>NC_056731.1:538594145-538894145 GCF_019279795.1 Protopterus annectens
TGGCTTAGTTTCTTGTTTCATTCTAAGGGGGTACAGTATTTGCCAGCATGGAAGGGAGATGGTCAGCAGACCGCTTTGCCAGGGGTGGTCGGCAACTCCTCCCCTCTTGGCTTTTGAATATTAGCTAAAATATTGCCTTCTCCCATAGTGCCCTTTTTAGGCAATGCCAAACTAAAAGTACTTCCAACACAGCTAATGAAAACTAAGAAAATCTAAAGGCATTGCTACTCAGTGCTAGTAGTATAAACAAAAAACTCCACTCCCTTGAATCTGTCTTTTCACTAGAGAATGCTGATGTCTATGCAGTGAATGAGACATGGTTTAAAGCTGCAGTCAGCACACCCAACAGTGCAAGGTTATAATGCCTTCCACACATTTAGACCAGCTACTACACAGACAGGGACGAAAGGTGGAGTTGTCTCAATTTACATAAAAAATAAGTATACCTCAAGGCTGGTCAAACATGACAGTGCACTTGAGCTTCTCCATATTCAAATCGCCGTAGGCAAAATCCAGTACCACTTCCTTAAAACCTCTGTGATCCAGAAAACCCATACCATGTATTTAAACTTATTGGAAACGGTAACCACTCTACTGAATACCATATTCATGGGCGACTTTAATTACCCCACTGTTAACTGGGGATCCTGTATGACATCAAACCTACAGGCACAGAGATTCCTGAATTTTGTAAACACAAACTAACAGGGATGCAACCATACTGGATCTGGTTATCACTAATATGGGAGAGTGCTGCACACCCCTAGTGTAATGTCTTTTCTCATAAGGTCAGACCACAGAATGGTCTCCTTTGAAGTAAAAATAAAAACTGGAACCCCAGCTAACCCTGGAATATTCAGGAACTACTCTAAGGTTAACTTCCTGCTATTAAGTGTTACCCTATCAACATTTCAACCCGCCATAAACCATGAGAACACTGTTGCATAGGCAGAACTATTCATAAAAACCCTGTGCAAGCATGTTAATAGCTGCATAGAGGTAGCTGTACCCAGCAGTAAAAAGTACAGAACTAACTCGGGGGGGGGCAAGCCACCATGGTGGAATCACGAAATCAGTAGGCTGTGTAACAGAAGGAAGAAAATCATGGCAAAAATAAGGAGGTGCAGCACCCAGCACTGTCATCAAACTAAACAAACAACTGAGAGGACAAATAAAGTCTGCTAAAGCCAAATTTGAGATAAATTTGGCCTCCCAGGCTGAGGACCAGAAGGCATTTTTAGCTATGTTCTCAACCTCAAAGGTAATTCCAATTGTGTGCAGAGCTCATTGTAAATGGAGCCATCTGCACTGAGCCAGAAGATATACCAAATCTGCTGGCAGACAAATTCAGCTCCAACTTTTCTCCTGTCTTACCCTCCACCTTTCCTCCATCAAGTATATCTGCCCCTGCTGTCACTAGTCAACAAGTCCTTAATGCTCTCTCTAAGGCCAAGAACACTGCATCTCAGTGGGCCCTGACAATATTCCAGGATGCCTTCTAAATAGCATGAAACACGACTTGTCAGGGCTTCTGGAATTACTATTTAACTGTAGCCTCCAAACAGGCTTTATGCCTCATGTATGGAGAACAGCAGCAGTTGTCCCTCTGTACAAAGGTGGGCCATCTACAGTCTCATATGCAAAGCCATGGAGAGCATTATCATGGAAATGATCAGTAATGATATAGTAAACCTCCAGACAATGGACCCAACCTAATTTGGTATTCTCAAGGGCAGGTCATGCCTACTCATGTGGACTTCTTTGAGAAGGTCACCAAAGCAGTGGATGAGGGCAAAATCATACACACTGCCTGCCTTGACCTGGCCAAGGCATGTAACACAATACTCCACTCAGGCTTTGTTAACAAACTCAGGTTAGGTACAAATTCTTATGTCAACTAGTAGATAACCAACTGGCTCACAGACAGGACCCAGGAAGTTAGAATTGGAGAGGCCACCTCTACAAAGAGTCCAGTCACAAGGGAAGTCCCTCAAGGATCGGTCCTGGGACTGCTTCGTTTTGGAATTTACTTCTCTGAAGTCAATGCTAATGACAGTGGCCTCTGACTAAATTTGCAGATAATTGCAAATTAGGAGCTGTCGTTGAATCCCAAACTGGCACAAATGTTCTCCAGGAAGGGCTGACACAGGCAAACAACTGTGTCAGACCCATGGACTAAAATTAAATGTTAAGACATGTATAATTGTATCCTTTGGGAAGTCATCCACCCATGGTAACTATCATATTGACAACACACCCCTAAGAGTTGACCCAGTAGTCAGAGACTTGGGGATACACACACATATTCTGTCCTTTCTCCATCGTGTACAGTAGTGAGGAAATTCTTCTGTGTTGCGCAAGTTATAAACAAAAGTATGGCATCTAGTTCCAAAGAAGTCATTGTTCCACTGTATTCGGCATTCATCAGACCTGTCGTTGAGTACAGTGCTTCCTTTGGTATGTACCTA
This sequence comes from Protopterus annectens, assembly GCF_019279795.1. Classification (NCBI taxonomy): domain Eukaryota; kingdom Metazoa; phylum Chordata; order Ceratodontiformes; family Protopteridae; genus Protopterus; species Protopterus annectens. Next base: position 538,596,614 of record NC_056731.1, read on the forward strand.
ACCAGGCATATCCAATAATTGTAACGTCCACAGAGGTTCCTCACTAAAAGAATACAGGGCATAAATAACATGTCCTCTGCAGACCACGTCAAGGCCCTATCACTGTATTCTTTCTCCTACAGGCTGTTAAGGGGAGATTGTTGACTGGCATACGAGGCATTGTCAGACCACACACTGATGGACTTCCTGCATATCTGCAAAACAAACAGTACCAGAATTACCCATTCTAAAAACTTAAACCTTGCCTGTGATATAACTACAACATGCTGGAGAGACAGGTGTGTATCGCAGACACTACCCCATCTCTGGAACAGGCTCCCCACCCATATGAAGCAGAGTTCCTGCCTAACGCAATTCAAGAGCATTTTGGACAATTGGATGGGGAACAGAAAACTCATCCCTGAATAGAAACAAATAATCCCAACAGCCTGCTGAAAACACTCCGGCTTTATTCTTCACACTCAGTGTTCCAACGACTAAACGCTTTCGCCAGTAATTAGGCTTCATCAGAGTCATTGGATAATACAAATCTAGCCATTTAAATAGAGTCATCAATCAATATATTAAGCAATCCTAAAGGTAAAATTTAAATATCATTAAATATGTAAGTACAAAACTTATGCTAAAATTGTGCCTAAAAAATGATTATGCTGTCTTTCCATGAGTACATTAGATAACCCATTTTAAAATCATATCTTATTCAACTACATATTAATAACATAAAATTCATGACGCAGGTTACATAAAGTAAAATAGTACATATCCCATAAGAAATTCTGTAAAGAATTGTATGCAAAATTACTGAACAACATTGTTAAACAACATTAGCCCTTTGTTTCAATACTGGAATAAATGAGGTACCCTCATATAAACCTGGTGGGTATGTGGCATTAAGCCTAAGCTGCCACCTGAGTTCTTTGGTTTCAACCAAGAGTTTATCATCACCTCCCCTCTCACTTGGTGGAACACGGTCTATTACAAAGAAAATAAATTTCTTAATGTTAGGACAAACTTTACTGTGTCCAAACAATGTGTTGTGTATGTTTCTGTTTTTTATGGCTCTCAGATGTTCTCCAGTTCTATCTTTAAGTCTACGAATTGTTTTGTCCACATAGAGGGCATGACAGCTAACACACGTTGCTACGTATACCAGCATAGTTGTGTTACAGCTGCATTTTCCTGGCCATGAAAGGGCGTATTCATATCCTTTTATTACTACATATGGCCCGTCGTTGATGTAACAACAGTATCTACAAGCCCCACATTTGTACATAAGTGACTTGTGCCATCTAAAGGTGTCCCCTTCTAGTATATTCTTGACATTTTTCCCTCTACTATAAACTACCTTGGGTTGACACCCCAACCTTTCTTTGGTACTGTCATCCAAACATACCTGCCATGTCCTATTTATCACCTCTATCAAAGATACGTCAGAGCTTACATTGACACTCGATGTCAGTATAGGTGAAAAAAAGTAGATCTTCTACCTATAACTTCACGTCTCGTGTTCAATAATGGTCTTAGAGGATAACCTCTTTCTAAAAACTTTCCAACCAGGAAGTACATTTCTTTAAGGAATGTTTCATTGTCACTAACAAGCCTTGACGGTCACCATTTGTCCCTTAACTATACTTTTTCTCTGGTGGTATGGGTGGCAACTGTCAAAGTGTAGTAATGAGTTTGAGTAGGTCTTCTTACTAAAAATACTACTCTGCAAACTCGTATCTATTTTTTCCAGGTGGATGTCAAGAAAATCAATTTCAGATGCATGCCAGGTATGTGTAAATTTAAAAAAATGTGGTAGTATTATTCAAGTAGTCTAAAAAACTCTTTACCTCATGGTCCTCACCTTTCCACAAAATTAAAATGTAATCCAAAAATCGGTTGTATGATAGATACAATTTTGTCCATAAATTCAGAGGGAAAATGAAAGTTCTTTCCCAGTGTAGTAAGACCAAATTTGCATGTACAGGTGCACATCTAGCGCCCATGGCAACATCTGTAACCTGATGAAACAGTTCACCTTCAAAACTTAGGTAATTGTTCCTAAGAATCGTTTCCATAAGTTCTACTAACACGTTTATTTTGGTCTCATCTATCTTAACACTCTTGAGCAGTGATTTCCTAAAGTACATTAGTCTTTCTTCGTGGGGGATGACTGTAAATAAATTTACCACATCAGTGGTAAGGAAGGTGTATTGGGTCTGAGTGTATATTTGTTTCAGGTGCTCCAAACAGTGCCATGAGTCTCTTAATATGTGTTCAGCCTCTTTCACTACTTGTTGGGTTCCCACGTCCACAAATGCTGCCAAGGGTTCTGTCTTGGACCCCTTGGCCGCCACTATATCTTCGGGATCCCAGAAATGACTGGTGTGATAGGATGACTTATACTCAAATATTTAATTTCATTTACATCCAGTGACCCTTGGTGTAAGGCATCTAATAGATACAAATCCACTCTGGTGTAAGCCCTATTAATTTCATTCCTTGACACCCTGTTGTATGTTGTAGTATCATTAAGGATGTCATGCATTTTGGATACATAATCATTATGGCTCATAATAACAGTGCCTCCACCCTTGTCCGGCTTCATAAATCTCAATTCCTAATTGTTAGCCAGATTAATCAGAAAACGCATCCCTGGTTTGGCACATATGTCTGTAATGGGTGTAGGCCGTCTGTAAATGGTTCGTCTTTCAGTCATCTTCTTGTAAATGTTTCATCTCCCAAGCCACTGCTTACATTTATCCAAGAGTACCAGAACCTATCAGAGATTTGGGATGCATTGATAGGCTTAAAATGGCCCTTGGCCGTTAGTGTAGTAAACAACTATGAATCTATATGTGTATGTCTTTGTGTGTGTCTGTGTGTGTATATATATATATATATATATATATATATATATATATATATATATATATATATGTATGGATATAAATATGTAGATATATATATATATATATATATATATATATATATATATATATATATATATATATATATATAGACACACGTACACACAGATAAACATGCACACGTGTATATGTAAATATATACGTGTGTATATATATATATATATATATATATATATATATATATATATATATATACACACGTACACACAGATAAACATGCACACGTGTATATGTAAATATATATGTGTGTATATATATATATATATATGTATATATGTATGTGTGTGTATGTATATACACAGAGAGAGAAAGAGAGAGGTATGTTTATGTAATGTACATAATCGTGCATTTTGTCCTACTTAAATATCCACAACTCCTCACATGGTAAAAAGAATGTGATATTTACTATGTCTTCTTTCACAGCATAAACTTAGTAAAGCTTTTCTGAAATGGGTCTAAATGAACTGGTGATTCAGCGAGTTCCAAACAGAAACCATATTGAATAAAGATAGTATGTATTGTAAACTGTGGAACTTGACTGAGTTCTTGGCATGCAATAAATGTCTTTTCCCTGATGTCAAACAAGTACATGAAAGAGCCATTATATAGATCAACATTAAGTGTAAATAAAATGGATGTAAATAAAACACTGTTTGTTCCAGAGAAATATTGGACAGAACATTAGATGTACTTGTATTCACTTGCTTCAGTATTTTTAACCTGAGGGATCTTGTGCCAGAAAGCGACCTGACGTTGGCCAGTATACAAACATCTTAAACTGCTGTGTAGGGTACATGGTACATCGCACGTAGACTGCAGTCAGACGTAGGCCATAAAAGCTATGTTCACATGTACCATCCTCAAAACTTTTCTGCTACCAGTCAGAACGCAGTTTCGACTGTCGGTCTGATTGTTTCAGTGATAGCGAATTCAGCTGTTTCCATTTAAGTGCCCAGTTGGGAGAAATTTTCTTTTTACTTCTGTTTTGGTTATGTCATCCAAGAAGGGCAAGTGCCAGTGTGGAAGACAAATTCCACATAAGGACAGTCATCTACATTGTCTCATTTGTTTAGGGCCTAGCCACGACCATAAGTCCTGTAGCATTTGCCAGTCCTTCATACCCAAGACCCTTAGAAGCAGTTTCCTGTTCTCTTGCTATCTATTTAGAGAACCAATGGCGTAATTTATTTATTTATTTTTACCGGGTTTGTCTGGCTGAGCTGACAGCCCTTTTTCAACAGAAACCTGGGGAGAAAAGCTCCACAACATTTGCATTTAAGATTTAACAGTAGAAAAAAAATGTAGACATTAAGACTTTGACAGTAGTTAAGTTGAAAATATACAAAGGAAATGGAACATTCTGAGTTGATAAAAGTATGTTGTAGAAAATATGTAGGGTTTCATTAAATAAACAATATATAAACAATGAAGAAAAAAGGGAATGGTTGTTGATACAGCCAGGTGGTTGTAATAAGAGCAAGAATGCAGGTGATATATAAGTTAGGGTATTATAAGAAGAAGTAAGAGGCAATATTCCAGTTACGAGGAGGTAGGTAGATGGCTCTAAAAGTGGCTGGAGCCAGTAAAAGGCTAAGAGAGTACTAAAAATTGGAAAGAATGACAGTTTAAGGGGGGTGGTGAGTACAGTGACATATCCAATGGTTTTTAGGTAGTATTTGGCAGTTAATTTGAATACATTTGGTTATTTAAGAGATTGAATTTCCAGTGGGAGTTAGTTCCAGGAGACGGAAGGGTGGTAGCTTTAGAGGTTTTGACCAATTTTGCTCTTAGGTTTATAGATGTGTAGTAGGTTTTGGTCTGAACTTCGGAGAGACCTAGAAAGGGGTATATGAAGAGATGAGATAAGAGGAGTTGAGCTAGGGCAGAAAGATAGTTGGGTATAGGATAGAGTGGATAATCTGAATCTCGGAGAGGAAAAGTAAGTGGGGTAGTTCCAGCCAGTTTGTGTGTTACAGAGAGAGTTCTGAGATCTATAAATTTGATTAGCAGCAAATCTTGACACTTTGTTATAAGTATTTTCTAATTTAGTTAGGAGGGTGGTTTAGAAGTTTGAAAGGATCTGAGAGCTGTACAGTAGGCTTGGTGGGAGATAGGGCAACCTTAACCTTTTTGGATAGGAACTTTTTATTTCTATATAATAGGCCAAGTTTTTAATGTTTTTTTTTTTAAATATAACTGTTAACATGCAGATTGAATTTCAGTTGGTCTATTGTAACCCCTAGTAGTTTAGTTTGGGGTTCGACTAAAATGGGTTATTAACTGCACACTAACAGCTCTACGTGTCATCAGTAGCCAATTGCCAAGTCTCTTAACAGTCTGTTTCTAAAAACAGCATCCAAATTATACTGCTACCAGTCACAATGCCGGCAGCCGAAGTACTCCTTAATCTTCCATTAGTACCCCTGCTTTTCCTCCCATATATCCTCACCATCTATGAGAATCAACTCAACCTAGGTGTTCACTACCCTAGATTCCATACCTCCTCCCTACCAGTATTAAAAGAAAATGGATGCTTCTCTACTCCCCTCTCATTCATCTTCTCTGCCCCAAATACTACTAACCAATTAGGTCCCATCATGCCACCCAAAAAACAAACAGTACCAAAAACTCTTACAGAAAATACTAAAACTAATACTTAACCTATGCTACAACCTCACAAAACATGGGGACATCCACCCCAACCCTTGCCCAGCCTACACTGCTGCACCTAGCTCCCACAATAATAATCCTACCAATACTACTGTGTCTGACAGGCCCCCCAACTCATTCCTAGCCTGTCATCTAAACATTAGAAGCTTAAATAACAAGGTGACTTCCACACCATTATCCCTAAAGCATCATGTATTCATTATGCAGACAATTCCATGTTGATCTGCTCATCCACCTCACAAACAGATCTGCAGTCTGTAACCCAGAGTACTTTCAGTACTGTTGAAAACTGGCTCACTAATCGTCATCTGTTAAACTCAGAAAAAACATAGCTGCTCCTGTTATCTCCCACTCATAGGTCCAACCCTCCACCCATTACTATTACCATTATATCTAACAATGGGACCATTATCTCCCCTGAAGCCCAAACCAAACTCCTAGGAGTCATAATAGACAATAACCTTACATTTGATGCACATGTCGATCAATCCATCAAAAACATAAACAAAAAGACTTGGATCCCTTAACAAGCTCAAACCTTTCCTTACTCCTCTTGCTAGAACTGCTATAGCCCGTTCTCTTCTCCTATCTACCCTCCTTCATGCCTCCCCTCTTCTCACAAACTTGCGCACAACTGAAATTAACAAATTATCCTGCTGCTATAACCACATCACTAGATTTGCCACTGGCTCCGCCTATAGGTCTCACCACTGTCACAACCTAAATCTTCTAGGGTGGCTTGAACTACCGTCCCTACTACAGATTAACCAGCTCATAAAGCACTCTACCACCTTGATAACACACCAGCACTCAAAAATATTGTTAGGCTATACAGTAACCACAGTAAGACTTCGTTCATCCAATAGACTATTGATCCAAGCGGTCAAATCCAACAACACAGCTGGTGATGCTTTGTTTGCCAACTTGGTCTGCAAAACCTGGAATCAACTCCATGCTCACCTTAGTCTCAAATCCTCACTCACACTTTTCAAAGAAAATCTCAAAAAATATTTTAAATCACACTGGCTATGCCCTTGCTCTAATCCTGACTAGAATCATCTATGTGTCTCAAGAACTTTACCACAATTGTATTATGCTTATTAAATATCCTAATGTAGAATTTCTTAACTTTAGCTTCTATCCTATTGTCGCACAATGGTAGTATTCTCATTTCTGATTTAAAAATTTTTATAAACAGTGTGTCTCATGTATTCTATAACTGTCTGTTGTATTGTATATATCATATTACTGGGTGGACCTTTTCTCCCCGGACATCCGCTGAAAATGGACATGTATCCAGTCGGACTATCCCAGTCAACAAATGTAAAATAAATAGTAAATGTAGAGACTTGATGGCAAAAGTGGATTTGAAGTTATTCAGGCTTTTGGAAAGGAAAAGGAAAAGTTTAGTCTTTTTAGCATTTAAAATTAGCTGGTTATGGGAAAGCCAGGTCTCGATAGAGTTGAAGGATTTATGAGTCATGGAATGCAAGTCAGACAGGGTATCAGCAGTAGTGATGACAGTAGAGTCATCAGTATATTGGATGAGAGTAGACAAGAGGGTAGGAGGTATAGAGTAGATTAGTAAAGATGTTAGAGTAGTGGTCCAAGACTAGATCCTTGGGGAACACCCATTTTGATGGGGACTGGAGGGGTGAGGGCAGAGAGCCATTTTACTGACTGTAGTCGGTCAAAGAGGTAGCTAGAAATCAGGCAGTAGTAGAAGAGGAGAATTTGAGGTTAGAGAGTTTGTCCAGAAGAAAGGAGTGAGACACTGTGTCAGATGCTTTTGAGAGATATAGGAATAAGCATTTTACCAGTTTATTCTCGTCTCTGGCCTAAGAAATATTTTTGATGAAGGATAGTAGGGCAGTAGTGGTGCTATGCCTAGGCTGAAAACCATGTTGTCTAGGGGTAAGCAGATTTTCCTGAAGTAAATGTTCCACGACTTGCATATGCACACTTTTTTTCAAGTATTTTTGAGAGAGGTGAGAGGATGGCAATAGGTCTGAAGTTGGAGATTTCAATGGAGATGTTCTTCGTGTTTCACTGTTACAGACATTACAATTGGGCTATCCTGCTGGCAGGCTGCTCTCTGCCGGCCTGAATTCTAAAGTCTTGGTCTGGCGTCGGTCTCTGTCGCCTTTTCCCTGACGTCAGAGCGTCAGGGGTATAAAAGATGCAGCCGACGCCATTTTCTTCAGTCTTTCTTGCCGCGCAGTGCAGAAGCAGTTCACAAGTGCCGGTCGGCAGACTCCTGAGATTTTCGTGTTCGAATTTCAGATCAGAAGTCTTCATTAAAAGCTAAGTACCCCATTGGGGAAACTTTTTTCTTGCTCCAGACCGATGTCAGAAAAAGTTAATAATTGTATTTCTTATGGGAAGCAAATACCTCATAAGGACTTTCATTCTTAGTGTATTCCTTGCCTAGGCCCTGACCACAACTTTTCTAGTTGTCGGTTTTGTGCTAGATTTAACCAATGCACTATTAAGCGTCGGAACGATTTTGCATTTCATTATTTTGGCAGGAGATTTAATTATATGATGCCGGCGGATAGCCATCCGACTACCAGAATTCATAAGAAATGCAGAGAAAAAGAAAAGGACAGGCAACCGAGGTCCAAAACCGAAGATGAGGCTTCTTCTAAGCCAGTCGCCGGTTCTCTGTGAGGCGCCTTAGCAGCCCCTGACGCCTGCTACCTTAGAGCCGCAGGCCGCTACCGACTCCCACGTGGAATCGACTAGGCCACTGGAAACTCAGGGTATTGGACCCTCTGAGACTATCCCCTCAGATGGGTCCAGAGCCGCTGAGCAGGCATCGGCTTCTGAGGGTGTTTTCAGACCTACTCAGTTGTACATTAAAACGACTTCAGCTTCAAAGGCAAAGACTAAAGCACCTTTAAAGACAAAGAAACAAGTACAACAGCCTCATGGACAGGCCTCCATGCCCAAAAAACAGATGCTCAAAATGGCCAAAGACTTAATTACTTTGATCAGGGGTTCCCATCCCCCTCCTGATAAAAGACCTAGGCAAGAGACAGACTATGAATCTTCAGATCAGGTTTCCATTTCTTCTGATTCCTCTTCTGATCAGGAATACTCACATCCTACCTATGAGGATTCTGATGCTGTAGAATCTATCTCTTCAGCCTCTCCTCCTGAGAACTACTCTTTTGGGGAAACCATGAGGGAGCATTTCCACTGGGAGAGCCAAGATTTTTCAGAATCTAAGAAAAAGCTCAGAGACTTTGTTTTACTACCACAACACAGGCCCCTAGCTATTCCACCTGTGTTGGACATTGTGGATGATGTCTTTTCAGAGTCTAGTCTGACCCCTGACTCCTTACCTCCAGCTCCTGTTAAGCCGGACAGGTACTACAGGGTTCCTGACTCTCATAAATTATTTTTCAAAAACCCTACTGCTGACCCAGAAACCATCTCTCAGGGTCACAAAGGGATCAAGGCTTCCACTGCAAAAAACCCTACCCCCTCTGTCAGGGATTCTAGGGCAATGGACAGATGGGGAAAAAAGATTTGCACTTCTGCTACCTTGGCTATAAGGGCTTTATATTGCCAGTTTCATATGCTCAAATATCAGCAATATATTATGTCACTGCTTACACAGAAAATGATAAATTCTGAATGTGCAGAAAACAAGGAAATGCAGGATTTATTGCATGCAGCTGAACAAGTTGGAAAGCATACTTTACAATGTGGTTTTGATTCTCTGGAGGCCTCCTGCAGGGCCGCTGTTACAGGTTCTGTCATTAGGAGGCATGCTTGATTAAAGGAACAAAATTTGCCTGATCATGTCAAAGCAAAATTATTAGATGCTCCATTACAGCATGACACCTTGTTTGGTGTTAAGGCAGAAGAAGTGTTAAAGAAAATGGAGGACAAAGCAAAATCTATGCAAATGGTCAAGGATTTCTTACAGGTACAGCCTCCAAGATTTAGCAGACACTGGCCAACAAAGAATTGGTCCTTTCCAGTGTCAGACAGGCCACGAAGGGGCAGATCCAGACGCCCTAGAGGCAGATCCCAGCCCCAAGGTTCGTACAGGTCTAAACAATGGGGTGCTTCTACCTCCAAAAGTGGAGAAGACAAATCACAGCCATACAGGAAACAGTCTCAATGACTTCCCCCTACCTGCGCCAAGCACTTATCTTCTGCCAGCACCTTTAGGGGGAAAACTAGCACTTTTTTCTCAAAATTGGCACATCATAACCCAGGACAAATGGGTTCTAGACAGTGTCACAAGGCTACAGGTTTCACTTCCATACCCTGCCAAGGGCAAACGGTTGGCCAGACCTGCCAAAAAATCAATGGGCAGAGGCACAAAAACAAATCTCATCCCTCACGGAAATGGGAGCCATTCAACAAGTACCAGAACAAGAGCAGGGACAAGGATTTTATTCAAGACTGTTCTTGGTACCAAGATAGGACAAGGCCTGGAGGCCAATACTCGACCTATCTTTACTAAACACATACCTGGATATACCAAAATTCAAAATGTTGACTCTACAGCAGCTTCTGCCCATGCTGGGCAATAAGGCTTGGCTTGTGACTTTAGACCTAAAAGAGGCATACTTGCATGTCCCAATCAGACAAACATGCAGAAGATACCTCAGATTCAAAGCTGGCTCAATGCATTACTAATTCTCTGCACTGCCCTTTGGCTTATCTACTGCGCCCAGGGTCTTTACAAAGTGCCTGTCACCAGTAATTGCATTCTGCAGACTAAGAGGAATACAAATATATCCTTACTTGGATGACTGCCTCATTCAAGCAGAGAACAAGGACATTATACTACAGCATCTGGCGTTTGTAAAGAGATTTTTAAGAAGCCCAGGGTACACAGTCAATGAAAAGAAATCAAAACTAGTACCCTCTCAAGAGATAATATTCCTGGGTGCAAGCTTAAATACAACTGCTCAGATGGCTTATCTCACGCCAGACAAACAAAGGCAACTGACTAACTATTTCAAAAAGTTGGCAACAAAGGCCCAGTTATCTGCACGAAAAATTCTGCAGGCTGTAGGCTTCATGGCATCCTGCATTCTACTAATTCCATATGCAAGACTGCATATGAGGAAACTTCAATGGTACCTAAAAAGTGTCTGGACTCAACATTGCTACAGCCTGGAAACAAGGATTACTGTCATTCCCTGCCTGCAACAGGAGTTTCGATGGTGGTCGAAGGCTCGTCACCAGAACAAAGGACAGCCATTCACCTTACCCCCCCAGCCAGGCAGACATTAACAACGGATGCATCAGATTATGCCTGGGGAGCCCACATGGCAGGAAGATGTATTCAAGGCACATAGTACGCTAACCAAATGCATCTACGTATTAATCAAAAAGAGATGACAGTGGTCCAGAATGCCCTGACAGCCTTCAAGGACCTACTTCATCCGGGACAACTACTGATAAAGACAGACAACACCACGGTCATGTGGTATATAAAGAAGCAGGGAGGCACTCATTCTTACCCCCTTTGCAGACTAGCCATGACTTTGTGGGACACAGCATTGACTTACCAATTACATCTGCAGGCACAATTCCTGCCAGGAAAGACAAATACTCTGGCAGACGAACTAAGCAGAAACCTCATGGATCCCTACGAGTGGAAATTGGATCCACAAGTCTTAAGCATGATAACAAGGAAATGGGGATGCCCGGATATAGATCTATTTGCCTCTCCTCACAACTACCAACTAAAAAGGTTCTGCACAAGGATTTATCACAGACAAGCATGGAAAGTGGGCGCCCTATCTTTCAGCTGGAAAAACTTAGCAGTATATGCCTTCCCTCCACTGCCTCTCCTCCCAAAGGTACTCTTAAAGGTCAGACAAGAGAAGCCAAAGATGATACTGATTGCCCCAGACTGGCCCCGCCAGTACTGGTATCCAATCCTAAGGAACTTGTCTCAATGCCTGGCTTGGACCTTACCTCAAATACCTCATCTACTGTCTCAACAAAACAATCAGATCCTGCACAGCCAACTCAAGACCTTAAATCTGGCAGCATGGCGGATAATGTAGTCATACAAAACGCACCTCTCACTAAAGCTGTGATGGATATCATATTGGAGGCCAGAAGGCCTAGCACTAGAAAATCTTATGCTGGAAAATGGAAGAGATTCTGTGCTTGGAACCAGACACAAGGAATTGACACAGCTGTACCAAATATCCCTCAGATTTTGCAATATTTAACTGAGATGCTAAGACAAAGGCCTATCTTTTTCATCAATTAAAATTCATGCCTCTGCCATTTCGGCTCATTACAATACAGAGCCACCAATCTTTTGTCATCGTTTGTTAAGGCAGTACCTCAGAGGAGCCAAAAACTTAAGGCCTCCAAGGAGATCACCAATACCTGCATGGGACCTCAACTATGTCTTGGAAAAACTCACCCTGCCTCCTTTTGAGCCAGCCGCTACAGATTATATAAAGTTTTTATCTTGGAAAACAGCTCTGCTGCTAGCAATAACTTCTGCAAGACGAGTTTCAGTGCTACAGGCACTCAGGGCTGTGGAACCTTTTATCATTTTTTTATCCAGACAGGGTTTCTCTGAGGACAAACCCGACATTTATGCCTGAGGTAGTGTCCAGTGTGGCTCTTAACCAAGCTCTTCATCTGCCAACCTTTTATCCAAATCCACAGAACAAGGGGGAGAGAATTCTGCATTCTTTGGACATACACAGACAGCTTCGATTCTACTTGGACAGAACCAAAGATTTCAGAAAGACAGAGCAATTACTAGTGCCATATTCTGTAGGATCACAAGGAAAGGCCATCTCAAAGCAGACTATTTCAAAGTGGATAGGCCACTGCATTCGTTTCTGCTATTCACAACATGACAAGCCAGTGCCTAAGGGCATTAGGCCTCATTCAGCCAGAGCAGCAGCCACTTCAGCAGCCTTCCTCAGGGGACTACCAACCAAAGACATTTTAGAGGCTGCTACCTGGAGTTCAGTGCACACCTTTACAAAGCACTATCATTTACCACTCTACACTAAGTCCAGGGCAGGCTTTGCCACTGCAGTTCTGCAGGGCCTCATAGCCGCCCCTAATGCTATTTAGCTCCAGCCTCCCAAACGTAGCTTTGGGATTCAACCCAATTGTAATGACTGCAACAGTGAAACACGAAGAACATAGTACAGTTGTGTACACTTACCATAAATGTAGATGTTCGAGTGTATTCACTGTTGCAGTCCAGGTTACCCACGTGCCATCCCCCTTACTTTTGCTGGAACTTAGCTGTACTTCTCTAATCTATACAACCTATGTGGTGTATTTGCTTGTAGATGAAGATAAAATATACTTTGGTGTATGTATGTTTCATTAGCATATTTTTAGCCTACACTTTTGGGGGCACCTGACATCTGGGGCAAGAAAAACTGAAGAAAATGGCGTCCGCTGCATCTTTTATACCCCTGACGCTCTGACGTCAGGGAGGAGGTGACAGCAACGGATGCCTGACCAAGACTTTGGAATTCAGGCCAACTCAATGCATCCTGCCAGCAGGATAACCCAATTGTAATGACTGCAACAGTGAATACACTTGAACATCTACATTTATGGTAAGTGTACGTGAATTGGTAGGGTATGGAATTGTTACCTGATAGAGGGAAACTTAGATTCTGTGATAGACCAGTTAATTAGTATAGAGACTGGGAAGGCTATAGAGTCTGCAGCTAGTTGGATAAATTGGGGAGTTAGATTATCTGTGGATACAGAGCAGGGTTTTTTTTTGCGAAGTAAAGCTTTAATATAGCTGGTAGATATTGGCTTAAGGGAGAATATGTTGTAGAATTTTGGCTAGAGGGGGCTCTGGAAGGGTTCATCAAACTTAGAGGGAAAAGCTTTTATTCAGGAATGTTCTTAGTGCGCAGAAAGGATGGCCCCTGTTGACCTATCTTAGATTTATCCCTTCTTAAAGGTTTTTTCTTTCAGAATGTTGACACTCCAAACTGTATTTCCTCTTATCCTTCCACAAGGATACATGGCATAGATATAAAAGATGCTAACCTGCCCGTCCCCATTCACCCCATGTTCAGGAAATTCTGATGTTTTTCTGTGGGTTCCTGGCATTTTCAATTCTCTGCCTTGCCCTTTGGTCTTTCTACAGCTCTGAGGGTTTTCACAAAATGCCTGGCTACAGTGATTGCACATTGCAGGCTTTTGGGTATTTACATATGTTCTTCGTGTTTCACTCTTGCAGTCATTACATTTGGGTAATCTTTATTTTATTTATTTTTTTTTATTTTATTTTACATTTGTTGACCGGGCTAGTTCAACTGGATACATGTCAATTTTCAGTAGAGGCCTGGGGAGATGAGCTCCAGTTACACTATTAATTCAAAAGAGAGATATAAAAAAAATAATATACATAGTTAATAAAGATTAAACATAAAGATCACCAGCACAGGTTTTACAAAAAAAGAAAAAACAATGCAGTATTACAAGAAACTTATTTACATAGGAGAGATTTGACAATTATATAGAAGACTAGGAAAAAGCACAGATTCAGACTAATAATTAAGGTTGTGTTTTTAAAGTAAATGCTCAGATATAACAAGAACAACATGAAGTTAGTATATATACAAAGTGGAAACATATGTGGTCTCAGCAAGTTGATTATTACAGAAATATGTATTCTGTGGTAATTACCTGAAGAGACAATGCTAGATATCAAAGTAAGGAGGCTTACTATCACAGTGTAAGGGTGTTAGGAAGAAGGAAAAAGCAGTAAGGATAAACGGGGGGGGGGGGGGGGTTGGTCTGGATTAGTACATGTGCATAGCCATTGAGATTTAAGAAATATTTTTAGTTGCCTTTTGAAGAGTGGTAATGATTTAAGAGATGTTAGTTTGCTGGGAAGCCTATTCCAGGTTTTCCTCACAGAATTAGAGAAAAGAGAATCACCTGCTTTGTTGTAAGATTTTTGAATGGATACTAGTAATTTATCTGCTGAGCGAAGGGTAGTAAGATTTTTGTAGGGGGTGATGAGGCTACATAGAATAGGAGTATTACCTTGATGATACAAAGTCTTATAGGTGATAATAATTTGTTGAGATTGTAGCTGATTTTGCAGATGTTCTTCGTGTTTCACTGTTGCAGTCATAACTGTAGGGTGCTCCTGCCGGCAGGCAGCCCGAGGTCGGCCAGAATCCCAAAGACTGGGTCCGGCGTCGGCTGTAAAAGCTAGTATCCTGACGTCAGTACGCCTTGGTACATAGCCCTCAGCCGACGCCATCTTCTCCAGGCTTTCTTGCCGTGCGGTGGAAAGCAGCTCGCAAAACGTTGGTTGGCGATTTTCGAACAGCATTCTTGGTTGTTGTCGGTCCGAAGTTGTTACTTCTCTTCTCAAAGCTAAGTACCCGCTAGAATCTTTTTCTTGTTCCTCCGATGTCAGAAAAAGTTAATAATTGTATAGCGTGTGG
Organism: Protopterus annectens; assembly: GCF_019279795.1. NCBI lineage: Eukaryota > Metazoa > Chordata > Ceratodontiformes > Protopteridae > Protopterus > Protopterus annectens. Next base: position 538,611,648 of record NC_056731.1, read on the forward strand.
GAAACAAATACCTCATAAAGATTTCCACTCTTACTGTCTACCTTGCTTAGGCCCTGACCACGACGCTTTCTTGTTGTCGGTTCTGTGCCAGGTTCAACTCTCGTACTATCAAACGCAGGTACGACTGGGCTTTAAATTATTTTGGCAGACGCTTCAATTACAGAATGTCGGATACTACCGGAGTTCAAAAGAAGCGCAAAGATAAAGACAGGCCTCCGAGGTCCAAACAGGACTCGTTGCAGCTGGAGCCAGCGTCCGGTTCGGCTGTCGTCAGTGAGGCGCTTTTGCAGCCCCTGTCGTCCGCCGCTTCTGAACCGATGGCCGATACGGACTCCCATGGGGAGCCATCAAGGCCCACTATTTTAACTGCTGCAGGACCTTCGGACGTCGCTCCTTCAGATGGGTCCGGAACCGCTGTGCAGGTACCGGCTTCTGAGGGGGTTTTCAGGTCTACTCACATTACTATTTCAAAGGCAAAGGCAAAGACAAAGACTCCTTCTAAGTCTAAAGTTTCAGCTCAAGCTGCTTCTGAATCCACTCCCAAGACACTAAAACAATTATTGAGGATGGCAGAAGACTAGCTTACAATGATTAGGGTTCTCACCCTCCTGAGAAAAGGCCTCGACAGGATGTTACTCTGGATTCTTCTGACCAGGCCTCTGTCTCTTCTGTTTCTTCCTCTGATCAGGACTATTCCTTCCCCCCTTATGATGATTCGGATGCTGAGGAATCTTTGCCCTCGGCCTCTCCGCCTGAGGATTTTTCTTTTGGGGAAACCTTGCATGAGATGAGGGAACATTTTCATTGGGAAGGACAGGAATATTCTGCTTCCAAAAAGAGGCTTAGAGAATTTCTTCTTCTTCCTCAGCATAGGCCTTTAGCTATCCCTCCTGTTTTGGACATTGTGGATGATGTTTTTTCTGAGGCTAATTTGAATCCTGATTCCATGCCTCCTGCTCCTTCTAAGCCTGATAGATTTTATAGGATTCCTGACTCTCATTTATTTCTATTTAAAAATCCTTCTGCAGACCCTGAAACTATTTCTCAGGGTTCTAAGGCTGCTAAGGTTGCTACTTCTAAAAATCCTATTCCCTCTGAGAAGGATTCTCGTGCTTTAGACAGGTGGGGCAAAAAGGTATATACTTCTGCTACCCTTTCTGTAAGGGCATTAAATTGCCAGTTTCATATGTTTAAATACCAGCAATTTCATTTGTCTGTTTTAAAGCAAAAGCTTGCTTCCGTACCTGCTTGTGCAGAGGATAAGGAACTTCAGGATGTTTTGCATGCTACCGAACAGGTTAACAAGCATAGCTTACATTGTGGTTTTGATGCTTTGGATGCTTCCTGCAGGGCTGCTGCCTCTGGTACTGTGATTAGGAGACATGCCTGGCTTCGTGAACAAAGTTTGCCTGAACAGGTTAAGGCTAAGTTATTAGATGCCCTGTTCAACATGATGTTCTTTTTGGTTCTAAGGCTGAGGAAGTTATTAAAAGATGGAAGAAAAGGCAAAGTCCATGCAGACTGTAAAAGATTTCTTGCAGGTTCAGCCTCCTAGATTTTCCAGGAATTGGCCCACTAAAAATTGGTCCTTTCCCACGTCTGACAGGCCTCAAAGGTGAAGATATAGACGCTCCAGAGGCCGTGGTCAAGGCCAGACCTCGTACAGATCTAGACAATGGACTGCTTCTTCACCTAGAAGGGGAGAAGACAGATCCCAATCTCAAAGAAAACAAACTCAATGACTCTCGGTTGGGCTTCAGGACCTCTTTACCTGGACGCCCCTCTCGGAGGAAAACTGTCTCTTTTTTACAGGAATTGGATTCATATTACCCAGGACAAATGGGTATTGGATGTGATTTTAAAAGGTTACAAGTTCCACTTTCACACTTTGCCAAGGACTCACGGTTGGCCAGATCTGCCAAAACTTCAATGGTCAGAGGCCTTAACTCAAGTGGATGCTCTTCTGGCCATGAGAGCCATAGAGCCTGTTCCACTCTTGGAAATGGGAAAAGGATTTTATTCAAGGCTGTTTCTGGTTCCCAGAAAACAAAACTCTTGGAGACCTATTCTGGACCTTTCTGTGTTAAACACCTTTTTGGAAATTCCAAAGTTCAAGATGCTCACTCTGCAACAGTTACTTCCAATGCTCTCTCAGGACGCCTGGATGGTGACATTGGACTTAAAGGAAGCCTATTTGCATATCCCTATTAGACAAGACCGCAGGAAATTCCTCAGGTTCAAGGCAGGTTCGAGGCACTTTCAATTCTCTGTTCTGCCCTTTGGTTTATCTACTGCCCAGAGTCTTCACCAAGTGCCTGGCACCAGTAGTGGCTTACTGCAGACTTCAGGGATTCAGATTTACCCCTATTTGGACGACTGCCTTATTCAGGCAGACAGCAAAGATCTTCTGCTTCAACACCTAGACTTCGCTCAACGCCTTCTCCTCTTACTCGGATTCTCAGTGAACATAAAAAAGTCACATTTGATCCCTTCTCAACAAATGGTATTCTTGGGAGCCCTCTTAAACACAACCTTACAAAGGGCCTACCTCACTCCAGAAAAACAAACTCAGCTGGCTTCTACTTTCAACACCTTGGCAACTCTATCTCAGCTCACTGCAAGGAAATTCATGCAGGCTCTGGGCTACATGGCTTCCTGCATTCTGTTGATTCCAAACGCAAGGCTTCACATGAGAAAGCTTCAATGGTATCTGAAAAGTGTATGGTCACAGCATTATCACGATCTGGATATTCTGATTCCTCTGATCCCCTGCCTCCAGAAGGAGTTCCTCTGGTGGTCCAGGGCATGCATTTTAAACGAAGGAAAACCTTTTCGCTCCCGCAACCTACTCAAATCCTAACCACGGACGCCTCGGATTATGCTTGGGGAGCACATTTTCTAGACAATTGCCAGCAAGGAACCTGGACAAAGGACCATCTTCACTGGCACATCAATCTGAAGGAGATGTTGGCAGTTCAAAATGCCCTTTGGCCTTCAAGCACCTTTTACAACCAGGGCCTCTGCTAATTGCACAGACAACACCACGGTCATGTGGTACATCAACAAGCAGGGGATCTCATTCTTACCCCTTTGCAGACTGGCTATGAGTTTATGGGACACAGCTCTAAATTTGAATCTGCATCTCCAGGCTCAATTCATTCCACGAAAACAAAATCTTTTAGCAGACAGCCTGAGCAGAAACATTTCAGATCCTCACGAATGGATGCTAGACACCAACTTGTTCAAAAGGATTACTGCAGTTTGGGGATGTCCCCAGATAGATCTGTTCGCATCCCATCTCAATCATCAGCTGCCTCGCTTTTGCACCAGGTCCTTCCACAAAACAGCATGGAGAGTGGATGCCCTGTCTTTCAGTTGGAGAAGTCTGTCTGCATATGCCTTCCCTCCTCTTCCTTTACTGCCTCGGGTACTACTGAAGATAAAGCAGGACAAGCCCAAGTTCCTCATCTTGATTGCTCCAAATTGGCCTTGACAGTTTTGGTATCCGACTCTAAAGCTCCTGTTCTCGGGCCTCCTTGGATTCTTCCACTGAACCCTTCGCTTCTGTCCCAGCATCAGGGTCAGTTACTACATTCCAACCTCAAGACCCTTTGCTTGGCAGCTTGGCTCTTCAAAGGAATTTGATTGCCTCTAGTCTTCCCAAACAAGTTTTGGATGTTCTTTTGGAGGCTAAACGGCCTAGCACTAGGAAATCTTATGCCTCTAAATGGAAGAGGTTTTCTATTTGGATGCAGGACCGAGGTTCTGATTCTCAGGTTCCTGATCTCTCCTCTATTTTGCTTTACCTTTCGGAGCTTTTATCTAAGGGACTTTCATTTTCTTCCATTAAGATTCATGCTTCTGCTATCTCTGCATTTCAGTTCTGATCCTCCTGTTTTTTCACATCCTTTGGTGAAGCAGTTTTTGAGGGGGGCTAAGAATTTGCGGCCTCCAAGGACCCCTCCAGTCCCTGCCTGGGATCTTAATTATGTTTTAGAAAAACTTACTTTGCCTCCTTTTGAGCCTGCTGCATCTTCAGATATTAAGTTTCTATCTTGGAAGACTGTTCTTTTGTTAGCTTTGACCTCTGCCAGAAGGGTCTCAGAGTTGCAAGCTCTTATGGCTGTGGAACCTTACCTTATTTTCCATCAGGACAGAGTATCCTTGAGGACCAATCCTACTTTCATGCCTAAGGTGATTTCGAAAGTGGCCTTGAATCAGACAATTCACCTTCCTACTTTCTTTCCAAATCCTCAAAATAAAGGGGAAAGGATTTTGCATTCATTGGATGTGCACAGACAGTTAAGATTTTACTTGGACAAGACTAAAGATTTCAGAAAGTCTAACCAACTGTTTGTTTCCTTTGCCTCCAGTTCACTTGAAAACCTATTTCTAAACAAACCATTTCCAAATGGATTGCTTATGGGATCAGATTTTGTTACACTCATCATGGTAAACAGTTTCCTGGAACCATTAGAAGTCATTCTACTAGAGCAGCTGCTACTTCTACAGCTTTTCTCAGAGGAGTCCCTACCAAGGATATCTTGGAAGCTGCCACTTGGAGTTCAGTGCATACTTTTTCCAAGCACTACAATCTCCCTTTGTTTTCTAAGTCTAGGGCAGGCTTTGCCTCTGCTGTCTTGCAGGGTATTCTTGCCTCCCCTTCTTCTATCTAAAGCCTCCTCCCTCTATACACTGCTTTGGGATTCCACCCTACAGTTATGACTGCAACAGTGAAACACGAAGAACATAGTACAGTTGTGTACACCTACCATAAATGTAGATGTTCGAGTGTCTTCACTGTTGCAGTCGGGGTTTCCCTCCCTCCTATCCCCTCTTTTCCTTTTTTGTGGTGTATTTGTGTTTCCTTGTTGGATTCATTTTTGATTTATTGAAGTATTCTGACATCTAGGGCAAGAAAGGCTGGAGAAGATGGTGTCGGCTGAGGGCTATGTACCAAGGCGTACTGACATCAGGATACTAGCTTTTACAGCCGACGCCAGACCCAGACTTTGGGATTCTGGCCGACCTCGGGCTGCCTGCCGGCAGGAGCACCCTACAGTTATGACTGCAACAGTGAAGACACTCGAACATCTACATTTATGGTAGGTGTACACAACTGTACTTTCTAGCCATCCTAGCTGTTTAAGATTTTGGCAATGGTGAGTTCGAAATGGGGAGCCAGTGGCAAATCTGGCAATGTTATTATAGGAGGTTGACAATTTGTTGAGGTTGCTTTTGGAGGGATTAGTAAAGATGGGGGAGGCATAGAGGAGTGTAGAGATCAGATGGGTATGGGCAATGGTAGTTCTAGCTTCTGGGGTAAGGAAAGGTTTTATCCTGTAAAGGGTATTGAGTTTTCTGTTTACAGTTTTAATAGTTGAGTTAATATGGGAGTCAAAGTTCAGGTTGTGGTCAATTATTACACCTAAGAGTTTGGTGGTTGGGTCAGGTGCTATAACAGTACCATTGATAGATGTAACCATGAGGTCTATTGGGGAGGATTTTAGTGTTGGAGTAAATAATAACAATTTTGTTTTATTTGGCATTTAGGAGGAGACACCGTTGAAGGAACCAGTTTTCTACTAGGTTAAATACAGTTTGAGTTATGAATTGGAGTTCAGATGAAGATGAGGCAGCACAGACTAGAGTGGAGTCATCTGCATACTGTATGCAGGTAGTTTGAGGAAGATTTATATTTAGATCTTTAATAAAAATGGAAAAAAGGAGCGGTCCCAGGAAAGAGCCTTGAGGGACACCAAGGGTAATAGGGAGAGGTGTGGATAGGTGATTGCCCCAAAGGACAGCTTGAGGTCTATTTTCTAAGTAGGAGTTGAACCATTTTAGTGCCTGTGTGTCAAGAGAGAGTAATTTGAGTATGTTTAGAAGTATCTGATGATTAACCATATTGAAGGCTTTAGAGAGGTCAATAAAAAGTGCAGAGGAAAGCATGCTGTTATTACGATGTTTGTTAATGCAATCAGAGAAGGATAAGAGAGCAGTGGTGGTACTATGGCAGGACCTAAAACCATGCTGGCAGTCAGCTAGTAGGTCATTTTGGAGAAGGTAATCAAGTAGTTGCTGGTGGATGTATTTTTCCATAATTTTAGTTAAAGGAGAGAGTAAGGCTATGGGGCGAAAGTTAGAGTTCGGTTGAGTTAACCACCCTTGTGAAGTGGGATAATGTGAGAGATTTTCCAGAGAGATGGAATGGTGCCTTCAGTAATGGTTCTATTAATTAGGATGGAAATGGGATAGGCAAGTACTTTTGCTGCAGTTTGCAGGTATTCAGCTGGTCGGAGATCAGCTGAAGGGGTACATGGTTTAAGTTTGTGGAGTAAGGTGTGGATAATGGATGTAGGAACTGGTTTTAAATGAAAGGTGGGGGTATTCTAGGTGATGAGGATAGGAGAGTTGAGCTAACAGTAGGTAAGGAGTTTACTATAGATTGAACAGTTTCAGTAAAAAAGGTATTGAAAGCATCAGCAATCTGGCTGGGACTGTTAAGGGAGAGACCTGATGGGGTTGGTGTCTTGGAATTAGCCTTGGTATAGAAGTCTATTTATACCTAACCAGAAAGTTTGTGTTTTTTGTTGATGTTTTTCCTGTAGTTTAAAGTAGAAGTTTTTTTTATCAAGAATTATTGATCATTTAGTGGCATTTCTCAGCTCTTTAAATTTTTGATGATCTATTGGGTTTTTAGAGTTTCTCCATTTAGACCAGATTTTATTTCTCAAAAAGATTTTCTGCCTAGTGTCTTTAGTGAGCCATGGAGCAGCTTTACTTCTAGTTCTTATAGATAGAGTAGAAGCATGGTATTCCAGGATTTGTAAAAATTTAGTGTTAAAATAGATTACTGCTTTCTCAAGAGGGAGTAGTTTTAAGGGTGACCAGTTACAGGCTTGAAGCTCAGCTTGGAAGCTTGCTGGATTGAAATCGTTTTTGTTCCGGGCAGTTTTAAAGATAGTCTGGTTGGGAATAAAGTTTTTTTTGTCTGATTATGTAAGTAAGGGAGTGGTCACTAATATCATCAGGAAGGGTACCTGCTTTATAAGAGAGAGTATGGCTGTTTACTAAGATCCAGTCTAAGATACTTTCTTTGCTACTGGGTTTATGGATTCTGGTTGGACTGGTAATTATTTGGGAGAATCCATAAAGGTTGATATGAGTTGTAGGTTTGGGTGAGGTACAGCTATTCCAATCTATATTAAGATCACCAAGTCGAATGGATTCTTGTGGGAAGGATGTAGAAAGCCAGGAAAGGATATTTTCTAGGATGTTAATGTTATCGCATGGAGGTTGGTAGGAACATATAATGTACAAAGCTTTACTATCATTGATAAGTAGTTTAGAGATGAGGATTTCAGCATTGCTATCAAAAGGTAGTTCTACATCTAAAGCAGTGACATGTAACTTAGATTTGTATAGAATTGCTACCCCTCCACCCTTTTTGGTTGTACGGTCTACTCTTAAGATGTTATAGTCAGGTGGAATAATTTCATTGTCCTTTGTTACTGGTTTGAGCCAAGTCTCTCAAGCCTCAGTCGACCTGAATTCCAAAGTCTTGTGTCCTGCGGCGGTTGCTGTCTCCTCTTCCATGACGTCAGGTTGTTAGGGGTATAAAACAAGCAGCCGATGCCATTTTTTTCAGTCTTTCTTGCCGTGCGGTGCCCGAAGCAGTTCGCAAGTGCCGGTCGGCCGACTCCTGAAATTTTCGAGTTGCAGAACCAAAGTCTTCACTAAAGCTAAGTACCCCGTTGGGGAAACTTTTTTCTTGCTCTATACCGATGTCAGAAAAAGTTTATAATTGTATTACGTGTGGGAAGCAAATACCTCTTAAGGATTTTCATTTATACTGTATTCCTTGCCTAGGCCCTGATCACAGTGTGCCTGGCTGTCGGTTTTGTGCTAGATTTAACAAACGCACTATTAAGAGTCTGTATATTTTTGCCTCAAAATATTTTGCAAACAGATTTAACTACCCTGAAATGTTGTCGGATACAATCTGACTACCGTAGTACACAAAAAACGCAAAGAAAAGGACACAGAGACAGACCGTTGCTGTCCAAAACCGACGACGAAGCTTCTCCTAAGCTGGTTCGCCGGTACTCAGTGAGGCACTTTCGCAGCTCCTGATGCCCGCTACTTTCGAGTGGCAGGCCCCACTGAGACCCATGTGGAGTCTGGCACGCCACGAGATTCTCAAAGTATTGTACCCATGGATGTCTCTCCCTCGGATGGGTCCGGAGCCGCTGAGCAGGCACCGGCTTCTGAGGGTGTATTCAGGCCTCAACATTTTTATATAAAACTGACACCAGCTTCAAAATCAAAGACAAAAGCAACTTCTAAAGCTAAAAAAACGACGCATGAGCCACATGCACAGGCCTCTGTGCCCAAAAAACAGATGATCAAAATGGCTGAAGACCTAATTACCTTGATCATGGGTTCCCAAACCCCTCCTGATAAGAGGCCTAGGCAAGACACTGATTATGAATCTTCAGATCAGGTTTCTATTTCTTCTGATTCCTCTTCGGATCAGGAATCATCTATACCTCCCTATGAGGATTCTGATGCAGAGGAATCTATCCCTTCTGCATCACCTCTTGAGGATTATTCATTTGGAGAAACCTTGCATACTTTGACGGAGCATTTTCACTGGGAGAGTCAAGATTTCTCAGAAACAAAAAAAGAGGCTCATGGATTTCCTTCTTCTCCCTCAGCAGTGGCCTTTAGCCATACCTCCTGTTTTAGACATTGTGGATGATGTGTTTTCGGAGTCAAGCTTTGCACCAGACTCCTTACCTCCAGCTCCCAGCAAGCCAGACAGATATTACAGGGTCCCTGACTCACACAAATTTTTATTTAGAAACCCTGCTGCTAACCCTGAAACTATTTCACATGGTCCAAAGGGTGTTAAGGCCTCAAAAGCAAGAAATCCTACCCCCTCTGGCAGAGATTCAAGGGCACTGGATAGATGGGGAAAGAAGGTTTATACATCTGCAACCTTGGCAATTAGGGCCTTAAACTGCCAGTTTCATATGCTCAAGTATCAACAACATGTCATGGGATTGCTGAAACAGAAAATGATGTTGATTTCTGAATGTGCAGAAAATAAAGAATTGCAGGAATTATTGCAGGCAGCAGAACAAGTTGGAAAGCATACTTTGCAATGTGGTTTTGATTCCTTAGAGGCCTCCTGCTGGGCCGAAGTTACTGGATCTGTGATTAGGAGGCATGCCTGGCTAAAAGAGCAAAATTTGCCACCTTTACAGCATGATACTCTGTTTGGTATTAAGGCAGAAGAGGTTTTAAAGAAAATGGAAGACAAAGCTAAGTCTATGCAAACTGTAAAAGACTTCTTACAAGTGCAGCCACCAAAATTCAGTAGACACTGACCTACAAAAAAATTGGTCCTTTCCTGTGTCAGACAGAGCTCAAAGGGGCAAATCCAAACGCCCTAAAGGGTCTAGATACCAGGCACAAGATTCTTACAGGTCAAAGCAATGGGGTGCTTCTACCTCCAAATCTGGAGCAGATAAAGCACAACCCTACAGAAAACAGTCTCAATGACTTCCCTCTGCCATCATCAAGCACTTACCTTTTGGCAGCACCCTTAGTGGGAAAATTAGCACTTTTTGCTCAAAATTGGCAGTTAATAACCCAGGATAAATGGGTGCTAAACATAGTATCTCAGGGATACAGATTCCACTTCCGCACTCTGCCAATGTCAAACGGTTGGCTGGATCTGCCAAAAAATCATTGGGCAGAGGCACAGAAACAGGTTATGTCCCTCATGGATATGAGGGCTATTCAGCCAGTACCAGAACAGGAAAAAGGACAAGGTTTTTATTCAAGATTGTTCTTGGTACACAGAAAAGACGAGGCCTGTCGCCCAATACTGGACTTATCAATTCTGAACACATACCTGGACATTCCAAAATTCAAAATGCTAATTTTGCAGCAGCTTCTGCCCATGCTGGGCAAGAACACTTCGCTGGTGACATTAGATCTAAAAGAGGCATACCTGCATATCCCAGTAAGGGAAATGTGCAGAAGATACCTCCATTTCAAGGCTGGCTGTATGCATTACCAATTCTCTGCGCTGCCCTTTGGCTTATCTACTACTCCCAGTGTCTTTACAAAGTGCCTGGCACCAGTAATTGCATTTTGCAGACAAAAAAAGTATACAAATTTATCCTTACTTGGACGACTGTCTCATTCAAGCAGAGAACAAGGACATTCTTCTTCAGCACCTGGCTTTTGTGAAAAGGCTTCTAACATGCCTAGGGTACACAATAAACTAAAAGAAATCACAACTGGTACTTGAATACAACTGCCCAGATGGCTTTCTTCACGCCAGACAAACAAAGGCAACTGACTCCTTACTTCAAAATGTTAGCAAGAAAGGTCCAGTTGTCCGCAAGACAAACTCTGCAGGCTTTGAGGTTCATGGCATCCTGCATCCTACTGATTCCATATACAAGACTGCATATGAGGAAACTACAATGGTACCTAAAAGTTTATGAAGTCAACATTGTCACAGTCTGGAAGCAATGATTCCTGTCATTCCCTGCCTACAACAGGAGTTTCTTTGGTGGGCAAAGGCATGTCTACAGAACATGGGACGGGCTTTCACTCTACCCCCTGCCAGACACACCTTAACAGACACATCAGATTATGCATGGGGGCCCACCTGGCGGGAAGATGCGTTCAGGGCATATGGACCCCAAAACAAATGCATCTGCATATCAATCAAAAAGAGATGTTAGCTGTTCAAAATGCCCTGACAGCCTTCAAGGACTTACTTCATCCAGGACAACTACTGATAAAGACGGACAACACCACGGTGATGTGGTATATTAACAAGCAGGGGGGCACGCACTCATAACCCCTTTGCAAACTAGCCATGGCACTGTGGGACACAGTCTTGACTTACCAAGTACATCTTCAAGCTCAATTCCTGCCAGGAAAGCAAAATACTCTGGCAGACGATTTAAGCAGAAAGCTTAAGGACCCTCAAGAGTGGAAAATAGATCCACAAGTCTTCAACATGATAATAAAGAAATGGGGGAGACCGGACATGGACCTATTTGCCTCTCCTCGAAATTATCAACTGAAAAAATTTTGCACAAGGACTTATCACGGACAAGCATGGAATGTGGACGCCCTATCCTTCAGTTGGAAAAACCTATCAGTTTACAGCTTTCCTCGTCTGCCTCTTCTTCCCAAGGTACTACTAAAAGTCAGACAGGAGAAACCAAAGATGATACTAATTGCCCTGGACCGGCCCCACCGATACTGGTACCCAATCCTAAGGAACATGTCTCAATTCCCAGCTTGGAACTTACCTCAAATACCTCATTTACTGTCCCAGCAAAACAATCAAATCCTGCACAATCGGCTCCAAACACTGAACCTGGCAGCATGGCTGATCTTGTAGTTATTCAAACAACACCTCTCAGTAAAGCTGTGATGGATGTCATTTTGGAAGCCAGAAGGCCTAGTACTAGAAAATCTTATGCTGATAAATGGAAGAGTTTCTGTGCTTGGAACCAAGCACAAGGAACTGATACAGCAGAGTCAAATATTCCTCAGATTTTACAATACTTCACTGAGATGCTTGACAAAGGCCTATCTTTTTCTTCAATAAAAATCCATGCCTCCGCCATTTCGGCTCATTACAGCACAGAGCCACCAATCTTTTCTCTTTACTAAAGCAGTATCTTAGGAGGGCCAACAATTTAAGGCCTCCCAGAAGATCACCAATTCCTGCATGAGACCACAATTATGTGTTGGAAAAGCTCACCCTGCCTCCATTTGAACCATCTGCTACTGCAAACCTAAAGTTCTTATCATGGAAAACAGCGCTGCTCCTGGCAATTACTTCAGCAAGAAGAGTCTCAGAGCTACAGGCCTTCATTGCTGTGGAGCCTTTTATCAGTTTTTTATTCAGGCAAGGTGTCCCTGAGGACCAATCCTTCATTTATGCCTAAGGTGGTTTCCAGTGTGGCTCTCAACCAGACTATTCATCTGCCAACCTTTTATCCAAATCCGCAGAACAAGGGGGAGAGGATTCTGCATTCATTGGACATACACAGACAGCTAAGATTCTACTTGAGCAGGACTAAAGCTCTAAGAAAAACTGAGCAGTTACTAGTGACATTTACTGCAGGATCAGAAGGAAAGGCTATTTCAAAGCAAACTATTTCAAAATGGATAAGCCACTGCATTCATTTCTGCTACTTACACCATGGCAAACCTGTGACCAAGGGCATTAGGTCTCATTCCACCAGAGCTGCAGCTACATAAGCAGCCTTTCTCAGAGGAGTACCAACCAAAGACATTCTAGAGGCTGCTACTTGGAGTTCTATTCACACTTTTAAAAAGCATTATCATTTGCCTCTCTACTGTAAGTCCAGGGCAGCTTTGCCACTGCAGTTCTGCAGGACCTTATAGCCGCCCCTAATGCGGTTTAGCTCCAGCCTCCCATCCATAGCTTTGGGATTCTACCCAAATGTAATAACTGCAACAGTGAAACATGAAGAACATAGTACATTTGTGTACACTTACCATAAATGTAGATGTTCGAGTGTATTCACTGTTGCAGTCCAGGTTACCCGCCCGCCATCCCCCTTTTTTTCTGGAGTTTCTCTTTCCTTCACTATCTTCTACAACCTATGTGGTGTGTTTGCATGTAGATGAAGGTAAAATTTGTATTGTTGCTTGTATATACAGTTTGTATATATACTTTTGCTACCTTTTTGGGGGCACCTGACATCTGGGGCAAGAAAAACTAAAGAAAATGGCATTGGCTGCTTGTTTTATACCCCTGACGACCTGACGTCATGGAAGAGGAGACCGCAACCGATGCAGGACCCAAGACTTTGGAATTCAGGCTGACTGAGGGCAACCTGCCAGCAGATTACCCATATGTAATGACTGCAACAGTGAATACACTCGAACATCTACATTTATGGTAAGTGTACACAACTGTACTTTCTTTCCATACCTGGAAAACCTGCTCTTACAGACTCTACAACTTCCCACACACTACTCAAAAATCTGGACACCACCATTTCTCTCCTTGGAAAACTGGGATTTGCCATGAACTTCATGAAGTCAGGCTAAACCCCTTCACAAGACCACATTTTCCTTGGTTGTTGAATCCAGCAAGACATAATGAGTGTGTCACTTCTATCTCAGAAGATGGAGGACCTTCATTCCTTTTTTCATTCCCTTCTCCCCCTTGACTCACATCATGGCCAAGAATTTATGCAGGTTGATGGGACTCACAGCTTCAACCATTCCCATGGTGTCAATGGCAAAACTCCACATGAGGAAATTCCATTGGTTCCTCAGATCACTGTGGACCCGGCATTCTCACCCACTAGAATGCAAAGTCCTCCTCATTCCTTCTTTAAATAGGGAACTGGATCCAACAGATAGACCTAAAGCCTATACATCATGTCACTCTAGTCCTAGTACTCTAGACAGATGCATCAGACATGGACTGGGCAGCTGCCTTTACCAGATTTGTAGTACAAGGAATTTGTTCTCTCTCCCAGAAAACAGAACATATCAGCATGAGGGAAAATGCGAGCATTGCTGCTAGCTGTACAAGCATTTCACCTTCTGCTTTGCCCAGGCCCTGTCCAACTGTTCACAGAGAAAATGGCAGTCCTTTGCTATGTGAACAAGTGTGTGTGTGTGTGTGTGGGGGGGGGGGGGCACATATTCTGGTATGGAAACTTCTTACCCAGTACCACATGACTAGTCAGGCATTGCACATTCCCTCCGACTAGAATCTCGTGGCAGACTCCCTGAGCAGGTCCATGACTCGGTCCCATGAATGGATTTTCACAGGGATTTGTTCTTGGATATAGTCCACCAATGGCGTTATTCCTCAAGAAGATTTATTTGCCTTCCGCTTGAACAGACAGCTTCCAAAATTTTGTGCCAGAGTTTCAAGTCCTCTGGTTTGGAAAGTTGACGACTTCTTCTTTTCTGGGAAGGGGATATGTCTGTATGCATTCCTTCCCTTGCCTCTAATCCCAAAGGTCCTGTTCAAGATTCGACTGGACCAAGCAAATATCTTTTTGGTGACTCCACTTTGGCCAAGACAGCACTTGTTCCTCTTCCTCCTGCATTTAGACAAGGACGATCACCACAAGTTACCCCACAGAGTGGATCTTTTCACACACAACAAAGGATCCCTGATACTTCCACATTTGTCAGCACTACAGCTGACATTGTGGGGGATAGGATTCTAATTCCTTTCAGACACACATTCTCTGAGGATGTGTTCATTGTTTTGCAGGAGGCCAGAAAACTCAATACTAGAAATCTTAACCTTTCCAAATGGAAAAGATTTTCACTCTGGTGTCTCTGTAAGAACCAAGACCTACTGACAGTTAGAATCCCAATGGGTTCTGTCTTACTTGTGTGAATTGTTCTCTGTTGGCTTGCCTTATTCTTCTGTCAAAGCACACGTCAGCTATTCCTGCTTGTCTGCACATATTTCTCCTTCTGTCATCCAGATTTGAGGTGAAACAGTTCCTTAAGGGTTTTCTTCACATTAGGCCTCCCAGAAAAGCTATTCCTCCTCCTCCGGATCTTAATTTTTTTTTTGTAAAAAAATTGACCCTGATCCCTGTTGAGCCCAGATCTTTGGCCTCCCTTTTAACATTGCTTTTAGGAAACTGTTTTATTAGTGGCCTTGACTTCAGCTAGAAGGGTGTTGGAGCTGCACCCCCCTTCTTGGTCTTTCATAAGGATAAGGTATTCTTGAAAAATTATTTTATGCCAAAAGTGGTTAATGAGTTATCCCTTAATCAGTCCATTCAGTTACCTACCTTCTTCCCTTCTCACCAAAACCACAGTGAGAAGGTAATGCACTCCTTAGATGTACATAGATGACTGAGATTTTACCTGCACAAGACAAAAGCTATCTGGAAATCTGATCAGCTGTTTGTGAACTTTCATCCCAGGGCTCTGGGTTTACCTGTTTCCAAGCAGACTATTTTTCTTCAATTCAAAAACTATTTGCTTTTGTTACATGCTCCATGGAAAGAGCCTGTCTTCACCTGTGAAAGCCCATTGTACCACAGCTGTGGCTTCCTCTAAGGTATTCTTCAGGGGCTTAGATAAACCTTGCCATGATAACAGTGCCATCCTTGAAGTAGCCACTGGTCTTCTGTTCATACCTTTACCAAACATTGCAAACTGGATGGCATCTTCAGATCCATAGCCAGATTTGCTAAAGCCATTTTACATGGCTTCATTGAGATCTCCTCTACTCCTTCCTCCTCCCTTCCTTCTTGAGCTTTAGCACTGTCCCTCAGGTTGTGAATACTGCAGCAAGTAAATAGAAGGACATAGAACAGTTGTGTAAAATCTTACCATAACCATAAATGTCCTTCCCTTCACTGCTGTAGTATTCTATCCCACCCTTCTCCCCCCCGGTCTGTTGTTTTGCTTGGGTGTGCTGACCATTCATATCTTTAATCTGGCATTCCTGTTGGGTCATTCAGCTCTGAGGATGGTATGTGTGTGTACATTGCTTTTATGGCCTATGTTCAACTGCAGCCTACATGCAACATAACCACGTATCCTAGAGTAGTATAAGGCTTTTATATACTGGCTAATATCTGATCACTTTCTGGTGGGAGAGCCATCAAGTTAAGAATACTGCTGCAGTGAAGAGAAGGATGTCTATGATTATGGAAAGATTTTACACAACTATTCTTTCTTCTGAGCTAAGACTGCCAAAGAGTGGGCATAGAAGAAATGAAAACATAAAGAATGTAGCACATTAATTCTTACTGTATAAAGGAAATGCACTGAAACAGCGTAATTAAAAATGTTATACTAATTTCCATACAAATCTTTAAATCACGGTAAATAAATCCTCAGTGTTTATAATCCAGTGATGTTCTTCTTCTTACACCATTGCAGTCCTGACAGTTGGTATTTCCTTCCATGAAAACCCTTGGCTAGCTTGACTACCAGAAGACATATTTCACCTCCCAGGCTGGCAGAATCCTTAACCGACATCAGTGCACTCTGGTATAAAGGGAGCCAGCCTGCGTCATCACTTCATTCTTTTCTTGCTGCTGGAGCCCAAAGCAGATTTCAAGTGCATTTGTTGATCCACACCAGGGAGATGTCTGAAAGATAAGTACCCCGTTGGGGAACTCCTTTCTTTCTTCTTTGACTCATGTCAGATAAAGGTAATAATTGTCTCCGCTGTGGTAAACAGGTTCTACACAGAGGCTTCCATACCCTTTGTGTAGCTTGCTTAGGCCCAGAGCACGACGTCCCTAACTATTGTTTCTGTGCTAGGTGTAATACTAGAACTGTTAGCCACAGAAAAGTTTATAGCTCATTTTCTGAGCCAGAAATCTGTGCAACTGCGTACTATGGCATCTGCCGGTCATCCCAAGCTCAGTTTACCTAAATGGAAAAAAGATGAGAAACAAAAACCTAGGTCCACGGATAACACCCACTTGCCCCCTGACTCATCTACAAGACTTGTGATGGTTGAGGTGGGTGAGGGGCTTTTGTAGCCTCCTTCAACTTTTGATTCAGTGACCCACACCTCTGTCAAGACCCATTTTGAGTCTGACATTGTTTTGGTCCCTTTGAATTCTACAGCTGATATCTTCAGCTCATCGGTTGGGTCTGAGACCAGTCAGCAGGCCAAGCCTTCTGACTGGCAACTGCTAATCAGAGACTCTTCATGGCCTAGGCCCATTCCAGTGTTTTTTCAATTTAAAGAGTCTGGTGCCAGGGTGTCTGATGCTCCCACGCCTAAGACCAAACCCACACAAAAGAAAGGCATTATGGCAGGGCATTCGGCTAGGACTATGGGCTCCCAGTTTCAGGGACCCCACCAGAATTTAATCAGATTGTCTGAAGACATCATTAGCATTGTAAAGTCCAGACAGACTTCAGGAAATATTACCCCAGTGAAAAGAAAGGGACCCCCCCCCCCGAATACTTCCCCGATCTACTACATTCAGAAGAAGAGTCTGATTTGGAGGACTCTGCATCTGAAGAAGGTCCCACTTAGACCTCTCATGAGGAATCAGGTTCAGAGGAAAATCTCCCCTCTGCCTCCCTGCCTGAAGACCTCACTTTTGGAGAGACACTTTATGCTATGAGACAGCATTTTCAGTTGGTAGCACAAGAACACCCACAGGCTAAAGAGAGTGTCAGGTTTCTTAGACTCAGCACAAACCTCTAGCTATCCCATGTATTATGGAAGTAGTGGAAGATGATTTTCAGGATGCTCCCGTAAATCCTGACTCGCTCCCTCCTGCACTCAGAAAGCCTGACCAGTTCTACAGGGTACAGGACTCTCATAAATACCTGTTCAAAAACCCAACTGACACTGAAGTGGTAACCCCAGGCACTAAAGGGTCTAGGGCCATTAACTCTAGGAACCCTTTACCTACTGACAAAGAAAGTAGGGCTCTTGATAGATTTGGAAGGAAAGTCTACATTTCAGGTACCTTTACTATGAGAGCCCTCAACTGTCAGTTCCGTATGATCAAATACCAGCAAACCATTCTTGACCAACGAAAACAAAAGTTCTCAGGTTTGGAGGATAAAAGCCTTTCTAAGGAAATTTATATCTGTGCCATTCCATTTTCCACATAGCTAAACACACTCTACACCGTTGGCATGATGCCGTAGAAGCCTCCTGCAGGACAGCTGTCACTGGTACAATGATCAGGAGAGACACTTGGATTAGAGAACACCCCCTCCCTGACCATGTAAAAACTAATCTCCTGGATGCACCTCTAGACAAAGAATGCTTTTTGGGGTTAAAGCTGAAGCATTCCTCAGAAAGATGGAGGGCAAGGCAAAATCCATGCAAACGGTAAAGGACTTTCTACAACCCCCCCCCAGGTTTAGCAGGAATTTTCCTGCGAAACATTGGTCCTTTTCCACCCAGTATAGAGGCAAACAAAAAAAGCCTCAAAGGGACTGAACCCCCAGGCATAGAACACAGTGCCAAAGATACAGGCATTGGACCTCAGAGTCTCAAAGGCAAGGGAATTCTAGGACACCCGCCCCTGCCAGAGAGCAGTTATGACTCTCCTCTACCCTCCCCAACCCAACCCCAAAACTAGGAGGAAGGCTGTCCCTTGTCTGTCAGAACCGGACCCATGTTACTTCGGATCAATGAGTTCTAAATATTATTGCCATTGGTTACAAGTTCACTTTGAAAGAGATCTTAAGATATTTAGTATACCCCGATGTACTCCAAAATCAAAAAGCTCAGGCTCGAGAAGAAATTCAAATTTTGTATTCCCAGGGTGCAGTGGAACTAGTTCCACAAGATCAAAAATGGAAAGGATTTTACTCGAGAATTTCTATTACCCAGAAAAGAAGGGTCTTGGTGTCCCATTCTGGACCTGTCTAACTTGAAGCTTTTTCTCACGGTGCGAAAATTCAAAATGTTGACCCTGCAGAAATTACTTTCCATATCAGCCCTTCAGGCATTCATGGTTTCAGTAGACATTAAAGACTCCTGTCTGCACAACCCCATATCAGAGTCACACACAAACTTTCTTGGCTTCAGAGAAAGCTCCAGTCACTATCAGTTTTCAGCTCTGCCCTTTGCACTGTCCACTGCCCCAAGGGTTTTCATAAAGTGCATAGATCCTGCCATTGTTTTTTCAGGACGAAAGGGGTCCAGATTTATCCATACCTGGACAATTGCCTAATACAGGACTCAGACCTGTCTCAGATTCCCAAAGACCAGAAATTCACACAGGACCTCTTAACCTCCTTGGGGTTCACTCTAAACCTAAAGGATACCATTGCTGTGCCTTCCAAACAGTTTTCCTAGTGGCACTACTGGACTCTTCTCTCCACAAGGCCTTCCTCTCCCTGGACAGTATCACCTTCTTTACCAGCTACTTCCAGAACTTACAGCACGAACAGCGCATAACAGCCAGAGAATTCCTCAGAGCTCTGGGGTACATAGCATCTTGTATCCTCATGGTGCCACTAGCCAGGCTGCAAATGAGGAAGCTGCAGTGGTATCTAAAGTGTTTGTGGTGCCAGATTACTGAGTCCCTGGATGCCAGAATACACCTGAAAGCTTGCCTCAAGCAAGACCTCACATGGGTACAAGCTTGCACCCAGAATCAGGGCTTTCCCTTCAGAATCTCACCTCAGGGGCAAACGCTCACCACATATGCCTCAGACATCACATGGCAAGTCCATACCAAACAGCTCCAAACCCACAGGTTATCGGATACCCAGACCAAGAGGAGGCACATAAATTGGAAAGAACTCCTAGCAGTTCTAAAAGGCTTACTGGCCTTCAAAGAGAAATGGACAACAGGGGTGCTGGTAGCATAGACAGCACCACAGTCATGTGGTACATAGACAAGGAGGCACACACTCATATGCCCTGTGCCGTCTAGCCATGCAAGTTTGGGAGACAGCACACTCCCTGGGACTTCACCTCCTAGCTCACTACTTGCCAGACAAACAAGACACCTTTGTAGATCTCCTCAGCAGGATCTTAACAGATGCCCACAAGTGGCACCTACATCAAGATGTCTTTCTCAGCATAGCTCAAAAATGGGGAACTCCACAGGTGGACCTCTTTGCCAGCAAGGACAGTGCTCAACTAGAGAAATTCTGTACCAGGACAAGACAGGCATTTGCATAGTGAACGGATGCCTTCTCCTTCCTATGGACTCACCTCTTCATTTATGCATTTTCCCCTTCCTTTTCTGCCTCAAGTCCTTCTAAAGATCAGAGGAGGGCCCAAGGACCATCCCGATAGCTCCAAACTGGCCCAGGCAACACTGGTTTCCACTTCTCCTCCAGCTCACCAATCAGAAACCTTGGCAATTGCCCCAGAGGGTAGACCTTCTTGTGCAATACAAAGGTAGGATGATGCACCCCATTGTCCAGACTACACCTTTCAGCTTGGATTATCCCACAGCACCCAACTGCTACACTGACTTAAGTCAACATGTGCAAAACATTCTGATGGAATCCAGAAGGCCTCGCACTAGGAAATCATATTCAGCCAAGTGGAAAAGATTCTCTACTTAGTGCCAGAGGCACCACCTTGAGCCAAGCTCAGCTAACATTTTGACCATCCTGGAGTACTTGGCCAGTTCAGTGGATTTCCTACTCCTCCATAAAAATACCTGCCTCAGCCATATTTGCTCACATTCCTGTTCTCCCTCCAATCTTCTCACTCCCCCCTTTTGAAACAATTCCTTAGGGGTGTCTATGATGCCCCACCGCTGAACCAGTAATCAAGAAGCCTCAATCCTCACCACTAGCACCAGTGGGGGGGGTGTACTTTTTGTGGATGACAAGGTACACACACATTATTTCAAGATGCAGCTCTCTGCATCAAGTGCAGTTTCCCTTAAGAACACACAGAGACCACAGTCGGTCTTAGGGTAGTTTCTCCCTCTTTCTCCAGATCCAAATTAGTCTCCCCACTGCCACAGTTATAGAGTTAAGATCTTAGCTGAGTGGCCAATTCAAGGACTCTGCACCACCCTATCTGTCCAACCAGTGCTTTATGTCCCTGCCCAAGTAGCTGACACACACACACTCTTGGAGATTTGTTTTACATGCGCACACACACACACACACACACACACACACACACACACACCTGCGAAAGGCTGGCACAGGTTTACTTGCCATGCCCCCTTCTGCCTAGACTAGAAGGTAGTTATTACTGCCACCAGCCAACTCTTTATCAGCTACTTTAAGGCCCTTAACAAAGGATGGTCCAGTCTTACTGTGTAATGTTGCTATCAATACAAATGGTAGTTTGACCATGAGCAAGGCTGTTAGGAGTAGCCTACATAGTGTCACCAAGTAAATATGCCAGTACTCTCAGAACTTGATATCTCTAGACAGATCAGCAACAATGAAATGTTTGAATATATTTAATAATAATAAAGGAAGAAGAAAATACACAGTATATGTATACAGTGACAGAGTTCAAAATCACATGAAATATTTAAAACAACATTTATGGGCAGTTTCAAATAAATAAATGAAAAATATCTAAGCTATTCCAGACTGTAAGAGAATTATTATACCCTAGTACACTTAATTAGAACAGCAATGCAGTTGTGGTGAGTGGATCTTGATGTTGTCAGGTCAAAGACAAAATGCAGAATGAAGAGTTTGTCTCAGATAGTTCTTAAATTAATATCTCAAACATTATTGCTGGGTAGATTGCAGAATTACATCATTTCTTGTTATTTGACTCTATCCCAGGTAAAACCCCAATTGTGAAAGCTAGCAGTATTTGACATCTACCTGTGAAAATATATACACGAGAACTTTTCCTCAGATCTTGGTACTTGCTGGAAGTCATAAAACAATAAAACACTTCCAAGGCAATACAGAAAGTTCCTTATCTCTAGACATGTGTTTGTTACTGCACTGAAACTGAAAGATAACTTTTTAATGTGTGGCTATAAAGTAATTTAATTTCTGCTATGTTTCTGAAGTTAACCTTTTGTATTCCAGTTTCCACTGTTAAAATATACATATCTAAGCATTTACAATACTGCAAGTAGTTTTCTGTTCTATTCCAGTAGGGCATGCTGTGGTTACATTTTAAGTACTTTGTAAAAACCTTTTTAACAAACACACACTTAGTTTGATATACACCTGATGTACAGTTCTAATACATGTGTAACACAAGTATCCTGTATGAATCATGTTGATATTCACAAATGACATGTAATTATTTACAAAATTCCATATAGCTGGGCTCGCATTATCATCCTTTGTCACTCTTCTTCCCATCCCTCTCAAAGACTCAAGCTAGTTTTTCAAGTGACCTGTGAGAAACGATGCTTGAGAGGGAGGAGCCTCTCTGGGAATACTTTACCCCATTCCCTGTCTTGAAAGCCTATCTGCGTTGGCATTGCTAAACCCACTATGGTGTTGCACTGTCGTATCTTATGCCTGCAACCCTAGGCTCCACCTTAGTAACTTGGCATTTTGCTGGCTTCTCAGTGCACCCATGTTAAGGGATTGTGGTGTGTAACTACAGTGAATTTCCTTCCATACAGATAGGGCTGAAATTTCTGCATTACCCACACTGTGGCTAGACATTCCTTTTTAACAGCTACATAGCATTCCTCCCTGAGTTGGAGCCTACGGCAGATGTACCACTGGGTGCTGTTTTCTCTCTGAGGAAACCGGGCTGAGTACAGCCTCCACGCCATGGTTTGAAGGATCCACCTGCACTACAAATTCTTTGCTGTAATCTGGACTGGCTAACAAAGGGGGTCCACCCAAAGCTTCTTTAAGCTTCTGGAATGCCTGTTCACATACTGGGGTCCACACTACCTTATCTGGCCTGTTTTTCCATGTCAGGTCTGTGAGGGGAGCAGCTGTGGTACTATAACTGGGGGGCAAACTTTCTGTAGTACCCTGCTATCCCTCGGAATGCCCTCACCTACTTTTTGCTAACAGAAGCAGGTCATGCCTAAATAGCTTCCACTTTGGCAGGTTCTAGCCTGATCTTACAACTCCCCACTCTACGTCCCAGGTAGGAGACCTCTGCCATACCCACCTGACACTTACTGCGCTTAATGATCAACCCTGCCCTTTGTAGTCTGCTCAGCACCTTCCTGACATGCTGATGGTGCTCTTAACAGGAATGGCTGCAGATGGCAATGTCATTCAGGTAAGCAAAGGCAAAATCTCCTGCTGCTGCTAGAATCTGATCTACAAGCCTCTAGAAAGTCGCTGGGTCATTTTTCATCCCAAAGGGCATCTTCATGAACTCATACAAGCTGAAAGGATTCACAAAGGCTGACCTCTCTGTCTAGCGCTGGGTGTCAAGGGCACCTCCCAGTAGCCCTTAGTAAGCTCAATAGTGGTAAGATACTTGGCCCCACCCAGCTGCACTAGGGATTCATCTGTCTTAGGCATGGGGTAAGCATCTTACTCTGTGTGACCATTTAATTTCCTGTAGTCCACACAGAACCTGGTGCTGCCATCCTTCCTTGGTACCAGCACCACTGGGGAGGCCCAGGGACTGCTAGACTTCTGGATTACCCCCAGTTCCAACATTTCCTGTATCTCCACCCTCAGAGTCTGACTCTCTCAGACACCCTATAAGGGTTCTGCTTAATAGACTTTTGGGGTCCTGTATCCACATGGTGCTGAACCAGGTGGGTCCACCCTGGTTTCCCAGTGAGCATGCCCCAGTCTCATGTAACGCTACTCGGATTTCTTGTACCTGAGTAGGGGATAGCTGCTGGAACATTGCTACACCTTCCACTGATGTGTCAGTCCGAGCCTCACTGAGTAGATCAGTCATCACATCCCCCTTAGACTCTTCCAAACATCCACTGCAAGTACTCAGCACAAGGGTCTCTATCATGGTAATGTTTCATCATGTTAACCTGGTACAGTTTGTGCTCCTGCCTAGCATTTCTACCATGTAGTTAACATCACTGACCTTCCTTACCACTTTGAAGGGTCCCTCTCAGGCTGCCTGCAGCTTGTTCTGTCTGACAGGAATGATGACCATTACCTGCTGCCCCACAGCATACTCTTTAGCTAATGCATTCCTGTCTGACCAGATCTTTTTCTGCTGTTGGGCTTCTGTCAGGTTCTCCTTGGCCAAGCCCATGAGTTCCTGAGCCTTGTCCTGAGGTTTAGGACATATGCCACAACAGACTACTTGTGGGATTCACACTAACCTTCCCACTCAACTTGAATCAAATCTAGAGGTCCCCTCACCCTATGCCCATACAGCAACTCAAAGGGTGAAACACTTGTGGATTCCTGGGACAGCTCTTTGTAAGCAAACAGCAGATGGGGCAAATATCTGTCCCCACTTCCTCTTATACTGGTCTGCAAATGCCTGTAAAATGGTCTTTAGTGTAGAGTTTAACCTCTCAACCAAACCATTAGTCTGGGGATGGTAGGGCATGGTCTTTAGGTGCTTCACCCCACAATGCTTCCATAGACAAGCCAGCAGGTCTGACTTGAAATTGGCACCTCTGTCAGTCGGTATTTCTTGTGGGAAACCTACCCTGCTCTAACGAAGCATTTGACACCTTTTCTGCCTCAGTGGAAGACAGAGCCACTGTCTCATGAAATCTGGTAACCTAATCTAC
Organism: Protopterus annectens; assembly: GCF_019279795.1. Classification (NCBI taxonomy): domain Eukaryota; kingdom Metazoa; phylum Chordata; order Ceratodontiformes; family Protopteridae; genus Protopterus; species Protopterus annectens. Next base: position 538,635,800 of record NC_056731.1, read on the forward strand.
TACCACTAGGATATACTTTTTCACTGTGGAACTTAGGTACTCAAAGGCACCACATTATCCATAGCTACACTCTGAAATATCTCCTCAGTCACAGGCAAAGTCATCAAAGGAGCTTTCACCTTGTCTCCTGTCTTGCCTACCTTTTGGCACTGCTCACAAGTCCTGCAGTACTTTATTACATCCCTGGAAATCTTAGGCCAATAAACATTCTGCATAATACTTCTCTTTGTATGCTTTATGCCCATATGACTTGCCAAGGGAATGTCATGGGCTATGGCTAGAAGTGCCAGACAGTAGGCTCTGGGCACTACCAACTCCTGTATTCTGTCACCCTCTAGCCTTCCCTGAGGGGTCCATTTTCTGTACAGTAACCCTTTGTCACAGTATACAGATTCCCTTTTTCCTTGACAGTATGGTGCCTCATTGGCTGCCTCCCTGAGACCTTGTAATGTAGTGTCTGAGAGCTGAGCCTGTCTCAACTCTCTCTGTAAATCTTCCCAGCTCCCCTTCCATAGGAAGTCTAGTATTCTTTGACAGTGGTGCCTCACTGTCAGGCTGGGTACTACTACTCACTACTGCCCTTGCAGTCACTCTGTCCATGGGAACATCAGTACCCACAAGCAGCCGTGGCTCACCTTCACTCTTGGTAGCCACCTCACCAGTCCGGACTTCAAGTGTGCGGTCTGTCTGGGTCCCCCCTGGCTGCCAGACCCACATGCTTGTCTCCAAGCTAGACTGAGTATCACTGCATGCACCCAAGGTGTACTGCATTATCAGAATCATTCCCTATCATGACATCTGCAGGGATATCCTAAAATATACCTACTTGCTTCCTTCCTTACAGTCAAGGTGAACCCTAACCAAAGGTATTTGGAATGGAGTTCCTCCTAAAGCTGTGACTGGAGTAGACTGCCCAAGCAAGTAGTGCTCCTCTTTAACCATTGCAAGATTTACAATAGTTAGGTTAGAGTCTCTCTCTCGTAGCAGTGGCCTGTTTTGCATCTGCTAAGGTAGAATGTAACCGCTTGTGGTAGTTTGGTACCCTTGTTGTCTCCAGACAACTTACTGCTGGCATTCTGTCATTCTCACTCACTGGCTGTCCCACCTTTTGTTCCCCACCTTGCCTCCATGGACATTTATGTGCTACATGGCCCTACTGATTGCATTTAAAACATTTAAGCCTTGGTCCTGGCCATGTACCTGAACTGAACTAATGGCTTCCCCTTTTACTGGCAGATTCGTTTGGGATGTTTAGGCTGGCCACCATGAGTTTCCTTTGACCCATGAGCAGCAGTGGGTATCCTTTACTGTATAGTGATGTCCTGCTTGCTAGGTATAGGTCTCCCTTTGTCCCTAATTCATCTGTGGTCCCACATTCTCTATCTGCCAACCAGATTCTCACGTCCTCAGGCAAAGTGTGAAGGGCTTGTTCCCTCACCAAAAGGTCTGCCACCCCTTCAAAAGTGGTGACCTGACACCCAATCACCCATCTACGAAAGTAAGTGCTTAACGCATCAGTATATTTACACACACTTCACCTGCCTTGTGTCTATGACCACAAACCTTTTTTCTATAAACGTCAGGTGTTAAAACACTCTAATAAACAATTTTTATCAGTATTGTAGTTTAAGCAATCAGGATCAGACAATTTAGAAATAGCATTTACAGATTTACCATGGAGTAAGCTGGTCAGGAACCGTATCCAGAGCCCTTGGTCAGCATTATACAGTTTATATACCCTTTCAAACATATGAGCAAAACTATCAAAATTATCACCCTCTGTAAATTGTGGAAGAAATTTACTGACCTTTGTTGCTTCTGGGGTCCTGTTACTCCCTTCCCCATTACCTCCATGACCCTTGCTAAGACTCAGCATCTCCTGTGTTTTAGTCAGGCTGGCATGCACCAATCCTTTGGCTTGACACATCTCAGCTAAATGGCTCCTTGCCTTCTTGCCTTACTCCTCTGCTAACATCCTTGCCTGCTCTCCCTGACTGACAAAGCTAACAAAAACTAAATAAATAAAACTATTGTGATATGAAACCGAATCTTCACTGTGTGGCTGATTGAGAGTACAAACACCTTCTTTAGTCACACTGTTTACAGTCTACAGGAATTCAAAATCTACACCACTGAATCCCAGTGTATGTGGATAGGCTACCACTGCCACCAATAAATGTGACGCCCCACCACTGGACCAGTAATCAAAGAGCCTCAATCCTCACCACTAGCACCAGTGGGGAATGTACATTGGGAGGATTACAGGTATACACAATATTTCTAGATGCAGCTCTCTGCATCAAGTGCAGTTTCCCTTAAGAGCATGCAGAGACCACAGTAAGTCCGGGACTGGTTTCTCCCAATCCCCAACAAGACTTCCCACTGGCACAGCTATAGAGTTGAGATTTCAGTTGAGTGGCCAAGCCAAGACCTCCAGCACCCCATCTGTCCAACCAGTGGTTCGTGCCCTTGCCCAGGTAGCTGACACACACACACACACACACACACACACACACACACACACACACACACACACACACACACACACACACACACATTTGGGGAAAGAAAGAAAGAAAGTCTGGCACAGGTTTACTAGCTATGCCTCCTTCTGCCCAGACTATAAGGTAGTTATTACTGCTACCAGCCAACTCTTTCAGTTACTTTAAGGCCTTAACAAAGGGTGTCCAGTCTTACTGTGTAATATTACTATCATTACAAATAGTAGTTTGACCAAGAGCAAGGCAATGAATAGCCTACACAGTGTCACCAAATAAATATGCCAGTGCTCTCAGAACTTAATACCTCTAGACAGATCAGCCACAATGAAATGTTTAAATATATTTAATAAAGGAGAAGAAAATACTCAGTATATGTATACAGTGACATCAGAGTTCAAAATCACAGGAGATATTTAAAACAACATTGCAGGACGGTCTAAAATAAATAAATGAAAAATATCTAAGCTAAGCTTTGCTATATTCCTGAGTATATATATGAGGATTACTATACCCTAGTACACTTAATTAATTAGAGCAGCAAGGTAGATTTGGTGAGTGATTCTTGATGTCATCTCAGAGACAAAATACAGAATGAATAATCTCTCTGAGAGAGTTCTTAAATTAATATCTTAAGTATTACTGCTGGGATAGCTTGCAGAATAACATAATTTCTTGTCATCTGATTCTATCCCAGGTGAAACCTCCATTGCTGAAAGCTAGCAGTATTTAGCATCTACCTGTGAAAGTACATACCCATGGATTTTCCTCAGGTCTTGGTACTTGCTGGAAGTGATATAACAATAAAACACTTCCAAGACAATACAGAAAGTTTCCTAGCTCTAGACATTGTGTCTGTTACTGCAGTGAAACTGAAAGATAACCTATTTTTTTGTGTGGCCAAAAAGTAATTTAAATTAAACTGTTTTTTCTGTAGCTAACCTTCTGTATTCCAGTTTCCACTTTTAAAATGTATACATCTAAACAGTTGCAATAGTGCAGGTACGTACATTTCTGTTCTATTCCAGTAATGCATGCTGTGGTTACACTTTAAGCACTTTACAAAAACCTTTTCAACACACACTTCAGTACCAGCAGTTTGATATACACCTAACGTACAGTTCTAATACATTTGTAACATGTGTCTTGTATGAGTCATGTTGATATTCAAAAATGACATATAATTATTTAGAAAATTCCACATAGCTGGGGTGTCAGTATCTCCATTTGTCACAATGTCATTAACATTAGGCCCTCCATGGGACCTCAACTATATGCTAAAAAATATTAACGTTGCTCCTTTTGAAGCTGCAGCTAATGCCTCTTGAAAATTACTCACTTGGAAGACTGTTCTTCTTTTAGGTATTACTTCCGCTAGAAGGGTGTCAAGAGTTATAGGCCCTTATGGCAGTAGAGCCCTTCATTGTCTTCCATAAGTACAGGATCTCCCTCCGGTCCAACCCCTCCTTTATGTCCAAGGTGATAACCATTGCATCTTTGAATCATGCCATCCACCTGCCTAGCTTCTTTCCCAATCCTCAGAACAGGTGAGAAAGATTACTGTACTCCTTGGATGTCCACAGTGTGTTACGCTTCTACCTAGACAGGACAAAATCCTTAATAAAATCAGATCAACTATTCATAATCTTTGCTCCCAGATCTGAAGGAAAGCCAGCTTCTAAACAGACCATTTACAAGTGTATTTCACACTGCATTTCTTTCTGCTACAGCCATCATAGCAATAATCCCCGTGGTTTGATTAGACCTCACTTTCCCAGGGCCACAGATACTCCTACAGCTTTCTTTAAGGGGGGTCTCCACCAAAGACATTCTGGAAGCAGCCACTTGGTCTTCTGTACATACCTTCACAAGACACTACCACCTGACAGCTTTCTCTAAGTCCAGAGCTGGATTTTCCTCTGCAGTACTGCAAGGGATCCTTTCCTCTCCTTAAACTCCATCCACCCTCATTTAAGCTATGGGAATCTTCACAACTGTCAGGACTGCAACAGTGAAACACGAAGAACATAGTACAGTTGTATACACTTCCCATATGTAGATGTTAGAGTGTATTCACTGTTGGTCTTCTTTCCCTCCCTCCTTCCCCCCTTGGCCTACCAGGTAGGCTTAGAATTTCCAAATGTAATGTCCTTGGGCACTTTACAAGGCTGCCCTGTGTTAGGTACCCCCTTTCTTTCTTCACATATGCTCGACTCCTGGCTCCTCCTGCATGGGGCCAAGAAAATACTGAAGTGATGATGCAGGCTGGCTCCCTTCTTATCTGACGTACTGATGTCGGTTAAGGTGTCCTTCAGTCTGGGAGGTGAAATAAGTTTCTCTGGTAGCCGGGCCGGCCGAGGGCTTTCACAACAGGAAATCCCAGCTGTTAGGACTGCAACAGTGAATACACACGAGCATCTACATTTATGTTAGGTGTACATAACTGTACTTTTATTCCTGTTGTCTGAAGCCACAGTCATAACAGCAACACCGTAGTATTTGCTATATGTGGTGTATGCCAGTAAGCATAAACTGAACATGGGGATGTTGCAAAGTACATAGGGCTTTAAGACATTAGTGTGAACCTTGGGTTAAAAACACTAATGGTTTATTTACTCCTTGTATTAGTGATGTGTATGGAAATGATTAAAAAAATTGTGATTCTGCAGCATGTCAGAAACCCATTCAAATAACAAAAGAGGGGACTCTGATGCAGCAGAAAAAAAAATAATGAAGTCACATTAAACATTAAAGGGTAATAAGTATTTCAACATGTACAGGCTAACTGGGCACACCATTCAGCATGCCCTTTATAAGTTGTGCTTCTCCCAGTAGAAAGAAGTACATCTGCTAAACTGTTGTATAGCAGCCAGACTTTCTGTTAATGTGTTTGTTTTTTAACATGTCCTATCTTGAATATTTTTACAAAGGACAGAATAAAATGTAGAAAAAAATCAGGGCACTCTGCAAAACTCTAGACAATTAAAAGGTATAGTTACTGATATGATCCATTGTAATTGTCATACCTTTTTGCTGTCCAGACCTTAGTAGAACATCCTTCATTTTCCTTGTATGTTTGCACTGTCCTTGTAAATTTCTGCCAATTTACTCACAATTCTTGTAATGTCAGACATTAAAGTTTTACAAAAAAAGCAAGTTGCAGAGATCGAGAAACTGCTATAGTAATGCTCTGTTCTTCTAAAGTGCGCTAGCACAGCCATGATATACTGTGCAAGTGTGAAAATGTACTCACCATTCAGATGCACAGTCATCAGTAAAGGTGAATAACATAGAAGAACACTAATGTGCCACTGCACAAAGATATTATTTAAAAAAATTGCTTACCTTTCTTAAACAGTGATATTGTAGTGTACTGGCTCACCTTCAGTTTCGTGCAGGAGTGGGCATGGCACGGATGAGTGACCAGCGAACTTGAATATGAAATGAGGCATGATTGGTATGTCATGCAGATTAGCCACTGACATCATGCATACAATGAATGTAGGTGAACAGCTGTGATTAATGAATGTAGCTCTGTCATTTCTTATGTTATAGCAAAGTACAAACATTTTACATACAAGAATGTACAATACAGTAATTGGGGACCCTGAGGTCATTATAAATGATGCCAGAGGCAGGACAGTAATAGAAGATATATGCATAGCTTGCCATACAAATGTTAAGTTAGGCAGAAACTGTGTAGGACTGAGTTCCGCTGTTATTTTTCCTAAAATACCTACACTTTTATTTGGTGTGTACATTTGGCTTTAGTAATTTGGTACAAATAAAGTTTGGTGCAAACCTGCTGCCAGTGCTATACAAGTATTCTGTATGCAAACCTGTTGCAAATGCGGCATATGTAACTGTCAATTATAATTTCATATGAACTATACATATATATATACTGTATTGCAAACCTGTTGCAAATGCGGCTAATGGAACTGTCAATTATATTATTATTTATATCATTTTACATTTACACTACACTCATTCATTGCAAATGTAGCGTACCACATATAGAGTAAATATTCATTAGGATTCGAGGCACGATGAATATTCAATATTTCCAACTGACGTAAAATGCCTTGGGCGGTGCTTGCTACTATGCATCTGGTGAGCCAGTACCATTCTATATCGCCTCAACTCACTCCTGAATGGTGAGTATCACAGGATTTACCTACAAGTGGCTTTGATTGATAACAAGTGTTTTGCCGTTATCAAATCACACCAACTATCAGTGAATTCTGTGGGTTCCACACCCAGTTGTGTGTTATTTCTTAAGTATGAGTCTTAAGTCAAAATCATAACATTAATGCAGTGGATATAGAGCACTTGTGAAAAAGCAACTCCCTAGATCAGTTGTAAAGTCATGAGGGGAAAAAAATAAGCAGCCAGATGTTAAAATATAATTATACAATGGAAACTCGGCAAAGCTGAGAAACGTGCACGCTGATTTGCCAATACAACCAGCGTGCACATTGTAAATCCAAACTAAAGTAAGAAGTCCGGCCGCTAAGGAATTAGGCAGCCGCGACTTCAAACAAACTTTGTGTCCCTCATATATCCTCTGCAGAATGTAAATGTTGGAACTCACTAAAAAAAAAATCCATATTTCCACATTTTATTGAAAGTCATAGAACATTACCAGACATACCTGCATCTTAAAACATAGCCTTAAGTGTATTAGTCACATATTACTTCTTGTAGCTGTTTACCTCAGGAAATTTTGAGAATTAGCTGGACACATCAAATATAAACAGTTTTAAAACTGAAACAAACCTGTTCCTTCATTACTTTATGGTCTCGTTGGTTGAACTAAGGAGCGAACCATTTTACCTCTTGGATTATTGTTATAATATGGAGTACAGATCCAAACCTCTCGCTCTTTGTACACATTTATTTTCACCAAAATAAGACATCACAATTTTTTTTATTTTTTTTTTTTTACAGTTTGAGTGACAGATATAGCTTTGTCAACATATATTTCCTTAATTGATTGGGCAATATTGCTTCACCATCCTTGAACATTAAACTTTTTATGTAACTTATGTTTTTTGTATTTGAAAAATACGGCTGTATTTTTAGTGAGGTTGTGTTAGAGAATTCACCCAAGGTGTTTCTTTATGCTCAGTGTCTGGGACGGACCTATAGAAATTTGGATACAAATAGTGTTCCTGGGGAGAAAATAAAGATACATGAGCAAGAACAAAAGGAAGTGCAGTTGTCAGCTTTTAAATCTGCAAGTAAAGAAGAGCCGCTATCCATTTTGTTTGAAACTGTAATCTCAGTAAGCGAGCTCCTTGAAACAAACAGTAGGAGACTAGATAACAGAAAAGTACTCTTTTATCTCTGCTACTGCGATTGCTTACTATTACAAGCACATTTCTCGGAGATGTTGGATCATGAAACATACCTGAATTACAAACGTGTTTTTGCCATTCTCTCCTAGATTCTAGAAAGTGCTTCTGTTGGTTGCTCAATACAGCCTAGTCATTATCATACAATGCAAACTCGCAATTGTGCACACTCATTCCCAATCCAAGCAACTGTGTATACACTGTACATGCAAAGTAACCTAAGTCCAGCCCCTAACATATCTTGCACCAACAACTTCAAATGAACTAAACCATACAAAAAAAACATAGTAGCAAGCAGAAAACATACAAAAGCATTCTACAACTGAAAACTATGTTTTACTGTCTTACTGTCTTTTAAAAATAAAACAAATACTGAACACACGTACATTAAACAGCCATTAACTATAAAAGAAACTACAACACGAAGACATACCAAAAGCTTTAAAACTATATCTACTTACATAATTATTTCCTAACATCTTTTGAAAAATTAATAATAACTTGTGTTTAAATTAAAAGACAAGCAAACACAAAGTCAAAGTGTGCACTATTTTATCTCGCAAAAAGTGGAAGAATACAAAGTAAAGCAAACAAAAACCTAAATAACAACAACAACACAAACATAACACAACGCAAAACTAACACCATTGTATAATAGCAATAACCCACGGCTGGGTGTGGGTAATGCTGGAATTACCCACGGTTGGCTTTGTTTGGTCACTCGAGCTTTGCCCTCGTGACCAAAGCATGCCAGCCGTGGGTAAATCCAGCATTACCCACACCCAGCCGTGGGTTATTGCTATACTATTTAACAGCAAGTCTTCAGCGGCAGGACTAAATCAAGCAGTGAGTCCATTAGGTACACATCAAATAGTGGTGTTAGCAGTCCATTAATTTAATATAGCAAAATCTAATTAGCTGCATTACAGTGCTGATATGTATAGTCAGTGATTGTTAGTTAACATAATTTCACCCCACAGGGACATCTAGAAAATACAACAGCTGAATCATCCAAAAAACTTTGCAGGGTCAGAAAGTAGCATTCCCAGATTTACTTTTAGATCCATTTGGAAGCCAGGCAACAATAATCTGATTTTTTTTTCACTTTATCCAAGGCATAATCAGCCAACAATCTGACACTAACTTCTTCAATATCCAGGAAAATGATGCATCCAACATTCAGTTTAAAAATATGGCTCAGTAAACTGCAGAAGTCCCGGACAAGGCTGTCAAAGGATTTAAACAAAACTGCAACACGACAGTTTTACAGTCACAGTAGGCAGTAGCTTACAAAAAACTTTCTGTACTGGATTGTTAGTGCTCCAGTACAGAAAGCTGCAGCCAAAGAAAAGTACAACATCTAAAGAAGACTACAGTATGAAATTTGACTAAATTAGTAAGAAATCTTGCCCTATATTGTTTGGAGGTTACAGCAATTTAACAGCATTCTACTTCTGTCAGCTACAGTGTTCTGTCACAATGGGGTTTATCCAGAGTGGCGCAATCAACCTTCTTCTGTTAGATATGAAATAGTTTGGGTTTGTTAAGAGGCGATTTTGTGATTTAAATATTGCAGCATTTATTAAGGCAAGAGCAGCACTGGAGTAGAGGATAATGCTTACGACATTTCTAAGGCTTTTCACACAGTAACATCTAAGGTAGTAATTGACATAGTCGTTAACTCTGGATATGTTAGAAATACAGTGAATATGACAATGGTTAAGCAGTTAGATGCAACAAGTCAATGTGAGAGGTTAGCGGTCTGTCTCAGTAGCTGTTTGCACTGGGTGATTTATTGGGTTAGAGATTGTAGTTCAGTACAGTTTAAACTATCATTTGTCTTTATCTACCAAAGATAGAGAAGTATATTCTGCAATCATCTTTAAATTTCTAGTCTCCCACCAGGACACAAGTGCTCTTCAGCAATTACATTCTGCTTGCCAAGCACACTCAAGCAAATCTGCAGTCTATGGCTACCATTCCACCCATACAGTATAAGAAGGAATCAGTACTGCAAACTAAACAAGGATATACATTTTGAGCCTCAGGAGCAGGAGCACACTCAAGCAAGTCTGCAGTCTGCGGCTACCACTCCACCCATACAGTATAAGAAGGAATCAGTACTGCAAACTAAACAAGGATATACATTTTGAGCCTCAAGAGCAGGAGCACACTCAAGCAAATCTGCAGTCTGCGGCTACCACTCCACCCATACAGTATAAGAAGGAATCAGTACTGCAAACTAAACAAGGATATACATTTTGCAGGGTCAGTCCACCCAGGCATTCTACTTGTATGTTTAATGAGAGTGAAGCTATTACATTACATTACAAGCTATTACATGTTTGCTGACGACCCAAACCTCCATCTCACTGTTTAAAACTAAACTAAAACACTATCTAACCAACCACTGGCTTTGCTCCTGCAACAACTCAAGCTGATCTTTCTGCTCCTCACATCTCCTGCATACATCTTACTTTCTCCCAGCTCTAAGCTTTTAGTGTTCTCAATTCTACTAGAAATGCTTTCTCTAATCTTGTAACTATACCCTTCTCTAGATTCTACTGCTAACTTTTAAACATCCTATTGTATCCTGTCTTATTCTACCCATTCCAATACTCAAGTAAAAGCTTTATCTCCTATTACCTTTCTGTACTTTCCTCATATTGTCATTCAAATGCCCTAAGTATTTTGTGCTTGAAAATCCTTTATACTGTGTACATATTCTTCATGCTTTATTTTTTGAATTGTGTATATACTTTTTCATGCGTGTAATGCCTTATGTATTGTGTATATACTGTTTATTATCATGTGTTAGCGGAGCTTTTCTCCTCGGGCCTCCACTGAAAATGGACATTTATCCAGTTGGACTAGCCCGGTTAACAAATGTAAAATAAAAAATAAAATAAATAAAAATAAACATTAGCAGTATTTCTTGGTAGTTCTCAACTTGCTAATAAAACTGACTGTTGTAGCCTTGTGTCCTCCCCCCCGCTAGTACAGTAATCCTAACTGTCCAATAGATAGTATACATTTAATTCACATCCCTGTGACTAAATTAACCATCAAGCAGCCCTTTCAGTGCTTTCTGCCTTAGTTTACATCACTTGGAGGCCCACCTGTTTATTTGCATCTCTCTATACATTCCCCTTCATTGCTAATGTATCTCCCTACTCTAATCTGTGCAAAAACTGGTTACTAATCAGCAAGTCAATGTGCAGACACACTTCCAACCTTAATAAACTTTGCTGTCTCTTCTCTCCTTCACTTTACAGGTAGTTTGAATTATTACTTACCTCCTATGAGGCCTTCACTGATTTCCACTGATTGCCTCTCTGGTTTCTTTGCATTCCACCTGATTTACACCCCTTGTGCTATCTCCCTCCCCCAATACAAAGTCTATATTAGAATCTTGCTGAGCATGGAGGCATCTTTAAATTTCTAGTCTCCCACCAGGACACAAGTGCTCTTCAGCAATTACATTCTGCTTGCCGGTAAGCCATTAGACCTCAGGAATTTGTTTTAAAAGTGTTCAGATTTGTAAAGTAATACTTACTTTTTTTTGTCTTGGTTGGCTCTGCCCCACTCCGTTCGCCCTCACTAACACTCTGGCTCTCTCTGCTTCCTTGCCCTGCCCCCTATTCCCTCCCGCCCCCACTACCTCTACATTTATAGTAATCACAGCCACACCCACAGCTCACCCTCACATCACCTCCACCAGTCACAGCTCCTCAAGTCATATCACATTATACCACACCAACTTGCTCCACACAAAATACTCCCAATCACTCTCATTCCCACTAGGCATTTTTTTACATCACCCACACTACTTCCCCATCCACATGTAGTGCAACCCTATAATTCCTATTCAGACCCCCCCACCTAGAAACAACTTAAACTTTATAACCTTTATAACCATGACTATCACACATCTAAGTCTAGTCTGTCTTCTCATAATTCTTTACAACACCACAAGTTATCACTCTAGCAATATCCCTAAACTTAGTAGCACAACAATGCATTATGCACTCTCGTATACAGACACCACACATTATAATATCTGCCCACAGTTATTCAAGAACTACATAACAGACCAGTTCAGAACTAAACACATATGCTCTCATTCCTACTCCAAAAAAACACAATACTTTCTCACACTCCTCACCAAACTCCAACATCTGTATAACCATTTTAGGTCCAGGCTCACCATAAGTGGGGATATCCACCCCAAAGCAGACCCAAATCCATCCTGTCCAACACAAACTGCTCCAACACAAATGTCAGAACATAACACCCCCACTTTCTTCATCCCTGGGCAAATCAACAACAGCAGCGAAACCAACCATCTTTTAATGCTAAATATTAATATTAGAAGTATCAAAAATAAAATACCCGAACTCCAGACCACAGTAGCACACTACTTCCCAGACATAGTTGCTTTAACAGAAACCTGGCTAAATAAAAACATAGCTAACTCAGAAGTTCTCCCTACCGGCTACAATATCATTAGACAAGACAGACCACTTCATAAAGGGGGTGGAACTGCCTTACTATACAAGTCCAATTTAACTGTCCGTCAGTTACCAAACTCCTAAACTTCCCCCAATAATTGGGACATACTTATCTCACAACTTCAATTTCACCCTAAAAAGGTCATCACAACAATTGTGATCTATATTCCGCCTGGTAATACACCTGCTAGCCTTGAAGAGTTTTTATCCTGGTGTTCTTCCATATACTCACAAGAAACCCTTATTCTGGGGGACTTCAACCTAGATTGGTTCACCTGTATATCAGAACCACCAAGTAATTTAATAAATCTCCATGGCTACCAGCAGCTAGTCCAAATTCCAACTAGGTATGATAAAAAAATCTAAAAGGGAATCCATCCTTGACTGGGTCCTAACCTACAACCTCACATTGTACCCTCTCACACAGGCAGTCTCCCAGACACCTTAATTGACCACAACATAATATACTTTATGCGTAATAGAACAAGCATATGCAAAACCACTAACTATATATCCACTAGAAACACAAAAAAAATCACTCCTGAGGTCCTCAACACTTTACTCTGTAACTGTGACTGGACCACCCTAAAAACCCTCCCACTTGACCAGGCTGTAGCATATTTCAACAACACCTAGAGACTGTCGCTCCATTGCGCAAAATCAAGGCTAGAACCTCTACAAACTCCTGGCTCAGTAAAGAAACCAAAGAAATCCTCAAGTCAAGAGGCACTGCCTGGCTTTACTATCAAAAAAACAAAGAAACACAAAGCCTAACTAAGTACCAAGAACTGCGCAACCGTGCAAAAACATGCATTAGGCTGGAGAAAAAATCCTACTACACAACATTACAAACTAAATACCAACACAACCCGCAAAAATTTTGGAAAGATGTAAACCAGCTACTAAAATCTACCCAAAAGGCTACCCCCAAACCAACCACCCCTGACACTAAAGTTCCCATCGGAACACAATTCAACTCTCACTTTGTGAACTCAATTCTATCCTTAGTATCACAGGACAGTTCCTTCCTCACTATCCTCCCAACACAAATAACACTAATACAAGCTTTACCCTCAAAACAGTTTCCACCACTTCAATCAAAAGCATGCTGTCTAAACTAAAAACCTTCAACAGCAGCCGACCTACTCCCCAGCTATTTCTTGAAACTCAAAGCAGATGCTATTGCTATCCCAGTCTCCACTGTCATAAACAGATCAATTGTTGAAAACTATGTGCCCAAACTCTGGAAAATATCCTATGTTACACCCATACATAAAGGCAGGACCTCCACTGAACTTAATAACTATAGACCCATTGCTTTACTCTCCCCCTGGCCAAAATCCTAGAAGAATGCATCCATACCCAGATGCTAAACTACCTTCTAGACAGCAACATCCTGTCACCTACTCAGCATGGTTTCAGACCTGCCCATAATACCACTACAGTCCTCCTTTGCTTCACAGACACAGTAAACCGTCTCAAAAATGAAAGCCTACAAGTGTCAACTCATTTTTTTTGGATATGTCCAAAGCATGTGACACAGTCTCACACCAAATCCTGCTAAACAAACTAAACCAGTATCATCTATCAAATTCCACTCTTACCTGGTTCCCGGTGAAATGGGAAAATTTTGAGTTCTCAGTTGCCCATAACTATAGGAGTCCCACAGGGTTCTATCTTAGGACCACTACTATTCACAGTCTTTGCAAATGACCTCCATACCTCCACACAGCATGCATCTATAATTCAGTATGCAGATGACACTACCTTAATCTGTGCTGCACAAAACATTCCCACCCTCCTGCAAACAGCTCAACTAGCATTCTCTGATGTTGAAAACTACTTTACCAAAGCCCAACTTATCCTCAATCCAAAGAAAACTCAGCTTATGATTATAACCAGTTCTAACAAAAACACTAACAGTCAATTCACTATCTACTCCACAAATGCTACTGCAATTGCTCCAGTGGCACAGGCTAAGCTATTGGAAATAACCATAGACTCTCACCTAAAATTTGATAGTCATCTCAACTTAACTATTAAAAAAGTACATGCCAAACTGGGGTCACTCTACCGTATCAAACCATTTCTTACCAACAATACAAGATCAGCCATTGCTCGCTCCCAACTTCTATCCACCCTACTCTATGCATCTCCCATTCTGACTAATCTCAACAAAACTGAACTAAGCAAAATGGAAGCCTTCTGTAACAGAATTGCCCGCTTTGCTGCAAATTGCTCGTATAGAACTCATCACTGTACTGCTCTGAGACAGCTCCACTGGCTTGAACTGCCCAACCTCCTAACCTACAATCAACTCTGCTTCTGTCATTCTATCTATTACCTCCCCAATAAGTGTCCTGCCCTCAAAAACCTAGTACATCACTCAGCCAAAAGGCCTCTTAGATCATCAAGCAAACTACTACTAGAAGTCACCAACAGCTTACAATAGCTTTGGAGATGCGCTATGTAGTAGTTCAGTGGCTAAAAAATGGAACTCTGTCCCTACTAGCATTCAAAACACATCATCCAAAGCCTCCTTTAAAGACCTCATCAGGCAACATCTCAAGCAAAGTTGGCAAGTGCCATGATTGCTTCCCGGGCTAGTGAAAGCGGATAACATATACATACTAAATCTAGAGCACTTGATAATAGTTTTCAGGCTTACTCACAAACACTGGCTAATCTACAGTGTATGTACTGTACCTGTGTACTATGTATGTATCCTACCCATGTTCCAAATTTCAGCTGTACACCACAAATCTATTAATTACCTTTATTTTTAAAATGAATATTTTTTTGTTTGTTCTCTCCACTGTAACTGTTTATGTGCCGCATACCACTGTAAAAACACGTCTCTTGTAATTTGTGTGTATACTGATCATGTCTAAATAACTAAATGTGTCTGTAATTTTTCTTTGTGGAGCTTTTCTCCCCGGGCCTCTGCTGAAAAAGGGCCTTTTCGGCTCAGTCACACACCCCCGGTTAACAAATGTAAAATAAAAATAAAATAAATAAATCTAATTCTGTAGAGCATACCTAGTAACACAGCGGAAATACCAGCAGGCTGATATGATGAAAGAACTTGGTAAGTGTACACTGATTCCTTACTAGACAAAAAAAAAAAAAACATGTTGGAAGACGTGAACTATTCAGGAATCTTTCAGAAACTAAATTTTTTATTGGTTAGTATGAGGTAAAGTCTTTCTTGTCATGTTTCTGTTTGATAAATAGTGCCTTTTAATGCACTATGACTGGGGGAGCTAATGCTTGATTGGTTAGCTTCTAAGTTAAATACTGTTAATAGAAAAAATGAACACAGTATACATGTTATACATCACCCTCTAGGATTATGGAATAAGCAGAAGTTTAGAATTAATCCACTCTTACCTTTCTTTCAAAAATAATGTTGATACATATATTTGAAATAGAAAATATCAGTACAGAGTTATGGCAATCAGTCTTCTTGTTTGGCCTGTAGGTCGTATGCTTGAGAGCTGAACTTGAGAAAAGCCTAAGAAGAGCCATGCTGTCCTTTGATTATGTTGTGGATTTGTTTTTTATTAATTTATTTTATAGTATGTTTTTTATTATAATACATATAGCTTTAGTTGTATAAATAACTTATAATAATAATAATTTAATTTAATAGTTTGAGCTTGGGGACCCTTACAGATGTATTTAGAAAAGAAAGGTCCGACACCAGCCTCCATGACTTCTCTTTTTTTCTGATGGAAAAGGCAAGAGGGCGAAAGTAAAACTCAAAAGGATTTTATCTGAGCTCTGCAGCTGATAACACCTTTTTTTTTTTAATTTCTCCAAATATTTTGCGTTCCTAATACCATGGCTGGAATGGACCCCATTCCTAAGTCAAAGTTTGATTAAAGTTCATGAAATTAGTATTGTTTCAGTCTTTGACATCGGCCAGAAGTGCTCTTCACAGCACCCGCAATGTACCCGATAATGACTCCACCTGCAGTTCGTACAAAGTTACATGCATCGGTAATATATCCAAGTACGGTTATAAATTCTTTTTTTATCAGACCCGATGTTCATCGTGTTTCACTGTTGCAGTCATTACACTTGGGTTATCCTGCTGGCAGGCGACCCGCAGTCGGCCCGAGTTCCAAAGTCTTGGTCGGGCGTCGGTTGCTGTCGCATCTTCCCTTACGTTTGTGTGCCAGGGGTATAAAAGTTGCAACCGATGCCATTTTCTTCAGTCTTTCTTGCCGCGTGGTGCCCGAAGCAAAAGCAGTTCCCAAGTGCTGGTCGGCCGACTCCTGAGATTTTCAAAATTGAATTTCAGAACCGAAGTCTTCAATAAAGCTAAGTACCCTGATGTTCATTGTCCATACAGCTGCAGTCATAACAGATGGGTTCTCCTGCCGTCAGGCGGGTCCTCGGTCGGCCGAATTCCAAAGTCTAGGTCCGGCGTCGGTTGTCGTCGCTTCTTCCCTGACGTCAGTGCGACAGGGGTATAAAAGAACCAGCCGACGCCATTTTCTTCATTCTTTCTTGCCGCGCGGTGCCCGAAGCAGAAGCAGTTTGCAAGTGCCGGTCGGCCAGCTCCTGAAATTAAGAAATTTGGAAACCGAAGTCTTCTTAAAAGCTAAGTACCCCGTTGGGGAAACTTTTCTTGCCTCAGACCGATGTCAGACAAAGTTAATAATTGTATTTCTTGTGGGAAGCAAATACTGCATAAGGATTTCCATTCCCTCTGTATACCTTGTTTAGGCCCAGACCACGACGTCTCGGTCTGTCGCTTTTGTGCTACATTCAACAAACGCACTATTAAGCGTCGGGCGGAGTTCGTCCAGCATTATTTTGGGAAAGCATTTAACTATACTATGTCGTCGGATACTCCAACTCCGGTTTTGTCTAAAAAACGCAAAGACAAGCACCGACACACGAGGTCCGTGGCCTCTACCGACACCACGCCAAAGCCGACTACACGTAGTCCGGTTCTCAGTGAGGCACCTACTCAGCCCCTGATTACTGACGACACTTCTTTGACTGTGTCTCCTGTGCCCGAGGTCGCAGGCTCCTCGGCCCACACCCCGACTACAGATACCGAAGCCACTCTTGGCGTTGAAACTCAGAATGTGGACAGGTCCACCTCCACTCAAGGTGTCTTCAGACCTTCCTCTTCTTTCTCCATCAAGGCTTTCACAAAGTCTAAAACAACCATGCACTCTAAGAGACCAGCTACACAGGGCCCATCTCCAGGCCCCATGCCTAAGAAACAGATGCTTAAAATGGCTGAGGATTTAATTACTCTAATCAGAGGTTCTCAGCCCCCACTGGACAAAAGGCCCAGAGTAGAGGAAGATTCCCCCTCCTCTGATCAGGGCTCCATTATTTCAGAGCACTCAGATGATGAGGAACATTCTTACTCCCCTTTTGAAGACTCTGATGCGGAGGAGTCCATCCCTTCTGTATCCCCCCCTG
This sequence comes from Protopterus annectens, assembly GCF_019279795.1. Taxonomy (NCBI): domain Eukaryota; kingdom Metazoa; phylum Chordata; order Ceratodontiformes; family Protopteridae; genus Protopterus; species Protopterus annectens. Next base: position 538,653,614 of record NC_056731.1, read on the forward strand.
AGGATTACTCATTTGGGGAAACTTTGCATACCTTAAGGGAACACTTCCACTGGGAAGGCCAGGATTATTCAGATTCCAAGAAAAGGCTCAGGGAATTTCTCTTGTTACCTCAGCATAGGCCTCTGGCTATTCCTCCTGTCTTGGACATCCTAGATGATGTTTACTCGGAGGCCTGCCTTAACCTGGACTCTCTACCTCCAGCTCCAGTTAAGCCTGACAGGTACTACAGGGTTCCTGACTTACACCAATTTCTTTACAAAAGCCATGCTGCTGACCCAGAAACCATCTCACAGGGCCCCAAGGGAGTTAAGGCCTCCATTGCCTTTCGAGAGAGATTCCAGATCCTTAGAAAGGTGGGGAAAAAGGTATATACCTCGGCTACCTTATCCATGAGGGCCTTAAACTGTCAGTTTCATATGCTAAAATACCAACAGTTTTTGTTATCACAATTGAAGAGTAAAATGTCACAACCTGAACAACCAGACCTGAAGGAGTTGCAGGATTTGATGCATAGTGCAGAACAAGTGGGTAAGCATACCTTACAATGTGGTTTTGATGCTCTAGAGGCCTCATATAGAGCTACTGTTACAGGATCAGTCATACGTAGGCATGCCTGGCTCAAGGAACAAGCCTTGCCTGATCATGTCAAAGCTAAATTACTAGACGCCCCTCTTCAAAAGGATGTACTGTTTGGTGCAAATGCTGAGGAGGTATTAAGGAAAATGGAGGAAAAGGCTAAATCAGTGCAAACGGTGAAAGAATTTCTACAGGTTCAACTCCCACATTTTAGTAGAAATTAGCCTTCCAAAAACTGGTCCTTTCCTGCCACAGACAGACCCCATAGAGGCAGATACAGGCGCCCGAGGGGCAGAGGACAATCCCAAGGATCGTATAGAGGCAGACCATGGCAAGCTCCTACACAAAGAGGTGGTGAGGACAACTCGCAATCTTTCAGAAAGCAAACCCAATGACTTTCCCCTTTGCATGCCAACCAGGTTTCAAATGGCAGCCCCCTTAGGAGGAAAGCTGGCATTATTCTTAAAAAATTGGCATGTTGTCACAAAGGACAAATAGATCCTGGACAATATAAACAGAGGCTACAAATTCCATTTTCACACCCTTCCAAAAATGAGAGGCATGCCAAACCTGCCACACAATCAAAGGGCAGAGGCACAAAAGCAAATTACAGATTTCATAAACATGAAAGCTATTCAAGAGGTACCTACGCACGAACAAGGTGAAGGTTTTTATTCCAGGCTATTTCTGGTGCCAAGGAAGGGAAAAGATTGGAGACCTATTTTGGATCTATCCATCCTAAACACATTTCTATTCGTACCAAAATTCAAGATGCTCACTCTATAGCAACTTCTTCCCATGCTGGGCAAGGAGTCTTGGCTGGTAACATTGGACCTCAAGGAGGCATACCTGCATGTCCCAATCAGACAAAATTGCAGAAGGTACCTCAGATTTCTTGCAGGTTCAACCCATTATCAATTCTCTGCATTGCCCTTTGGCTTATCTACTGCACCCAGAGTATTCACTAAATGCCTGGCATCAGTAATTGCCTACTGCAGACTTCAAGGGATACAAATATACCCCTATTTGGACAACTGCCTGATCCAAGCGGACAGCAAGCACATTCTTCTGAAACATCTGGCTTATGTAATAATTTTATTGAAATCTCTGGGATACACAGTCAACAAAAAGAAATCAAGGCTAATACCCTCTCGGAAGATAATTTTCCTGGGTGCCAAATTGGACACAAACACCCAGATGGCCTACCTCACGCCAGAGAAGCAGGAGCAACTAATACAATACTTCAGAACACTAGCAAATTGTACCAGGCTGACTGCAAGGAAAATCCTGCAGGCTCTGGGATTCATGGCATCTTGCATCTTACTATTCCCATGTGCAAAGCTGCATATGAGGAAACTACAATGGTACCTGAAAAACATATGGTCTCAACACAGCCACAGTTTGGAAACAATAATACCACTAATTCCATGTCTGCAAAAGGAATTTCTGTGGTGGGCTCAAGCATGTCAAACAAACACAGGTCTTCCATTCAGCAAGCCTCAAGCAAATCAAGTCATCACAACAGACGCCTCGGACTACACCTGGGGGGCGCACATGACAGATCGGTGCATTCAGGGCAAATGGTCCCAAAAAGAAAAGCACCTTCACATCAATCAAAAAGAAATGCTAGCAGTAATAAATGCTGTTATAGCTTTCAAGGACCTCCTACAACCAGGTCAATTATTGATAAGAACGGACAACACCACAGTTATGTGGTACATAAACAAACAGGGAGGAACACATTCCTACCCCCTATGCAGACTGGCCATGTCACTTTGGAACATGGCCATGGACTTACAAATGGAACTACAAGCAAAGTACTTGCCAGGCAAGGAAAACACGCTGGCAGACAACCTAAGCAGGAATATGACAGATCCACACGAATGGAAATTGCATCCAAAAGTTTTTACAGAAATAATCCAAGAATGGGGAAGGCCAGACATAGATCTCTTTGCCTCCCACAAGAATCATCAATTGACAGAATTCTGCTCAAGGATCTTCCTTACAAAAGGCCTGGAGAGTGGACGCTCTTTCTTTCAGTTGGACATCAATGACAGTTTATGCCTTCCCTCCTCTTCCTCTGCTGCCCAAAGTTCTATTAAAGACCAAAGCAGACAGACCAAAGATGATTCTCATTGCTCCGGACTGGCCAAGGCAGCACTGGTACCCACTCCTGAGGAGCCTGATGCATTCCCCACCAATGGACCCTGCCTCTAATGCCTCTTCTGACTCAGCACAGTTTCAAAACTCTTCACAGCCAGCTAAAAACACTCAATCTAGCCGCATGGAAGATTCCCTAGCATCACAACAGGGCGTACTGTCCAAGGAGGTGCAGGATGTCATTTTGGAGGCCAGAAGACCATCAACTAGAAAAGCTTACTCCGCAAAATGGAAACGTTTTTGTGTCTGGAATGAGAAAAAGGGCCAGGATCCTGGAAAACTGAATTTACCTCAAATACTACAATATTTGGCTGAACTGCTAAGCAGTGGACTTCCTTTCTCCTCCATTAAAATACATGCCTCAGCCATTTCTGCAGAATACAACACTGATCCACCTTTACTCTCTCACCCTCTCTTAAGACAGTTCCTCAGAGGGGCTAAGAATTTAAGGCCTCCAAGGAAACAACCAATACCTGCTTGGGATCTTAATTTCATTCTGAAAAAATTGACCTTACCTCCCTTTGAGCCAGCTGCCTCATCAGATTTGCAATAGTTGTCCTGGAAAACAGCTTTCCTTCTGGCTATCACTTCAGCTCGTAGAGTTTCAGAACTACAGGCTCTCATGGCTGTCCAGCCTTTTATCATCTTCCATCAGGACAGAGTTTCCTTACGAACCAACCCGTCCTTTATGCCTAAAGTGGTATCCAGGGTAGCTTTAAATCAGGCCATACATTTACCTACTTTTTATCCTAATCCTCAAAACAAAGGGGAGAAATTACTACATTCCTTGGACATCCACAGACAGCAGCGTTATTATTTGGACAGAACAAAGCCTTTCAGAAAATCAGAACAGCTCTTTGTGGCCTATGCGGTAGGAGCTCAAGGGAAGCCAATTTCCAAACAGACTATCTCAAAATGGATAGCCCACTGCATTCGCTTTTGCTACTCCTTTCATGGCAAAACTGTTCCTGCAGGCATTAGAACTCATTCCACCAGGCCACAGCCACCTCTGCAGCCTTCCTCAGAGGAGTTCCTACCAAGGATATTTTGGAAGCAGCCACTTGGAGTTCTGTGCATACCTTCTCCAAGCACTACAACCTACCATTATACTCCAAATCTAGAGCAGGCTTTGCCACTGCAGTCTTGCAGGGCATTTTGGCTCCTCCTAGTTCGAACTAGTGCCTACCACCCCTTCTTAGCTTTGGGATTCTACCCATCTGTTATGACTGCAGCTGTATGCACGATGAACATAGTACAGTTTTGTACCTACCATAAATGTAGATGTTCGAGTGCTAATACAGCTGCAGTCCAGGTTTCCTCCTCCTTCCCTCTTGGGACAGGCCTATAGGCTAACACATCCTCATACAACCTGATTGGGGTTTTCATTTATGATGTATTTGCTTGCAACTACTGTATTTTGATTATATAGCACTGCATTATCACACAAATTTATTATTGCCTTCCTTCTGTGGGCACCTGACATCTGGGACAAGAAAAACTGAAGAAAATGGCGTCGGCTGGTTCCTTTATACCCCTGTCGCACTGACGTCAGGGAAGAAGCGACAACAACCGATGCCGGACCTAGACTTTGGAATTCGGCCGACCGAGGACCCGCCTGATGGCAGGAGAACCCATCTGTTATGACTGCAGCTGTATTAGCACTCGAACATCTACATTTATGGTAGGTACAAAACTGTACTTTGGGGAAACTTTTTCTTGCTCCAGACCGATGTCAGTAAAAGTTAATAATTGTATTTCTTGTGGGAAGCAAATACCTCATAAGGACTTTCACTCTTACCGCATTCCTTGCCTAGGCCCTGACCACGACGTTACTATTTGTCGGTTTTGTGCTAGATTCAATAAACGCACTATTAAACATCGGTTTGATTTTAGTTTACATTATTTTGGACGAAGATTTAATTATATAATGCCGGAACAACCGACAACTGGAATGTATAAAAAGCGCAAAGACATAGAAAAAGACAGGCATCCGAGGTCCAAAACCGACGACAAAGCCTCTTCTAGGCCAGTTGCCGGTTCTCAGTGAGGCGCTTTCACAGCCCCTGGCACCTGCTACCTCAGAGCCACAGGCCCTAACCGACAGGCATGTGGAGACACCGAGGCCTGTGGAAACTCAAGGTATTGGGCCTACGGAAACTATATCCTCAGATGGGTCCGGAGCCACTGAACAGGCACCGGCTTCTGAGGGTGTTTTCAGACCTTCACAACTTACAATTAAGGCTACTACAGCAGCACAGGCAAAGTCAAAAACCCATTAAAGACAAAGAAACAAGTACAGCATTCTCCAGAACAGTCATCCATGCCAAAGAAACAGATGCTTAAAATGGCCGAATGACCTTATTACTTTAATCAGGGGATCGCATCCCCCTCCTGACAAAAGGCCTAGGCAAGATACTGATTATGATTCCTCTGATCAGGTTTCCATTTCCTCTGATCAGGGCTATTCTCTCCCTCCCTATGAGGACTCTGATGCTGAAGAGTCCATTCCTTCAGCCTCACCACCTGGGGATTATTCTTTTGGGGAAACCCTGCACACCATGAGGGAGCATTTCCATTGGGAGAGCCAGGATTACTCAGAATCCAAGAAAAGGCTCAGAGATTTCCTTTTATTGTCTCAGCACAGGCCCCTGGCTATCCCCTCTGTGCTTGATATTGTAGATGATGTTTTTTCTGAATCCATTCTGTCTCCAGATTCTTTACCCCCTGCACCAGTAAAGCCAGACAGATACTTACAGGGTCCCTGACTCTCATAAATTTCTTTATAAAAACCCTGCTGCAGACTCAGAAACAATTTCTCAGGGTCCTAAAGGGGTTAAAGCTTCAACTGCCAAAAATCCTGTCCCCTCAGATAAGGATTCCAGAGCTCTGGACAGATGGAGGAAAAAAGTTTACACTTCTGCTACTTTAGCTGTAAGAGCTTTAAACTGTCAGTTTCACATGCTTAAATATCAACAGTATCTCATGTCATTGTTAAAGCAGAAAATGGTTACAAATATAGAAAGTCCTGACAGTAAAGAAATGCATGATTTATTGCATGCAGTTGAACAAGCGGGAAAGCATACTCTGCAATGTGGTTTTGATTCATTAGAGGCTTCGTGTAGAGCCGCAGTTACAGGCTCAGTAAATCGAAGACATGCTTGGTTGAAAGAACAAAGTTTACCTGACCATGTTAAAGTAAAATTATTGAATGCTCCACTACAGCATGATACTTTGTTTGGTGTTAAGGCAGAAGAGATGTTAAAGAAAATGGAGGATAAAGCAAAGTCAATGCAAATGGTGAAAGATTTCTTAGAGGTTCAACCACCTAGATTTAGCAGAAACTGGCCTTCATAAAATTGGTCCTTTCCAGTGTCAGGCCACAAAGAGGCAGATACAGACGTCCAAGAGGCAGATCTCATCCCCAACGCTCCTACAGACCTAAACAATGGGGTGCTTCAGCCCCCAAAGGAGGAGAAGACAAATCACAACCTTATAGGAAACTGTCACAATGACTTCCCTCTGCAAATGCCAAGCTCTTACCAGTTGACAGCACCCCTAGGGGGAAAGCTAGCACTTTTCTCAAAAAATTGGCACATGATCACCCAAGACCAATGGGTGCTCAATATAGTTTCTCAGGGGTACAGGTTCCACTTCCACATGCTTCCAAAACCAAAAGGTATGCCAAGCTTGCCACAAAACCAATGGGCAGAGGCACAAAAACAGATTGCTGCTCTTATGGATTTGGGAGCTATTCAAAAAATTCCACAAGAAGAACAGGGACAAGGATTTTACTCAAGACTTTTCTTAGTACCCAGAAAAGACAAAGCCTGGAGACCAATACTGGACCTGTCAATCCTAAATACTTTCCAAATTCAAAATGTTAACTCTACAACAACTTTTGCTCATGCTGGGCAAGGAAGTTTGGCTAGTTAATTTGGATCTCAAGGAGGCATACCTGCACGTCCCAGTCAGACACTCGTGCAGAAGATACCTCAATTTATAGCAGGCTCAATGCATTACCACTTCTCTGCACTGCCCTTTGGTTTATCTACTGCGCCCAGGGTCTTCACAAAATGCCTGGCACTAGTAATTGCATTTTGCAGACAAAAAGGAATTCAAATATATCCCTACTTGGACGTCTGCCTTATTGAAGCAGAAAGCAAGGACATTCTTCTAAAGCACCTGGCGTTTGTAAAAAGATTGCTAATTTGACTAGGGTACACAGTAAGCGAAAATAAATCAAAACTAGTGCCCTCTCAAGAGATAATATTCCTGGGTGCAAGCTTAAATACAACTGCCCAGATGGCTTATCTCACGCCAGGCAAACAAAGGCAACTGACTCATTACTTTCAAATGATGGCAACAAAGACCCAGCTCCCTGCAAGAAAAATTCTGCAGGCCCTGGGTTTCATGGCATCCTGCATTCTACTAATTCCGTATGCAAAACTGCATATGAGGAAACTACAATGGTATCTGAAAAGTGTTTGGACTCAGCATTGTCACAGCCTAGAGACAATCATAACCTTGATTCCCTGCCTACAGCATGAGTTTCTATGGTGGTCCCAGGCCTGTCACCACAAGGGTCAGCCTTTCACCTTACCTACAGCCAGGCAGACAATAACAACGGATGCATCGGATTATGCCTGGGGAGCACATATGGCAGGAAAATGTATTCAGGGCACGTGGCCCAAGGAACAAATGCTTCTTCACATCAATCAAAAAGAGATGCTAGCTGTACAGAATGCCCTGACAGCCTTCAAGGACCTAATACCTCCAGGACAACTACTAATAAATACGGACAATACCACAGTTAAGTGGTACATAAACAATCAAGGGGGCACACATTCCTACCCCCTATGCAGACAAGCCATGACTTTGTGGAGCACAGCACTGACATACCAGGTACATCAGCAAGCACAATTCCTGCCAGGAACAAAAAATAAGCTGGCAGACGAATAAGCAGAAATCTCATGGATCCTCACGAATGAAAGCTAAATCCACAAGTGTTCAACATAACAAGGAAATGGGGACGCCCAGACATAGATCTTTTTGCCTCCCCTCACAATTGCCAAATACAGAAATTTTGCACAAGCATGGAAGGTGGATGGTCTGTCATTCAGCTGGAAAAACCTGACAGTCTATGCCTTCCCTCCGATGCCTCTTCTCACCAAGGTGCTTCTAAAAGTCAGACAAGAGAGGCCAAAAATGATACTGATTGCACCAGACTGGCCAGGCCAGCACTGGTACCCAATCCTAAAAACTCTGTCCCAAGGTCCACCTTGGCCTCTACCTCAAATCCCTCATCTTCTGACACAGCAAAACAATCAGATTCTGCACAGTCAACTCAGAACCTTAAACCTGGCAGCATGGCAGATAATGTAGCCACTCAGACTGCACCTCTCTCTGAAGCTGTTATGGATGTAATTTTGGAAGCCAGGAGGCCCAGCACTTGGAAATTTTATGCAGACAAATGGAAGAGATTATGTGCTTGGAACCAGGCACAAGGGCTCGACCCACTGGTCCGTAATATACCTCAGATTTTGCAATACCTGACTGAGATGTTGGACAAAGGCCTATCTTTTTCATCTATTAAAATCCATGCCTCTGCCATTTCAGCACATTACAGTACAGATCCTCCTATTTTTTCACATCCTCTACTACGACAGTATCTCAGAGGGGCAAAGAATATAAGAGCCCCTAGGAGAGCACCTGTACCTACTTGGGACCTCAGTTTTGTTTTAGAAAAGCTAACACTGCCTCTATTTGAACCAGCCAGCACAGCTGATCTAAAATTCTTGTCATGGAAAACTGCTCTGCTCCTAGCAATAACTTAAGCAAGAAGAGTCTCAGAGTTGCAGGCATTGATGGCTGTGGAACCTTTCCTCATTTTTTCATCAGGACAGGGTTTCTCTTAGGGCAAACCCAACATTCATGCCAAAAGTGGTTTCCAATGTGGCCTTAAACCAAACCATTCATTTGCCTTCTTTCTACCCAAATCCCCAGAATAAAGGGGAAAGACTTCTGCACGCTTTGGATATACACAGGCAGCTACGATTTTACTTGGACAAAACAAAAGCTTTCAGAAAAACTGAGCAACTGTTTGTAGCTTATGCTGCAGGATCACAAGGAAAGTCTGTTACAAAACAGACAATCTCCAAATGGATAGGACAGTGCATCCGCTTGTGTTATGCACAACATGGCAAATCTGTGCCTAAGGGCATTAGGCCTCATTCTACCAGAGCAGCAGCCACTTCAGCAGCTTCCCTCAGAGGGGTACCAACCAAAGACATATTAGAAGCTGCAACCTGGAGCTCAGTGCACACTTTTACCAAGCACTACCACCTACCTCTCTACTCCAAATCCAGAGCAGGCTTTGCCACTGCAGTTCTGCAGGGCTTGTTAGCCTCGCCACATCCAATCTAGACCCAGCCACCCAACCTCAGCTTTGGGATTCTACCCAAGTGTAATGACTGCAACAGTGAAACATGATGAACATAGTACAGTTGTGTACCTACCATAAATGTAGATGTTTGAGTGTATTCACTGTTGCAGTCCAAGTTACCCACCCACCATCCCCCTGTTTGTTGGGACTATTCTGTACTTCTCAACTCTATGCAACCTATATGGTCTTTTTGCTTGTAGATGAAGGAAATGTTTATAGTAATATATGCATGGTTGTTTGGCATATTTTTATCTTTTCAGCCTTCCTATCTGGGGGCACCTGACATCTGGGGCAAGAAAAACTGAAGAAAATGGCGTCGGTTGCAACATTTATACCCCTGGCGCACTGACATCCGGGAAGAGGCAACAGCAACCGACGCCGGACCAAGACTTTGGAACTCGGGCCGACTGCGGGTCGCCTGCCAGCAGGATAACCCAAGTGTAATGACTGCAACAGTGAGTACACTCGAACATCTACATTTATGGTAGGTAAACAACTGTACTTTGCTCCTACTACTATTAGAACTGTCTTGGTATCGATCTTCCACATTGCTGTCATTTCTGCCTGCAAATCCTGATATTTTATGACTTTGTGTTATTCTGTACACAAGACATTGTAGTCACAAGGTTTAGCGATTTGAATGATCAATTCTACTTTTGTCTTCCTTTTATGGATCACTGTATCTGGTTTCCTCGCATCTATCTTTTGAACTGTTGGTAATGGGTGAGCTGATCCTGTGTGATGTAGTCTTAATCTTTTTCTGTGATGCTTTGTGTGTCATGTTTCCAGTGTTTTTCAGCTGCTTCAGTATTATAATGTTTGTACCATCCCCAGTGCAACAGTCTTGCCGCATTATTATGCCTTTCAGTATACAGTCCTTCTGCCATTAGTATGTCACAGCCAGCAACAAGGTGTGCAACAGTTCCCAATTCTGTTTTGCAAAACCTGCATTTGTCTGTTTCTCCCACATGTTCAGTGGACTTTGTAAACTGTGCACGTAGTCCACTGTCTTGGGTCGCCAGTATTAACCTTTCATCCTTTGGTTTGAATTTGCGTCCTCTTAACCATTCCTGCATTCAGTCCTGATCAAGATGAAGTTATTCCAGGAGTTTTCTATACTTGCAACTATATTTTTGCATTTTCCACATTTCTTGCCTTCTCATCTGATCCTTCACCTTATATTCTTTATTTTTTGGCTCATTCATTTGCTGCCTGATTTTTATCTACTCCTGGTTTGATTTCCATTCCTGATTGATGCCGATTTGCTTCTGCTAGACTAAGAAAGGAAGTCATCTTATATATATTCTCCTCAGGTTTCAAAACTTTCACTATGTTTTGGTCTTGTGAGGTCAGCAGATATGTATGCAATCCCACAATTGCAGATCTATACATGTAATCAATTTCAAGTAGGCCCATACCTCCTTCGGAACGGGGAGTATATAATCTTGGTATGCACTGATTTTTATAAATCATTTGAGCATGAAGCATGGGACCAGTCAGTCATTCCAAAACTGTAAGTTAGGACAGGAAGGTTTTATAGCTTGAACTTTCTTCCTAGATGTCAACACTGTTTTCAGGATTAATTTAAGTCTTCTGAAATATTCCTTACGGAGTTTTATTTGCATTTGTTCATGTTTTATTGTCGGTCCTTCATCAGTTCTCAAATATTTATACACTCCCTCTTGCTCAAGTTCCTTTTTTAATCATATTCTTTTCCCAAACTGATGTTTTCTTGGTGCTGCAGCTTTTCTGCTTTAAAGGTTGCGTTTGTACATTTATCAAAACCAGATGACATTCGTATATCATCTGAAAAAGCTCTGACTACTTGCATTTGTGCTTTCAGTTCCTCATCTGATGAGCTGTATGGTTTTAAGTCATCAACAAAGAGAACATAAGAAGTCTTTACACTTCTTTGCTTTCTCGGAGCCAAATTATAGCCATGACCTAATGTACAGCTAAATGGGGTAAGGGCAAGGCAAAAGAGCAGCGGTGACAGAGTCACCCTGGAATATATCCCCTTTGGATTTTTATCCCTGGAATAATAATTTGTTTTTTACCATGGTTTAACTGCAAAGTGGTTTGCCACTGTTTTATGGTTGCTGTGATGAAGTAGTGTAGGGTGTAGCTTGTATATTTTAATAATTCTGTAATCCACAAATGTGGGATACTGTCAGATGCTTTTTTGTAGTCTGTCCAGTCTGTACTTCTTCCCCCTTTTACAGATGTTCTTCATGTTTCACTGTTGCAGTCATTACATTTGGTTAATCCTGCTGGCAGGTTGCCCTCAGTCGGCCTGAATTCCAAAGTCCTGGGTCCTGCGTCGGCTGCAGTCGCCCCTTCCCTGACGTCAGGTCATCAGGGGTATAAAAGATGCGGCCGACACCATTTTCTTTTGTCTGTCTTGCCGTGCAGTGCCCGAAGCAGAAGCAGTTCGCAAGTGCTGGTCGGTCAACTCCTGAGATTTTCGAGTTTGAATTTCAGATCCGAAGTCTTTTATAAAGCTAAGTACCCCGTTGGGGAAACTTTTTTCTTGCTCCAGAACCGAAGTCAGAAAAAGTTAATAATTGTATTTCTTGTGGGAAGCAAATACCTTGTAGGGACTTTCATTCTTACTGTATTCCTTGCCGAGGCCCTGATCGTAATTTTCTGGGTTGTCGGTTTTGTGCTAGATTTAACCAACGCACTATTATGATTATGCTTTAAATTACTTTGGGCGCAGATTTAATTATCCAGAGCTGTCGTCGGAAAGCCATCCAACTACCGGAGTTCACAAAAAACGCAAAGAAAAAGAAAGGCAGCCGAGGCCCAAATCAGACGACGAGGCTTCTCCTAAGCCAGTCGCCGGTTCGCTGGTTCTCCGTGAGGTGCTTTTGCAGCCCCTGAAGACCGCTACTTTAGAGTCACAGGCCACTACCGACTCCCACGTGGAGTCGGCCATGCCACTGGAAACTCAAAGTATTGCAGCCTCTGACATTAATCCTTCAGATGGGTCCCAAGCCGCTGAGCAGGCTCCGGCTTCTGAGGGTGTATTCAGACCCAAACACCTATACATTAAACTGACTTCAAAGGCAAAGACTAAAGCATCTTCAAAGACAAAGAAGCAACCTCAAGAGCCATGTGGACAGGCCTCCATGCCCAAAAAACAAATGCTCAAAATGGCCAAAGACTTGATTACCTTGATCAGGGGTTCCCATCCCCCTCCTGATAAAAGGCCTAGGCAAGAGACTGACTATGAATCTTCAGATCAGGTTTCCATTTCTTCTGATTCCTCTTCTGATCAGGAATATTCTTTTACCCCCTATGAGGATTCTGATGCTGAAGAATCCATACCTTCAGCTTCTCCTCCTGAGGATTATTCTTTTGGGGAAACCTTACATACCATGAGGGAGCATTTCCAATGGGAGAGCCTAGATTTTTCAGAGTCTAAAAAGAGGCTCAGGGATTTCCTGTTACTACCTCAGCACAAGCCACTAGCCATCCCTCCTGTGTTAGACATTGTAGATGATGTGTTTTCGGAGTCAAGCCTTACCCCTGACTCCTTGCCTCCAGCTCCTGCCTGACAGATATTACAGGGTATATGACTCATATAAATTCCTTTTTAAAAACCTTGCTGCAGACCCGGAAACTATTTCTCAGGGTCCCAAGGGTGTTAAGGCTTCCATTGCAAAAAACCCTACCCCTTCTGTTAGGGACTCTAGAGCACTGGATAGATGGGGAAAAAAGGTTTACACATCTACCACCTTGGCTATAAGGGCCTTAACCATCAGTTTCATATCCACAAAAAGAAGATCAAATACAGGGTAAAGTATCACCTCAAAAAGCAAGAAACAATCCAAAATGATGGAGGTAGATACACCACAACTATCGAAGCAAACCAGGTAGACAAGCATAAAAGAATAACCCTTTATTCAAATGAAGTAAGCGCTTTCACGTTACAAAGAACACTTCATCAGATTTTAACCTTCATAACAAAGCATCCGTTTAAGTGACTTAGTATTTTTGTAACTAAAGGCCGGTCTCCCACCTACTAAATCTTTAATACTATCATCCAACTGTAGGATGTTCCAATGCCTTTTAATAATAGCGACAATGGAAGTATTTTTATTAGTAAAGGGAATAACTACCCTTCTCCTGTCTCCTTTTTTCTCAATAGGTTGCTTGTGGGTATTTCCATTCTGCTTAATATATGGTAGCCCTAATTGCTCACGTACTATATCATCCTTTAAGAGAAACTGATGAGTGCGATAGCCTCTATCCACAAAATCACGTTCTACAGCTACAACTGCTTCTGAAAAGGCTTGATCATCACTAGTTATATGGGAATAGCGATGTTCTTCGTCTCACATTGCTGCAGTCATAACCTGTGGGTAGTCCGCTGTCCTCGGTCGGCCCGAATACCAAAGTGTTAGGCTGGCGTCGGTCACGGCGCTCAGAGCTGACGTCAGTACGCCGTAGTACTTAAGCGCATGACCGACGCCATATCCTCAGTCTTTCTTGCCGCGTGGTCCGAAGCAGAAGCAGCGTTTGCAAGTGCCGTTCGGCGTTCTGAAATTTTCGTTTTTCGAGTTTCAGACCGAAGACCAAGTTGGGCTAAGTACCCCGTTGGGGAATATTTTTGTCTTTTCTTGCTACTGTTTATCCGGATGTCAGAAAAAGTTAATAACTGTATTTCTTGTGGGAAACAGATACCTCATAGGGACTATCACTCTCTCTGTATTCCTTGCTTGGGGCCTGAGCACGACGTAGTCGGGTGTCGCTTTTGCGCTAGATTTAATAAGCGCACCATAAAACGCAGATTAGACTGTGCTAGGCTAGTTTTCGGTAAGCGGTGTAACTAAAACATGCCGTCGGATCCTCCGACGCCCGCTACCGCAAAAAAGCGAAAAGATAAATCTCTTAAGTCTAAACCGAATGAGTCGTCCGTTGCGGACGCCGGTTCTATGGAATCTACGGTTGAGTTGTTGGATCCAGCCGAGGACTTGGCTGAATCCCAAGGGGAACCTTTAGTGTTACAGGAGTTGGCCTCTCCGGAGTTAGGTCAGGCCGAGGGGACTTCTCAGGTTTCTGTGGTTCCATCCTTACAAAAGGTAATTAGGCCTTCTCCTTCTGTTACTAAAGGCCCTGCTAAGGCTAGACCTGGTCTTTCTGGTACAAGCCACAGCCCTAGTACTTCGGGCTCTGTTTCTAAAAAACACATGTTGAAAATGGCAGAGGATTTGATTACTTTGATTAGGGGTTTCTATGCCCCCTCCAGAGAAGAGGCCTAGGGTGGAGACAGATTTAGAGGGATTGGAGCATTCCTCAGATTTCTCTGAGTCCTCAGCTGAGGATATTCAGGATTTTCCTCCCTATTCTGATTCGGATGCAGAGGATTCCTGTCCTTCTGCTTCTCCTCCAGAGGATTTTTCCTTTTCTGAAACCTTGCACTCCATGAGGGAGCATTTCAAGTGGGAAGGTCAGGATTTTTCTGATTCTCGTAAGAGGCGTAGGGAATTTTTGTTTTTGCCACAACATAGACCTTTGGCTATTCCCCCTGTTTTGGATGTTGTTCAGGATGTTTTTTCTGAAGCTTCCCTTAATCCTGATTCTTTACCCCCTGCCCCTGTCAAGCCAGACAGGTATTACAGAGTTCCAGAGGCACATAAATATTTGTATAAGAGTCCTAGGGCTGACCCGGAAACTATTATCCAAGGACCTAAGGGTGTCAGGGCTTCTGTAGTTAAGAATCCAGTTCCTCTGGATAAAGATTCTAGAGCTTTGGATAGGTGGGGTAAAAAAGTGTATACCTCCTCCACGTTGGCTATGAGGGCTTTAAATTGCCAGTTTCATATGCTGAAGTATCAGAACTTTCTGTTAGGTCAGTTGAAATCTAAAGTAGATGCTTTATCTGAGGGTATAGAGTGTAAGGAATTGCAGGACTTAGTTCATGCTTCAGATCAGGTTGGTAAGCATTCCTTGCAGTGTGGCTTCAATGCTCTTCAGGCTTCTTCCAGGGTGGCTGCTACTGGTTCAGTTATTCGTAGACATGCCTGGCTTAAGGATCAAAATTTGTCAGAGCATGTTAAAGCTAGAATTTTAGATGCTCCTCTTCAATCTGAAGTTCTTTTTGGTTCTCCTGTGGAGTCAGTTTTGAAAAAGATGGAAGAAAAAGCTAAGTCTATGCAGACGGTTAAGGAATTTTTGCAAGTACAGCCCCCTAAGTTTAGCAGGAATTGGCCTGCAAGAGGATGGTCTTACCCTTCTTCGGATGTTCAGTCTAAGGGCAGATCCAGACGTGGTAGGGGCAGGGCTCACGCCCAGGGTTCTTTCAGACCTAGGACTTGGAGTTCTCCAGCACAATCTTCTGGTGAGGGAAGGGGTCATCCTTTTCGTAAACAGAACCAATGACCTGTGTTTCCAGCTGCCAGATCCTTCCTGTCTGGCAGCTCCTCTAGGAGGAAAATTGGCACTTTTCAAGCAAAATTGGCATTTGGTCACCCAGGACATGTGGGTGTTGGACATAATAAAGCAAGGGTACAAGTTTTATTTTCACACTTTTCCTCCTTTCAAAGGCATGCCAGATGTACCTCCTCAGCAAAGGCTAGAGGCTCATGAACAAATTTCTTTGCTTTTGGAGATGGGGGCAATCCAGGTGGTACCTCCGTCGGAAGTGGGCCTAGGGTTTTATTCTCACCTATTCCTTGTGCCAAAGAAAGGAAACACTTGGAGGCCAATCCTGGATTTGTCTATTCTCATTACATACCTAGACATTCCAAAGTTCAAGATGTTAACATTACAACAACTTCTGCCTCTGCTAGGCAAAGATCACTGGATGGTAACTCTGGATCTCAAAGAGGCTTATCTTCACATTCCTATCAGACCCAGCTGCAGGAGATTCCTGCGTTTTCGGGCTGGTACTTTTCATTATCAGTTCTCTGCATTGCCCTTTGGCTTATCTACTGCGCCCAGGGTGTTCACAAAGGTTCTGGCTCCTGTAATAGCTTTCTTAAGACTGAGGGGAATACAAATTTATCCTTATCTAGACGATTGCCTGATTCTTGCTCAAAACAAAGAAAAGTTGCTTCAACATCTACAGTATGTAATGGTAGTTTTAAGATGCCTAGGGTATTCTGTGAATGAAACAAAGTCCAGTCTAGTACCCTCTCAAGACATGTGCTTTCTGGGTGTGAGACTGAATACAGCCTCTCAGATGGCTTTTTTGACCCCGGACAAACAAAGACATCTTCACCTATACTTCCAGCAATTATCAGTAATGTCCAGGCTGACTGCAAGGACAGTCCTTCAAGCCTAGGGGTTCATGGCATCTTGCATTCTGGTACTTCCCAATGCCAAATTGCATATGAGGAAGCTACAATGGTATCTCAAAAGTGTATGGACTCAACACTGCCACGATTTGGACACTGTCATTCAGATAATACCGTGCATCCAGAAGGAATTCTTGTGGTGGGCTCAGGAATGTCACCGAAACAAGGGACTCTCTGTGACCCGACCAGAGGCGAGTCAGATCTTAACGACGGATGCCTCAGACCTGGCTTGGGGAGCACACTTCAATGGGAAATGGATTCAAGACACGTGGCCTCCCAGACTACAGCATTTGCATATCAACATGAAGGAGATGTTAGCAGTACAATTTGCCCTGATGGCCTTCAAGGACCTACTTCAACCTGGACAGGTGTTGATTCAAACAGACAACACAACAGTCATGTGGTACATCAACAAGCAGGGGGGAACCCATTCTTACCCTCTTTGCAAACAAGCTATGATATTGTGGGAGACTGCTCTAAGTTTGCACATCAATCTTCAAGCACGGTTTCTGCCAGGAGCACAGAACTCCTTAGCAGATGTATTGAGCAGACAAATTGTGGATCCCCACGAGTGGAAATTGGATCCTCACATATTCCAACAATTGACAGTGGCTTGGGGAACTCCAGACATAGATCTGTTCGCTTCTCCACTAAATTTCCAGCTTCCAAAATTTTGCACAAAGATGTTTCATCCAAAAGCTTGGAAAGTGGATGCTCTATCTTTCAGTTGGTACAACCTTCACGTCTATGCTTTCCCTCCTCTGCCTCTCCTTCCCAAGGTACTCTTGAAAGTCAGACAGGACAAGCCTTGCATGATTCTGATAGCACCAGATTGGCCACACCAGCATTGGTATCCTCTGCTGAGGAGTTTAGTTCAGGAGCCTCCTTGGCCTCTACCACCGATTCCTCACCTGTTGTCTCAGTCAAGCAATCATTTGCTCAATGTCAGGGTACAGTCCCTGCATCTAACAGCCTGGTGTATTCTGTTCTAGACCCTGGAGGGTCTCAGCTTCCTCCACAGGTTTTGAATGTTATTTTGGAAGCCAGACGGCCTAGAACTAGAAAAGTTTATGCTGATAAGTGGAGAAGATTTTTTCTTTGGAGCACAGCTAAGAGCTTTGATGTCTCAGTGCCTAATTTGAGTTTTACACTACAGTACCTGACTGAATTGCTAGACAGGGGTTTGTCTTTTTCCTCTGTGAAAGTTCATGCTGCAGCCATTTCTGCTCACTATGATTGTGATCCTCTTTTATTTTCTCATCCCTTGTTTAAACAATTTCTTAGAGGGGCAAAAAACATAAGACCCCCACGTAGAGCTCCTACTCCTTCCTGGGATCTCAATTTTGTGTTGGAAAAGCTTACTTTACCTCCTTTTGAACCTGCAGCTACATCTGAGTTAAAGTTTTTGTCTTGGAAAACTGCTTTTTTGTTGGCCATTACGTCTGCTAGGAGGGTATCTGAACTACAGGCTCTCCTGGCAGTTGAACCCTTCCTGATATTCCATAAGGATAGGGTGTCCTTGCGTACTAACCCTACTTTTATGCCTAAAGTTATTTCTAATGTGGCCTTAAACCAGTCTATTCATTTGCCTACTTTTTATGCTGATCCCCAAAATAAAGGGGAAAAAGTCTTGCATTCTTTGGATATTCACAGGCAGTTGCGCTATTATTTGAGCAGAACTAAAGAGTTCAGGCAGTCTCAACAGTTATTTATTTCTTTTGCTTTGGGTTCTCAGGGGAAAGCTGTTTCAAAGCAAACTATTTCTAAGTGGATTGGCCATTGCATTGCCTTTTGTTATTCTCATCATGGAAAGGATGTTCCTGTTGGGATCAGACCTCATTCCACTAGGGCTACTGCTACATCTACTGCCTTTTTAAGGGGGGTAGCTACTAAGGATATTTTGGAGGCAGCTACTTGGAGTTCAGTGCACACTTTTACTAAACATTACCATCTCCCTCTTTATTCCAAGTCTAGGGCTGGGTTTGCCACTGCAGTTTTACAGGGCATGTTAGCAGCTCCTAATGCTTTTTAGTTTCCAGCCTCCCTTTTCCTTTGCTTTGGGATTCTACCCACAGGTTATGACTGCAGCAATGTGAGACGAAGAACATAGTACAGTTTTGTACCTACCATAAATGTAGATGTTCGAGGATCCACATTGCTGCAGTCCAATTTTCCCTCCCTCCTTCCCCTCTATAGTTTGGGGTTGCTGTGTTTCTTTTGGGATGATTATTATTATTTTATTTGTGCAGGTTTTTGGGTACTTTCTATATTTGCTATGGCCTTTCCTTTTTAGGCCTTCTGACATCTGGGGCAAGAAAGACTGAGGATATGGCGTCAGTCATGCGCTTAAGTACTACGGCATACTGACGTCAGCTCTGAGCGCCGTGACCGACGCCAGCCTAACACTTTGGTATTCGGGCCGACCGAGGACAGCGGACTACCCACAGGATGTCCTTCAAGGATGCATCTGCAGTCCTTACAAATGGGTTGTCCTGTCGTCAGGCAACCCTTCGGTCGGACGGATTCCAAAGTCTGGGTCTGGCCTCGGCTGGTGTCGCACTTCACCCGACGTCATCTCTGCTGGTCTTCGGGTATAAAGGCATCAGCCGACGCCATTTTCCTCAGTCTTTCTTGCCGCGTGGCGCCCGAAGCAGAAGCTGTTCGCAAGTGCTGGTCGGTCAGATCCAGAGATTACTACTACTGAATACTACTTCGAAGAATTCTAAAAAGCTAAGTACCCCGTTGGCGACTCTTTCTTGCCTCAGCCGATGTCAGAAAAAGTGAATAACTGTTTAACTTGTGGGAAACAAATACCTCATAAAGATTTCCACTCTTACTGTTTACCTTGTTTAGGCCCAGACCACGACGTAGCAGCTTGTTTAGCCTGTGCTTCCTTCAACCGACGAACGCTTAGGCGTCGGTCGGAGTTTGCTGAACAGTTTTTCGGCTCAGATTTTGCGTACATTATGCCGTCGGATCCTCCGACTACTCAACTTGTTAAGAAACGCAAAGAAAAGGACCGACACTCGCGGTCCGCGGTTTCGACCGAAACCACAGTTAAGCAAACCGCGAGTGTCTCGGTTTCGGCCGAAACCGAGCAAACGGGTCAATCTTCAGCCGAATCCATGACTACTACCGAGACCCCTTCTGCCCTAGTTGAATCGGCCTTTGAAGTTTTGCCTACTAATGTGGTTCCTCTAGAATTATCGGACACCATCCCTTTGGATGTCTCCACCCCAGCACGTGGTGCTGCTAGGCCTCCTGCAGCCATGTCTATTAAGGCCTTTGCCAGGGCTAAAGCAGCCAAAACTACTAAGTCTGTGCCTGTTAAGCCCCCCTCTCACAGGCCCAGTTCCAGTTCCCAAATGCTTACTCTGGCAGAGGATCTCATCTCTTTAATAAGGGGATCCCAATCTCACCCAGGCAGGGCCTCTCAATCTCCAGAAAAGAGACCTAGAGCAGAGCCCCTGAGCCAGTGTCCTCAGATGACTCTTCTGATGATACAGACAATACAGACCATCCAGAGGCTCCTTTTTCTACCTATGAAGATTCCGATGCTGAAGAATCTATTCCTTCTGCCTCTCCACCAGAAGAATTTTCCTTTGGGGAAACCTTACATGCCATGAGAGAGCAATTCCAATGGCAGGGACAAGATTTCTCTGATTCAAGACAAAGGCTTAGGACCTTTTTACACTTACCGCAACATAGGCCCTTAGCTATACCTCCAGTTCTTCCTGTTGTGGATGATGCATTTAATGATGCTTGCACTGCTCCTGATACTTTACCTCCAGCCCCTGCTAAGCCCGATAGGTTTTACAGGGTACCGGACACTCATCACCACTTATTCAAGGCTCCTTTTGCAGATCCTGAGACTATCTCCCAGGGGCCTAAGGCAGTAGCTTCTACCTCAACGAAAAACCCTCTCCCTTCTGAAAGGGAATCCAGGTCCTTAGAGAGATGGGGTAAAAAAGTTTACACCTCTGCTACTCTCTCAGCTAGAGCTTTGAACTGTCAGTTTCATTTGATCCAATACCAAGAGTTTATGCTTGATCAGTTAACTAAGAAACTGTCCTCTGATGATTCCTTAGATAAGAAATATGTTCTAGAAATGGTAAATAACATTCAGCAGGTTAGTAACCATTCTTTAAAATGTGGCTATGATGCACTGGAGGCTTCCTTTAGATCAGCCATGACTGGCACAGTTATAAGAAGGCATGCATGGTTGAAAGAACAGGCCTTGCCGGATCATGTTAAAGCAAAACTATTAGATGCTCCTATGGATAAGGTCAGTCTATTTGGTTCTGCCCAACAAGTAATGAAGAAAATGGAAGAGAAGGCAAAATCTGTACAAACAGTTAAAGATTTCTTACAGGTTCAGCCCCCAAGGTTTAGCAGGAACTGGCCTTCCAAAAATTGGTCCTTTCCAGACTCCTCTAAAACTCAGAGAGGCAGGAATAGACGTTCCAGAGGCAGAAATCAATCCAGAGGAGGTGCCTACAGGGGACGCCAGTGGCAAGGCAATAACCAATGAGGCACAGATACAACCACTACCACTGCAACAGGACAATCACAGTGACTTGGCTCTGACACCGCCTACCAGGGAACAAATAACAGCACCCTTAGGCGGAAAGTTAGCCTTATTTTCAAAAAACTGGCACTATATCACAAGAGACAAGTGGATTTTGCAAACTATAGACCAAGGCTACAGGTTTCATTTCCACACATTACCAGTAAAAAGAGGAATGCCAAACCTACCACCAAATCAAAAGACAGAAGCTCTAAAACAAACAGCTCAATTAACAAAGATGAGAGCTGTGGAAAGGGTACCACCTACAGAACAGGGCAAGGGATTTTACTCCAGACTCTTCCTAGTACCAAGAAAAGAGAAAAGTTGGAGACCTATTCTCGACCTGTCCGCTTTAAACACATTCATCATTGTTCCAAAATTCAAAATGCTGACCCTACAGCAACTTCTTCCCATGCTGGGCAAGGAGTATTGGCTGGTAACTCTAGATCTCAAGGAGGCATACCTGCACGTCCCCATACGACCAAATTGCAGAAGATACCTCAGATTTCTTGCAGGATCAGAGCATTATCAATTCTCAGCATTGCCCTTTGGCTTATCTACTGCGCCCAGAGTGTTCACGAAATGCCTGGCATCAGTAATCGCTCATTGCAGACTTCAGGGAATCCAAATTTATCCATACCTGGATGACTGCCTGATACAAGCGGACAACAAAAGCAAGCTCACACAAGATTTACAGAGAGTCATTTGCTTACTACAAGCCCTGGGATACACAGTCAATTTAAAAAAGTCAAGACTGATACCATCACAAACAAGAACATTCTTGGGTGCAGAATTGGACACAGTAAAACAGATGGCATTCCTAACTGCAGAAAAACAAGAACAACTTCCTCTTTACTTCTTGGCATTAACAAAGCAGAACAAACTAACAGCAAGGAAAGTACTACAGGCCTTGGGCTTCATGGCATCCTGCATAATCCTGGTCCCCCATGCCAGACTGCATATGAGAAAGCTACAGTGGTACCTAAAGAAATTATGGTCTCAACACAGGCACAGCTTAGAAACCGAAATACCACTAATCCCATGCCTGAAACAAGAGTTCCTATGGTGGGCTCAGGCATGCCAGTCAAACCCAGGTTTGTCCTTCCACAACATTCAAACAAGCCAAACCATCACAACGGACGCCTCAGACCTCGGTTGGGGCCCACATGCTGGACAAGTGCATTCAAGGCTTATGGACTCCAGATCAGCTGCACCTGCACATAAATCAAAAAGAAATGCTGGCAGTAAAACTAGCAATCCAGAATTTCAGACCATTCCTCAAAGAAGGCCAACTGATGATAAGGACAGACAACACCACAGTCATGTGGTATATCAACAAACAGGGAGGCACTCATTCATACCCCCTATGCCGAATGGCTCTGGACCTATGGAATATGGCTCTGAGCTACAACATTCAGTTACAGGCAATATTTGTACCGGGAAAGGAAAACATCCTAGCAGACATGTTAAGCAGAACTACCTCGGATGCTCACGAATGGATGCTACATCCGGGCATCTTCAAGGCCATCACAAAGAAATGGGGAATGCCACAAATAGATCTATTCGCATCCCCACTCAATCACCAGCTCAAGAGATACTGCACAAGGACATACCACCCCCTTGCTTGGAAGGTGGACTCTATCCTTCAGTTGGAAAGGCCTGACAGCATATGCATTCCCACCTCTTCCTTTGATGCACAAGGTACTACTGAAAATCAAAGAGGAACGTCCAAGGATAATTCTGATAGCTCCAAATTGGCCAAGACAACATTGGTATCCATTGCTGAGGAGCATGTCTCGGGGGGAAATGTGGACATTACCCCTGATTCCTTTGATGTTAACTCAGAGCAACTACAACATCCTACATCCAAACCTGAAAACTCTACAACTGACTGCCTGGAACATTACATAAGAGCAACTAACCCAGATTTATCCCAAAGGGTTAAAGACATTATCCTTGAGGCCCGCAGACCTTCAACAAGAAGGAACTATGCAGGAAAATGGAAAAGGTTTGTCATTTGGAGTTCTGAAAGAGGGAAAGATGTGTCAAAGGTAGATATTGCCAACATCCTGGAGTATTTGGCAGAGCTTCTCCATACAGGCCTGTCCTATTCCTCCATCAAGATACATGCATCAGCTATTTCTGCAGAATACAGCTTGATCCCCTGTCTTCTCACATCCTCTACTCAGGCAGTTCCTGAGAGGAATTAAGAATGTAAAACCTCCTAGGAAACCACCATTACCAGCATGGGACTTGAACTTTGTGCTAGAAAAATTGACACTCCCTCCATTCGAACCAGCAGCAACAGCAGATCTTCAACACCTATCCTGGAAAACTGCTTTCCTACTGGCAATTACTTCAGCAAGAAGGGTTTCGGAACTACAGGCTTTAATGGCAGTACAACCCTTCCTAATCTTCCATCAAGATAGAGTGTCCATGAGAACTAATCCTACATTTATGCCTAAGGTGGTATCCAGAGTGTCTCTAAACCAGGCAGTCCACCTACCTACCTTCTTTCCAAACCCACAGAACAGGGGGGAAAGACTGCTGCATACCTTGGATGTACATAGACAGTTGCGCTACTACCTGGACAGAACCAAGGGCAATAGAAAAACTGACCAGCTTCTCGTAGCTTATGCAACAGGAAGGGAAGGAAAAGCAATTTCCAAACAGACAATCTCCAAGTGGATAGGAAATTGCATAAGATTCTGTTACTCCTACCATGGAAAGCAAATTCCACAGAACATAAGGCCTCATTCTACAAGGGCTACAGCCACTACCACAGCTTTCTTATGAGGAGTGGCTACCAAGGACATTATTGAGGCTGCTACTTGGACCTCCGTGCATACATTTGCCAAGCATTATAACTTACCTCTATACTCTAGATCCCGAGCAGGGTTTGCCACTGCTGTTTTGCAAGGGATCCTAACTACACCATAATTATTCTTCCTCCTCCCTAGTTTGGCTGTGGTATTCTACACATTTGTAAGGACTGCAGATGCATCCTTGAAGGACATAGTACAGTTTTGTACCTACCATAAATGTAGATGTCGAACAGGATAGCATCTGCAGTCAGGATTACCCACCCTCCTTCCCTCTGTGGTACTCCTAGGGTATTTGCCCACCTAATAGCTAGCTGGGGGGGGATCTCTTATGGTGTATTTGTTTGTATATATGTACATACATGCTTATTTTTTGTGTTTGCCTTCTACTTTTTTGGAAACATTGGCATTTACCCAAAAATTTAGCTATCCAAGAGGGCAACTGGCATCTGGGGCAAGAAACACTGAGGAAAATGGCGTCGGCTGATGCCTTTATACCCGAAGACCAGCAGAGATGACGTCGGGTGAAGTGCGACACCAGCCGAGGCCAGACCCAGACTTTGAAATCCGGCCGACCGAAGGGCTGCCTGACAACAGGACAACCCATTTGTAAGGACTGCAGATGCTATCCTGTTCGGACATCTACATTTATGGTAGGTACAAAACTGTACTTTATGACTGCAGCAATGTGGATCCTCGAACATCTACATTTATGGTAGGTACAAAACTGTACTTTTTAACTGATTCTTGACAATATTCTTATGCACATGTGGCGGGTGCATACTGCTTCTATGCAGGATAGCATTTCTCCTACATGGCTTCTTAAACACTTTAGTCTCAAAAGCACCATTATTTTTACTCAATGTAACATCTAGGAAGTCTATTTTATCCTGTGATACTGTACTAGTTAAAGTAAGAAAAGTGGTAGTTCCATTTATGTAGGTAACAAAATCATCTAAACTTTCTAGATCACTTCCCCAAAACAAAAAAAGTCATCAACAAAACGTTTATAGCATTTAATATACTTAGAAAAAATCAAATGTTCCAACACATAGGCACTTTCCCAGTAGGCTAACACTAGATTGGCATAAGAATTGGCACACGAGGTGCCCATGGCTACACCTCTAATCTGAAGGTAGTAATCACTACCAAAGGTAAACACATTGTAGTTAAGAACCAATTCTAATAGCATCGTAATCCTTATAACCTGACTATTGTTTAGCCCTTTATTAATTAAATACAACCTTAAATATTGTAGACCTACTTCATTGGGGATACAGGTAAAAAGAGACACTACATCCAGTGTTACCATGTAATCTAACTCTCCTATAGTTCTATCTATACTGAAGGGTGCTAAGATTTCTAAAAATTGTTTAGTGTCACGTAACACAGATTCCGTAGAGTCTACTATAGGTCTCAATTTCTTCTCTAAATAAATCGACATAGTCTCTGTCAACCAGCCTCTGCCCGATACTATGGGTCTAAGGGGAGGATCAACCATGGTCTTGTGTATCTTAGGAAGACCTCTTATGGTTGGTATCACAGGTTTCTCAATTAAAAAATACTTATACAAATCATTATCTATAATGCCACACATCAACATATCATACAAGTCTGCATGCACTGTTTTGATTATCTTATCTAAATCTAACCTGGTTAACTTCTTATAAGTAGTTTCATCTGAAAGCATCTCTAACGTGGCATTATTGTAAAAGCTAGTATCAAGTAATACAGTAGCTCCCCCTTCGTCAGCTGGTCTTACTACTATGTCTGTATTATTCTGTAAATCCTGTAACGCCAATTTTTCACTTTTGGAAACATTATAAAAATCAGGTTTAACTACATTCCCCTCAAAAAGTCTCAAAAAATCATTACTACAAAAAAATCTCAAAAAATCATTAAGTCTCAAAAAGTCAGTTTCATATGCTCAAATATCAGCAACATGTCATGGCATTGCTTAAACAGAAAATGTTGTTAAATTCTGAATGTGCAGAAAATAAGGAAATACAGGATATATTGCATGCAGCTGAACAAGTTGGAAAGCATACTTTGCAATGTGGTTTTGATTCTTTAGAGGCCTCCAGCAGGGCCGCAGTTACTGGTTCTGTAATTAGAAGGCATGCTTGGCTAAAGGAACAAAATCTGCCCGATCATGTTAAAGTTAAATTATTAGATGCACTTTTACAGCATGATTCTTTGTTTGGTGTTAAGGCAGAAGAGGTGTTAAAGAAAATGGAGGACAAGGCTAAATCTATGCAAATGGTCAAAGATTTCTTATAAGTACAGCCACCTAGATTTAGTAGACACTGGCCAACAAAGAATTGGTCCTTTCTAATGTCAGACAGACCACAAAGGGGTAGACCCAGGCGCCCTAGAGGCAGAACACAGGCTCAGGGTTCATACAGGTCAAAGCAATGGGGTGTTTCTACCTCCAAAAGTGGAGAAGACAAATCACAACCTTACAGGAAGCAGTCCCATTGACTTCCTCCTGCCTGCAACAAACACTTATTTCCTGGCAGCACCCTTAGGGGAAAAATTTGCACTTTTTTCCTCAAAATTGGCACATTATAACCCAGGACAAGTGGGTTCTAAATATCGTGTCACAAGGCTACAAGTTCCATTTCTATACCTTGCCAAAGACAAACGGCTGGCCAGATCTGCCAAAAAATCAATGGACAGAGGCACAAAAACAAGTCTCATCCCTCATGGACAATGAGGGCCATTCAACAGGTGCCAGAGCAAGAGCGGGGACAAGGATTTTACTCAAGACTGTTTTTAATACCCAGAAAGGACAATGCCTGGAGGCCAATACTGGACCTATCTATTCTGAATACATTCTTGGATATACCAAAATTTAAAATGTTGACTTTGCAGCAGCTACTGCCCATGCTGGGCAAGAACGCTTGGCTTGTAACTTTAGACCTAAAAGAGGCATACCTGCATGTCCCAGTCAGACAAATATGCAGAAGATACCTCAGATTCAAGGCTGGCTCAATGCACTACCAATTCTCTGCACTGCCCTTTGGCTTATCTACTGCACCCAAGGTCTATACAAAGTGCCTGGCACCAGTAATTGCATTCTGCAGACAAAGAGGAATACAAATATATCCTTACTTGGTCGACTGTCTGATTCAAGGAGAGAACAAGGACATTCTTCTACAGCATCTGGCGTTTGTGAAAAAACTTTTAACATGCCTAAGGTACACAGTCAATGAAAAGAAATCAAAACTAGTACCCTCTCAAGAAATAATATCCCTGGGTGGGTGCAAGCTTAAATACAACTGCCCAGATGGCTTATCTCATGCCAGACAAGCAAAGGCAACTGACTACCTACTTCAAAATGTTAGCAACAAAGGCCCAGTTATCTGCAAGAAAAATTCTGCAGGCTTTCGGTTTCATGGAATCCTGCATCCTAATTCCATATGCAAGACTGCACATGAGGAAACTTCAATGGTACCTAAAAAGTGTTTGGACTCAACATTGCCACAGCCTGGAAACTATAATTACTCTCATTCCCTGCCTGCAGCAGGAGTTTCGATGGTGGGCAAAGGCTTGTCACCAAAACAAGGGACAGCCGTTCACATTACCCCCAGCCAGGCAAGCACTAACAACAGATGCGTCAGATTATGCCTGGGGGGGCCCACATGTCAGGAAAATGCATTCAGGGAACATGGACCTCAAACCAAATGCATCTACATATCAATCAAAAATAGATGCTAGGTGTTCAGAATGCCCTGACAGCCTTCAAGGACCTTCTTCAACCAGGACAACTACTGATAAAGACAGACAACACCACGGTCATGTGGTATATAAACAAGCAGGGGGCACACATTCTTACCCCCTTTGCAGACTAGCCATGACTTTGTGGGACACGGCATTGGCTTACCAAGTACATCTGCACATCGGCACAATTCCTGCCAGAAAGGAAAAATACTCTGGCAGACGAACTAAGCAGAAACCTCATGGATCCCCACGAGTGGCAGCTGGTCCACAAGTCTTCAGCATGACAACAAGGAAATGGGGATTTCCGGACATAGATCTGTTTGCCTCCCCTCACAACTACCAACTACAGAGATTCTGCACAAGGATTTAACACAGACAAGCATGAAAAGTGGACGCCCTATCCTTCAGCTGGAAAAACCTATCAGTGTATGCCTTTCCCCCTCTGCCTCTCCTCCCCAAGGTACTCCTAAAGGTCAGACAGGAGAAGCCAAAAATGATACTGATTGCACCAGATTGGCCCTGCCAGCATTGGTACCCAATATTAAAGAGTTTGTCTCAATGCCCAGCTTGGACCCTACCACAAGTACTGCATCTACTGTCCCAGCAAAACAATCAGATCCTACACAGCCAGCTCAGGACTTTAAACCTGGCAGCATGGCGGATAATGTAGTCATACAAAACACACCTCTCAACAAACGTGTGATGGATGTCATTTTAAAAGACAGAAGGCCTAGTACTAGAAAATCTTATGCTGGTAAATGGAAGAGATTCTGTGCTTGGAAACAGGCACAAGGAACAGATACAGCTGTGCCAAATTTTCCTCAGATTTTACAATACTTAACTGAGATGCTGGACAAAGGCCTATCTTTCTCATCTATTAAAATTTACTTAGCTTTGGGAATCTACCCAAATGTAATGACTGCAACAGTGAAACACGAAGAACAGTTGTGTACACTTACCATAAATGTAGATATTTGAGTGTATTCACTGTTGCAGTCCAGGTTACCCACCCGCCATCCCCCTTTTCTTCTGATGGAACCTATCTTTCCTTCTCTGATTTATACAACCTATGTGGTGTATTTGCTTGTGGATGAAGGTAATGTTTATATTGGTGCATGCATTTATATATATATATATATATATATATATATATATATATATATATGTGTGTGTGTGTGTGTGTGTGTATAAATATATAAATTTTGGCTACCTTTTTAGGGGGCACTTGACATCTTGGGCAAGAAAAACTAAAGAAAATGGCGCCGGCTGCATCTTTTATACTCCTGACGACCTGACGTCAGGGAAGGAGCGATAGCAGCCGATGCAGGACCCAGGACTTTGGAATTCAGGCCGACTGAGGGCAGCCTGCCAGCAGGATTACCCAAATGTAATGACTGCAACAGTGAATACACTCGAACATCTACATTTATGGTAAGTGTACACAACTGTACTTTCAACACTGACTTTATTTAACAACAAATGATCCTTTGTTCCATATGACGTTTTTTGTTACCCATTTGTTCTAGTGCTGCAATCGAGTTTTCTTCTAAATGAGTATAAACTCTATCAGCATCAAATGTTGTTGGAAGGCAAGTTATTGGTTTATAGTTGGGTTAGCTTGTAGGCTCACTGTTAAGTAGGAGCATCGTCTTTCCTGTTGTTAGCCAGGCTGGTGTCTGTCTGGGGTGCCCATATAAATAGTTCTTATTCAAGGCTAAATCTTCATGCAAAGATGTTAATACTTTTAACCAGAAGTTAGGTACTGCATCTGGCCTGAGATTTTCCATTTAGAGGCTTTTCTTAACTTTGTTTTAATCTCTCTGGGCGTTACTTCATCCCATTTTATATCTTGTGCATTTGAACTTCTTATTCTTTCTTTCTTCTATCCATTTAAGCATGTGTGTTATATTCCACATGATCTTCATAGATATTTTTCCAAAATGTATCTTTTTCTTCTGTTTTTGGTAGTCTTTCATTTCCTTTTACCGTGTTTCTGAATTCTCTATAAAACATTTTTGGGTCGTCATTAAATGGCCTATTTTGTATCTTTCCCTAATATTTATTTGTGTATCTTCTACGTTTTTCTGCCTGTGCTGATATTTTTAATTCATTATTTGCGATAGTGCGTGATGATTTCTGATCCATTATAATACTGCACATTGCTTTTCTCACGTCTATCTAGTGACACTTTTTGTCTTTATTGCTTTATAGTTTTCTTTATTCGATACGTCCATGATGGCATTCTATTTCTTCCCGTCCTTTCCATTACTACCCTGTGTTCTTGTGGTTGGACTGTTACTAATTTGACTGCACAGTAATGCATCCTCTTTACTTCTGTCATATGGCATGAATTTCTATGGATAGTCCTAATTACTGTTTGTTTTTTCAGACTTCTAACTTTTTGGATTTTATTGACCTTCTTTCATTGATCTTAATGTGTCTGTCCATTTCTATAAAATCAAGCAACTCTTCTTTTGTATAATTTTCTTCTAAACTGAGGGTACATTCTTTTGTTAACCATTTTCTGTGGGCATTCTATAGAAAGTTCTAGAGCTTCTTCCTGTGCCACTTTCTCTTCTGTTTCACTCTGTGTCATCTGTTGCTGTTTCATATGGGAGCTCACTGGCCTATCACTCCATGACATTGACTGTCAGAGTTGCCACAGTTTCCTGTTCTTTCTCTTAGCATATAGCTCCAACTGAACCTTTGTACTAGTTAGTGGGAGGCTCCAAAATATCTTTATATGTCAACTGATTAGATGCTTCCTTCTTCACTGGTTTCTCCTTAATTTGGGCTTCCACTGCTTTATCATGTTGTATTGTTGCATGAGCTAAATTTTCTACACTAAATCATTCACTTTGCAGGTAATCCATAACCTCACTTTCTATTTCTTTAACTTCTCCATTGCTAATCCACTTTTCTACTATTCCTCTTTGTTTTCGTATTTTTTTCTGTTGTAAATTTTTCCACATCTTGAGAGGTCTTTCCCCGTGTTTCTCTTCAGATATCTTTGGTGCTGGTCTTTTAGCATTGATTAGCTTTGCTTTCCTCCTTTGCATAAATGTTGCACCATGTTAAATGTCTATTTCTTTCCCATGTCCATATTTCTTCTTCAAGTATCTCCTGCTCCACTTGTTTCTCCTTACTTTGGGGACTAGTTGTTCCATCATGCTGTGATATGACCTGTTTTGGACTTTATACACTGAATCCTTCACTTCACAAATATTCTATAACTTCAGCTTCTATTTTTTTAACTTCTACTTGACTAATCATCTGTTCTACATTCCATCTTTGTGATCTTATTTTTTATTGTGAGTTTTTTCATATCTAGATACATTTGTCAATATTTCTCTTCAAATATCTTTGGGGCTGCCTTTTTGTGTTGATTAATTTGGCTTTCTCCATTGCATAAATATTGCGCCATGTCAGATCTTGCTTTCTTTCCCATGTCTGTGTTTCTTTTTTATACCCTTCAAACATCTCTAAATTTTGTTCTTTAAATTTTCACGCTTCCTCAGTCACTTCTTTTTCCAAATGCACAAAGTTTCTTGGTCTATATAGTGTTTTTCATGAATCTGTTGTATTAATGAACACAAATTTTTATTTTAAGCTTTTGACAGTTTTTCATATGGAAGTATTTTTGCTTCCTGTAATTTCTCTCTTAATCTTTTCGTATATCTTTTTTCTGGGCTTTTTGCATAATAGTGACAATACATCATTTCTTTCTTATCCTCTATAGTCCAATTTATCATCTATATGGCTCTTTTTTGGCCCCTCAGTTTTTGTGAGTTCCTTCTACAATGGGGGGGGGGGGTCCTCCCCCTGGGCCTGGCCTAGCCGCATTGTAGGAAAATTTGCATGTCTTGAGGATTCTGCGCTGTCATTTTTTTCCAGTCCTAGTACCAGTGCACCTACCAGGATTGAGCATTTTTCTATCTTGTGACTTGTGCACCTAGCAAACTTCTTCATTTTTAACCTACTTCTGTCCATGGTATACGTTATATAAAATACAGTCTGTATATCAGTGTCATCTTGGTGAGATTTTGTGGAAAACAGGGTCCACCTCATGAAGGTACTCACCAAGAATTGAGGATGAATTCAATTCCAGCAATACTTATTTCCTTTGCTGATTTTATCATCTCTCCACTTGAATCCCATTTTGAGAGAAACAATATCCCAAGAGGTCTTTCTTTGACTCTGCCACAAGAAAACTGAAAGCGTTCCATCACTGAATTTGAAGGGTTGCCCCACTCCAGCCAGGCAATTGGTTCTTCACCCTCACAGACAGGCAGTGGGAGGAGTTATGAACTTTGACAGGCTAAAAGAGGGAGGGTAGCAGAGCAGTACTACCTATATGCCAGTAAGGCAATGTGTTATACATACATTTACTGTTACAGGTAAGTGGAACTATAACACATCACACATTAGACGGGGCAGTGGTGCAGCGGTAGCTTTGTCTCCTCACAGCAAGAGGTTCTCCTGTTCGATTCTTGGCTGGGATGCCTTCTGTGTAGAGTCTGCATGTCCTCCCTGCATTCCTGTGGGTTTCCTCCGGGTGCTCTGGTTTCCTCCCATGTTACAAAGACATGCGCCTGGAGCATTTCTCCTTGGGCTTCTGCTGAAAATTGGCTCGTTCCAAGTTGGACTTTCCTGGTTAACGAATGTTAAATAAAATAAATCTGTAAGTTTGGTGACCTTTCTTTTGCAGCTAGCATCATTAAGTAAAAGTTTTCCAAGTAGAAATGTGAGGGTAGAACAAGCAAGTCTGAGATCTAAGAGGAGAAATAATTCCAGGTGTTGTCTTACCAGACTTGCACCTTTCTCATTGAGGGCCTTATAAACTGTCTTCCCTTGAAAGATATCTGGTGCACCATAATAATAATCCTGTACTTTTCATTATATGTAAGGTTATTAACTCATTCCAAGTTGTTAACTGAGTGAAACCATGACAAAGAAGTCTTGTTTTAGTGATACATGAGGGCAATGTTGGAGTAAGAAATTTGCCTGAAGCTGTACAATTCATAAAGTCAGACTAAGATTAAAATCCTGGTCTGTAAGAAGAATTTTCTTAGGTGGTTAGTCATAGCCTTAATTCCTGCTTAAACTGTGTTTTTTTTACAGAAACGTAAGTATCAGTAATTATTGAATGTTGTGGCACAATTCTTTTAATTTTACATGCTCTTCAGAAAATGTTTTACAGTTGTTTTGCATTATTTTTTTTAATTTGTTTCTATTTCTCTTTAGCTAGGTTATGGGTTAAATTGAGGGTGGACATTTGAATCCGTCCATTTTTTATAGTTTGAATACATTAAAAAAGAAAAGAAAAGAAAACTTTTAGTTTTTTTATACTGTTAATATTAAGAATGGGTATATTTCTTGAAATTTAAGTTTATTTTGTTTTATTTCAGCCGACTGTGTCCCTCAAAAATGTCAGCAGCTAGTGTACCAAGTGGGCCAGGGAGAGGTACTTTTTACTTTTTTTTGTTGTTGTTCCTGGCTTATGTTGATGTTAAGCTTTTGTTTGTGTTTGCATCAGTGTTTGTATTTGAGTAGAGAAATTGTTTGCATGTGGTAAATAGAAGCAGAGGGTGGCATTTGGATCACTGTTTCAGTCACAACTGTTGAGAACCGGACTGTTGGGTTAGGTCTGACATCTGGCCTAACTTCCAGAGATTTATGTCTTTCCTCCCTGTCAGGTTAGCTTGTGATTCCCAGTGATACCAACACAGTTCCTGTAAAGGCCTCTGCCATCTTCAGCTCTTCATTGCTACAGTATGTTATCGGGTTCCTCACTATATGAAATAAGAGTTCATTCTGTGGCTGTCCTTAGTGATCCAGAGCTGGACAGATAAGTACTCTTTAAGAGAATTTTTCTTTTTCTTTGTAATAGTTATATTGTCATTTTTGAATTTGTTGATTACCTACTGATGCCCACAATCTTGTTCAAAAATCAGCAGTATGTTTGCCTTACAGGAAGTCAATGCTTGCATGTGTAAATGCCAGATTAAAACTTTAATTTGTGGTGTATTTTTTGCCTGTGACCTTCCCATGGCATATCCTCTTCTGTTCTCTATGCTAAATTTAGCAAGTTCTGCAGACCTGTCTTGACAAGCAGAAACTGGCATGTCTGATGCTGTCCTCCTCATTCTTCTTCATGAATGGGTCTTGGATCTGATCCTCAGATCCAGGTCTGCCACTTCATCCAGACTGGGATCCAACTCTCAAGCTACTGCCTTTACCCATAATGCACTACACCCACCCCAGCACCTCATATCTCATTGCAGTGTTCAAAGCCAGACAGAAGATCTGATCTCTCGACAGTTTGTATCCTTTGTTAGTCTTTTCAATCTTTAATAATTAGAACTTTAGTATGCTACTCCCATGTGTTAGCATTAGTGTGTTATTCTTGTTTGAGTTTGTAGGTTAGGGTTTATAGAGTTGTTTCTTGTAGCATTTTTTGTAGTTTTTTTTTTTTTTTTGCAGTTAAAGTAGTTTAGGTAGTATTAGTGTTTTAGTTAGAGCTGAGATTGTTTACATAGTATTCTTAGAACTAGTTGTGTTTTTTATATGGTTATTCTTAAAAAAGTGCGAGTGTTAGCTGGTAGAATTCAGTTAGTGCTAACAGTTTATGTGACAGTTTTTGTTTTTGGCGGGCATCGGCCAGGTTTGTCATACAGCAGTGTTTGGCGGGCTTCGGCCAGGTTTGTCATGCAGCAGTTATATCAGACAAAGCATTTCCAGGTTATAAATGATGCACTTCTTGTGGGGACAACATTCCCAGTCAAAATGCCCACAAGGGGTGTGTCTACTGTATAGGCGCAGACCATGTCAAGGCAAATTGTGACATTTGTGCTTCCTTCAGTCTGCGTGCGCTGACGGGTAGGGGCAACAAGCTTATCTTGAGGGGTTTTCTTCCTTCTTTGGCATCCGAGGCTCAAATCTCCTCAATGGCTTAATCTTCGTCCACCACATAGCCTAAGAAAAGGTTTCTCTCCGTCTCCCTGAGAGACACTTTGGAGCCCAAAACTAAATCTAAGAAAACTTCGGATCCTTCTTCCTCATATCCAAAGACGTCTACTGTCATATCGGATCCACAGGCCTCCTTGCATCCAACTGAGGTCATCAACATATTTTCTCCTGTTTCTTCAGCTCCGGCGCCTGATCCTAGGGCTCTGGATCAGAGAGCTCAAAGCAGGTCCCCAAGCTGGCTAGGATAGTCCCCTTCACCAAAGCCTAGGTATTTCAGACCTCCCTCATCCGCTTCTTCTAGGTCCTCTAGAAGCTGGTCCAAGGCAGGCATAGGATAATGAGGAAATTCCTGAAGACTCCAATTCAGATGGGGGTAGTGTCGGGTCTGTCCCCTATCAGATCCATGGTCTACGTAGCCCATACCATCAGAACTCCTCCTTCTATCCGGCCTTTGGCTTTGGAGGTCCAGGTTTCAGGACCCCCATGAGCGTTGGCGCTGGGAAAACCACCTTCTTCGACTTTGATGGTGCTCCTGATTAGCCCTGTTCCTACTTCTTCAGAGCAGAGCAGATCTCGGAGCAGAGATCTAGGTGCCTTGTCAGGGGGAACGTGGTTGGCTCTTTTGTTGTTGGAGTGGTCTCTTACCCTGGGTGCCTCGGCCCTTGACATCTTGGGTCTGATTCCCTGTGGCAGCCAGGGATCCGGAGTGAGTTCTGACAACCTCCCCATTATTGCTTTGGCTCCAAGAAAGGTGGAAGGGGCTTCAGTGGGCCCGTCAACTTTCCAAGTAGTGGAAAGGGTATTCTCCCTCGGCGGAGAGCCATCTTCTCATGTCCTGCAGCCTATCCCCTCACCCCCACGTTGGGTCATATTCTTGACCTTACTCGTCCTACTCTGTACCATCTCGCCCCAAGCAGTCTCCAAGCTGTTCCTGCCCATCCCCTTCTTCCAGTACTTCCCTTGAGTATTCCGTGGAGGAAGTCCCCCAGAAGAAGACATACAAAAGGAAGCACATCCACTCCCCAATGGAGTTGTTTACCCTAGACACAGACTTTGATGAGGCAGAAGAATCCCCTCGATTCCTACATGATGACATCTCTTTCAGAGACGTTTTAGAGATCCTAAAGCAGAAAGGTGGGTGGCCTGTCCAACCTCCTCCTTCTGAGGAGTCACTGTTCTTGAAGGCATTCAGGGTGGGCTCATCTGCATCCTGGGTGACCCTCCCCCGGTGGATGACCTCATTGATTTGGTATCCTACGAGGCATGGAAGGACCGGATGCCATCAATCTATCAGTAAACTCCCAGGTAGATTCCTGATCCCACCGGCTGATAGGAAACACTGGAGCAAAGGTCCTGTAGTTGATGCCATCGTGTTGGTGGCGGCCACTAAAAAAGAACTGGCAGAGGAGACTGCTAGTGTCCATCTGCTCACAAGGAGTCTAGAGCACTGGACTGTATCAGAAAGAGCGTTTACACCTCAGCCACTTTTGTGCTGTGGTCGTTATATTGTTTAGCTCATTTTACCCAGCTACAGAGAGGGCAGATCGAAAAGCTGTCAACTTCTCTCTCCGAGTTCATGCCTTTGGAGCAGCTTAAGAGACTTTCTCCCAAGCTGGCCACTCTGTTGTCTATTGCTAACTCCTCGATGAGGCTAATTTCCCGTACAGCAGAAGGTACCTCTTGGTTCAGGCCTATCCCTAAGGAACCACCTTTGGATGAGACTGTCTGATTTTGCAGAGCCCTTCAAGGTGTCCTTTGTTGTTATGCCCCTTTTAATGGCTCATCACTGTTTGAGCCTTCTGTTAGAGTGACACTCACCTGCTGCCGAAGAGAACAGGAACACTCTTTCTGTTGTGGGAATCAAGTTTTCTATGCCTCAGAGTTCCGATCAAATTTTCTATGCCTCAGAAGTCCTTTACAAGGAACCAGCGTGGAGGCAAGAAAATGTGGTTCCACAATTCCCAAGGGCCTTTCCAGAGCCCATGTGGGGAGTCCTGTTCCAGAGGCAGAGGAGGAGGGTTTAATGGTCTATGTCACCCTAGAGGCTGAGGAGGCTCGCAGAATCAGGGATTCAGGGGTACTTTCTCTGACAAAAGCCCTATGAGGGCTCCTGAAGCATTGCCCTGACTGTCCATCGGTGGAGGCAGTTGGGGTCGACTTTCCTTCCACCCAGTGGTCTGGACACTCTTGACAAACAATTCGTGGGTGCTAAATGTAGTATGCAGAGGCTGTTACATCCCCTTTTCTGTCCCCCTTTCAAATGCCGGCAAGAACCTCCCTGACATACCACCTGGTCAAAGGGAGCAGGCAACACAAGAAATTTGAAAATTGATGCAAAAAAGAGTCATTCAGAAGGTCCCGACCGAACAAAGATGATTCGGAAATTACTCCGACTTCTTTTTAGTGCTGAAAAAGACAGGGGACCTAAGACCCATACTGGGATCTAAGCAAGTTGAACCTTTATGTAAAGAAGTCTAAGTTCCCAATGTTTACATTTCAGGTCATTCTGCATCTGTTGTGCAAAGATAATTGGAAGTGCTCAGTACATCTCAAGGATGCATACTATCATATCAAAATAGACAGGCATTCCACGAGATTTCTGTCTTGCGCTTTCGGCTGGGAGCCAGTCATTTTCAAGTCAGACCGCTGCCCTTTGGGCTGACCACAGTCCCTCAGGTGTTCACCAAATGCATGGTAGCCATAGCAGCTCACATGAGACTCAAGGGATTCTGGGTATTTCCATATTTAGACGATTGGCTCCTCACTGCCCCCACGAGACCACAGTGACTATGGATGATTCCCAGCTGGGGTGGGGGGGCATTACAAGAGGAGGATGATTCAAGGCTTTGTAGTCCCCTCTGGAGACCAGGATGCATATCGTTGTACATGAAATAAGAGCAGTCCTTCTAACATTGCAAGCCTTTCAGGGACTTCTGTTCCTCTCTCTGGGGATCATTGCTGTCCACACCAACAACATGTCTATTGTCTGGTACATCAACAAGCACGGAGGAATCTGCTCTTACCCTTTGTGCAGAGGCCATGAGGGTTTGGGAATGGGCAATATCTTTGGACCGCCTTCTCTTTGCAACTCACATTCCGGGGAAAACCAGTGAGCTGGCGGGCAGACTCACCAGAACTATTTTGATTCCACATGAGTGGTCCCTCAGTCAGTCAGTGGCAAACATAATCTTCAACCACTGGGGTTAGCTTTCCTGCAACCTTTTTGCCTCTCCCCTCAACAACAAGTGCAGCGAGTTTTTCACTCTGATCCCCCCCTGTGGGGAGTCCCTGAGGGATGTTGTGGTGCATGATTTGCCCACAGGCCTCCTTTATGCATATCCCCCTCTTACACTGATCCCGGAGTTTCTTCAGAAGGTAAGTAGGCTGAAGAGCTCAGTCATCCTCATTTCCCCCTTCCGGCCTCGGCAAATATGGTTCCCTCTTCTCTGGTCTCATCTGAAATATCCTGCATGGATACTGGAGCCAAGTCAGGATGATCTCTCTCATCCGTCAGGATCGCAACATCCCAGTCTTAATGCCCTTAAACTGACCGTATGGTTTCTCCAATTCCAACCAGAGTAAGACAGTCCAGCCTTGCTTCCTTGTTTGTAGGATCATCTTACCCTCACAAAAGGGTTCAACTAAGAAGGTTTGCAACAGTAAATGGAAAAGTTTTGTTGTTTGGGCTGTTAGTAAAAACATTGATCCCCTCTCTGCACCAGTCTGAGATATTTTATTTTTGTACCATCAAATTCCAGCTAGCTGCAATTTCTGATTTTCACACGGTTAGTCAGTCCCACTCTTTGTCTACCTTTAGATTATGCAAAGCATTTTTGAGAGGTATATTTTTATTGAGGCCCCCATTAAAGATTCTTCCCCACCTTGGGACCTCACTGTCGTGCTGCAGAGTTTGACTCGAAGACAGTTTGAACCAGCAGCCAGTTGTGACTTGAAGTTTTTGTCATGGAAGACTTATTTTTTTAGTAGCCATTCCTTAGTTTCTAGAGGATCTAGGGTAGATTGTAGGGTAGATTGCAGGATGCTTGTGTCCCTTGTTTGAGCCTTAATTGTCTTTTTCCTTTTTCTCTCTTCTGTTCTTTTTTAGCTATGGAAGGTGAGTCAACAAATTCGATAGGAGGTGCTGGGGTGGGTGTAGTGCATTATGTTAAAGGGAGGAGCTTGAGAGGCTGGAAGAAGTGGCCGAGCCAGATCCTAGGGTCGGATCCGAGACCCATTCTTGAGGAAAAATTAAAAGGGACAACAGCGATGCAAAGTTAGGGTAAGAAATAACTTTCTAGTTCTGTCCATAGGCTGTATTACCATACAACTTCCAGCAGTCATCTTTGGTTATCCCTCCAGACAAAAGTGTATGGAGAAGCTGATCCACCACAAGAAGGCAAAAATAGTGAATAGGTGACACGACCAGCTGATCACCCAGGTCTGCACATATCTGTCCCTAGTGGTCTCTATGTCTTTAGTCACTAGTATATCCTCTAAAGCCAAAAAGTACTTTAACCATAGTGGAGTCAACCAACAGTTACCTCAGCATCTGAATTAAATACCTCATTTTTAAGCACCTTTATTAAATTGTCAGTTAAGACATAGGCACACATATTAATAGAATAGCATAAATATTAATAGAGAAAAAAAGAAAAATAACATTTTTCATTCTTGTGCATTGTGCATTACATATAGTTTTTTTTTTCTTTCTTTTTGAAAAAACAGAATTCACTCCAGCATTTAATACATTGGTCAATTCCTGCCTTCCCTTAAATGTCATGCCTTCTTTTGAGTATTATTCTACATGCATTATTCCCACAAATGCTGTTTATTTTTATATAGTTTGCTCCTTCTCATTTCTGAAGATTCCTCCTCCAGTTATGTTATTTCTTTACAGTATTCAGTAGTTCAGTTATATTTGGTTTAGATTTTATAGGTTCATAGGTTCATACTAGGCTATCTGCCCGAGGGCATTTATAAGCCTAGCCCGTAGTTTTGTGGCTTACGCCACCCCTTTAGTTTGGAGAAACTATGCCCATTATTTAGCTGTGCCTCTGTCGAGCAGTGACACTGAGGTAACCCCTAGGGTGTATCTGCGATCTCCCATCCATTGGTCAAGATTCCTCTTGAACAAGGCCAGCGAGGTGCTCTGCCTCACATAAACCGGGATTTTGTTCCACAGCATAGGGAGTCTTTGGGTGATGAATCTGTCCCTCCAGCACGTCCTATTAATAACCGTGTCGAGGTTTAAGTCTCCCTCCCTTGTGGCTCTGAGGGATCTAGATTTTTTGAGATGAAGCATGTTCATCAAATCTGGGTTTGACATGGCCTTGTATGTCAGGCATAGTTCACCTCTGAGTAAGCGGTAAGCAACTGAATATAACTGGAGTTCTTTCAGTCGGGCAGCATAAGACAGATTTTTGAGACCCTTTATCCTTTTGGTGAGGAACTTTTGTGGCCTCTCCAGCTGCTGCAAGTCTCGGGTCAGATACATTCCGAATGGGGCATTGTACTCGATCATTGGTCTAATGAGTGATGAGTATAGGGAGACTATGACTTCCCTTGATCTAGATGTGAATCCCTTCATGATAAGGTGGGCAATGTAGAAGGTCTTCCTAACTACTTTAGCAATATGAGTGTCGAATGAAAGGCTACTGTCAACCTGGGTTCCCAGGTCCCTAATAACTTCTTCTGTGTTCAGGGGATTGCCACCTATATGGTAGCTAGGGGTAACCTTATTTTTCCCGAAGGGTATGACTATGCATTTCTTGGCATTTAACTTAAGGCCATGGCTCTGGCACCAGTTATCCGTTTCTGTGAGACCCTTCTGAAGGATATTTGTGTCGGATGTGTTTTCAACTACGGCGCCCAGTTTGCAGTCATCTGCAAACTTTGTCAGCCATAACCCTCCTGTGTTTGCTTGTACTTCAGAAAAGTAGATGCCAAACAAGAGTGGGCCCAGGACTGAGCCCTGTGGGACACCACTTGTGACAGGCTGTGAGTCTGACATGGCGCCAGCAACTCTGACCCTGTGGGTTCTGTCACTCAGCCAGTTTGCAACCCATCTTGTAATGTATGGGTTTACATTTAAGTTGATGAGTTTTTCAATGATACCCGAGTGAGGTATTGTATCGAAAGCCTTCGCCAGGTCTAGGTAGTCTGTATGGACTGCCTTTCCCTCGTCAATGGCCTTGGTGACTGTTTCGAAAAAGTCAACCAAGTTTAAAGGGCATGATCGGCCTTTGACAAAGCCAAACTGGGTTGGATCTAAAGTCTGCAAATTCCCTATGTCTTTATTTATGAGATCCATTATGATCCTCTCCATGGCTTTGCAGATAAGGCTTGTCAAGCTAATGGGACGGTAATTTCCAGGGTCGGTGGAGGCACCGCCTTTGTGGAGTGGGACCACAGTCGCTGTGCGCCACTCCCTGGGAACGTATCCGGAGGTAAGACTAAGATTAAACAGCTGTCCTAACTGTGGGTTTAATTCCTCGTTGAGTTCATGGAGCACACAGCCGGGGACACCATCAGGTCCCATGGATGCTGTGTTCTTTGCCTTGGAGAGAGCAGTTCTCACCTGGGCGTTAGAGATGTTTGGGGGGCTACAATCATTTGGTATAGATATCTCTCCTTTAGTGGGGGGGGGGAGTTTGCACTGAACCTGTCAGCCAGTATGTTGGCAATGTCTTTAGGATCAGTTATCTTCACATCATTTTGAACTAATTCTGAGCATATCTGGGAGTTTTCTCCTAAGTTTCTGACATAGCTGAAGAATGCCTTATGGTTGTCTTTAGAGTCCTTGGCTATTTTTTTCTCAAAATTAGCTTTGGATGATTTTATGAGAGCTCTTAGCTTTTTACTTGTAGTGATCAGCGGTGTCTTACCTTTTAAGGATTTTGCTCTATCTTGTAGTAGCTTTCTCCTTTTGTTGTAGAGTTTGTTTATGGCTGGGGTCCACCAGACTGGACGCTTGCCTTTGGTACAAAGAGTCTTTGTTTTGCTTGGGATTGCCTGATCCATGCAGCCCTGCAGGTGCTGGTAGAAGGCATTTGTAAGTGAGTCAGCGGTTTGAGTAATGTTTACCGCCGGCTCAGGGGCCTTAAAGGAGACCACACTAGTCTTTAGAAGTGTGAAGTCGGCTTTCGAGAAGTTCTTTACTGTGGTCTTTTCATTTCGGGTGGGGGCAGGATGAGGACCTCCAGCGAGATTAGTTTGTGATCAGATCTCACCAGTGAGGGGTATACTTCTGGCGTTGAACATCGTGCTCCCATGTTCGTGATGATGAGATCAAGTATGTTCTCTCCTCTTGTGGGGATGGTGACTAGTTGTTCCATGGCATTTGAGTTTATGAATTCCAGGAACTTTTGGGCTAGAGTGTTTGGGCTTGAGTAGTGTTCCCAGTCTATATTAGGGTAGTTGAAGTCACCTAGTATGATGGTGTTCGGAGATAAATTTATTCCCTCCAGTGTTTTCAGGAAGGCCATATGAGGTTCCTGAGTTTGCGAGGGTGGCCTGTAACATGCTACAAATTGCAGAGCAGTCTTGCCTATGGTTAATTGCACCTGAATGGTTTCCGATGCATCGTGCGATGCCACCAATCTTGAGGTGTGGGTGTCCTTGATGAATATGGATACCCCTCCTCCTTTCTTGGTATTGTCCAGGTTTTGGGGCGGAGCATGATATGAGGTAAAACCTGATAGTGCTGGGGTGCTCTCAGGAGCCTTGAACCAGGTTTCTGTCACAGCACAAACATCGATGTTCTCCATACTGAGAAGGGCCTCGAGTGCGTGCATCTTGAGGTTGAGACTTCTGGCATTGAGCAGCATTACCCTTAGTTTTTTCTTTGTTTTGTTCTAGGGTGGTAGGTTTAGAATTTGAGCCTTGCCTAAAAAGGCACTATGGGGTGGCAAGAGCCTTTGCCCAAATCCAGAATCCCAGGGTGACAAGTGCAAGCCGTCCCTTGAAGCAGCGTGGCTTGTCCAGCATGTCATCCCAGGCAGACAGACATTGGATCCCCTTTGAATGACACCAGAGTTTAAGCCAATTGTTAAAGCTGATCATCTTATCTCTGTATTGTGGCATCATTCTTGGTGAGGGTAGGATACTGCTCAAGGTCAGGGTCATACCTGCTTGGGCTACATAATCAGAGAGCTCCTCTATGTCTCTTTTCATGTAATCCAAGGAGGTACGTCTCAGGTCGTTAACACCAGCGTGGACAATGATTGAGTCGTACTTGTACCTGCTGTTGAGAGACCTGAGTGCATGCGTTATGTGGCGGATTCTAGCACCCGACAGGCAGCTTACTGTGACCTTCTCCTTACTCAGTCTGGTGAGCGGGACGTCAGTGTGTCTGACTATGGAGTCACCAATGACTAGTGTGTCTGGCATTGTGTTTGGCCTTAGGGGCTGTGACTTCTTGACACTCTGACTGTGTGGTCCATGTGTTGCAGGTGTTGTGTTCTGAGGTGGTAGTTGTTTGGGTGTCTGCTTTGGTGGCCTCTGCTGTTTTGGTAGATTTTTGATCAGAGCCTCCGAGTATGTCTTTGTGTGTTTATGTGTATGATTTGAGGTTGTGATGGTATTATGTGAGACTGGGTCTATGGTGTGTGTGGTTACCTTCTCCTCCTGTCTGGTCTTGCCAGTCCTATGTTGAGAGAGCTC
The DNA here is from genome assembly GCF_019279795.1 of Protopterus annectens. Classification (NCBI taxonomy): domain Eukaryota; kingdom Metazoa; phylum Chordata; order Ceratodontiformes; family Protopteridae; genus Protopterus; species Protopterus annectens. The sequence goes on from NC_056731.1 coordinate 538,696,838, forward strand.
AGCCTCCAGTTTGGCCGTATAGTTGCATCTCTCGCATGTATTTGTGTTTTGTGGGAGGAGGAGAGGGTTGTCTGTGTACATGAGGCAATTGTAACATTGCCTCAATATTCCCAGGTTCACCAGCTGAGCCGGAGAGGACATTAACAACTGATCCCTCGACATGCTAGAAGGAATAGACAGAAAAACTTTAAAAAAAGGTTCTGGGGGATGTGGGTGACCGAGAAATGGGGTTTGCTTTTTTGGGGTACTATCTATAACAAGAGTGCTGTATCGAGGTGATAAGTACTGTAGGAGCAAGTGCTTAGCTATATAGATAGAGAATAGTCTACTTGGGAGTCAAGTAGAGATAATTTATAGTTGTAGGATACACTAAATAGAACAGTAGTATACTTTGAGGAAGGTAGTTTTAAGGGAAAATTTGAAGAGTGGACTTAAGGTAGCCCTAATAGTTTAAATCTGCTTAACCGGCACTGCCCTAGTGTGCAATGGTAGTAGCTCCGCGCTAACGCGTGCTTTATAGCAGGGGGCTGGAAAAAACAGGAAATTACCCAAAATGGCCAACAAATTACTAGTTGCTGCTTCTAACCACTCCTCTGAGGACAACAAGCAGCTCAGTGTTCCCCACTCCCACTGGTGAGTAAAGAAACTACCTCTGGCCACACAAGAAAATGGAGGAACACAGAAACCAAATACAAAGCCCAGGGATCAGCAAAATCTGTTCACTGGAACAACTAGCTAGGAAAGTTTAGGAAAGGAGAAATATTTTTTTGGTTTTTTTGTTTTTTTGCAAACAGACAGGAAAAAATGCAGTAAATGCTTTGTTTTAGACTAAATTCCTATCAAAGGCTGGTACACTTGAGTGTATTAGCCTGTTTGTTACTTTTAAGCAATACTTTAGCCCACAAGTGCAATCAACAATATAAGCTCACAAAAACAGGAAAATAAGGTACTAAAACAGTAATATAGGCACAAACAGTAGTCGAAAAGCTCAAAAGATCGAAAAATGCAAACTAAAAGTTTAAAAAATACTTATGATCAAGAAAGTTGCTTTTTCTGCTCTCTGCTGGCTTAGGAACTCTGCAGGGGACCACGAGGAGCTATGCCAAGTTCTCTAATGCCAGAAAAGCCAGCCAAAGCGTGCTTTATAGCAGGGGGCTGGAAAAAACAGGAAATGACCCAAAATGGCCAACAAATTACTAGTTGCTGCTTCTAACCACTCCTCTGAGGACAACAAGCAGCTCAGTACTCCCCACTCCCACTGGTGAGTAAAGAAACTACCTCTGGCCACACAATAAAATGGAGGAACACAGAAACCAAATACAAAGCCCCAGGGATCAGCAAAATCTGATCACTGGAACAACTAGCTAGGAAAGTTTAGGAAAGGAGAAATTTTTTTTTGGTTTTTTGGTTTTTTTGATTTTCCAGTAATTGCTTTTTTGACAGCATGTCCTAAACTGAGTAAGACCTTATTATTTCTAGGCAGTACAGATTCTGTTTCAGCAAACATAAATCATTTCCTTAGTTAAAGCCATTTGCTGCCCCAGCATTTCTGACAGAATATTCTGTAGCGTATTCTTCAAATTTGCTAATGGATTACAGTCCTAAAAAAGATGCTCTCACTCTTCACCATCACATTTCCAGCATTTGCTAGTTAACTGAGGAAAAATTCCTTGAAGTCTGCTTTGTGTATAAAGGTACATATGAAAACACAGTGTCCTCTTTCCCCTTTGGTATTTGCACTGTGTTTAGAACCATTGGCAAAGAAAATAAGGGACTCAATTCAAGGATGTAATTGGTATGGTAGTCAAGAAAAGCTCTCTGTGTTTGCAGATGGTATTATTTTATACCTGATAAAACCAGAAAAGGACATTTCAGTGTTGTGGAACATTTTGAAGCAGTTTCAGATCTTTTTGGGATACAACATTAATGAAGTTAAAACAAAAGCAATACTGTAAATTATGTACCCACACACAAATTGATTCAGCAATATCCATATTTATGGGGATATGATAAAATTAAGTACTTAGGAGTATGTGGGAAGAAACTTAAAAGATAATACAAAAACTGAGAAATCGGAAACTCTTTTGTAAGGATATGAGTAGCACGATAAAAGCAGTTAAAATGTTTAGTTCCTTTAGTTTTATACACAGGTCAGGCATACGTTTATCAGCCAGAGGAGAAATTGTGGACTGCAGTTAGTAAAGAGCCGAAGGATTTTATTAGTGAGGGGAAGACAGAGTCAAGTGGGATACACTGATTCCTCCAGTTGAACAAGATGGTTTGGGATTACAAGGACTGTTTTAGAGCTGCACAGTTAAGGCTTCTGTAAAAAGCATAAGCAGAAATCTATAATTCAAAGTGGAAAGAGATGGTGGCAAAATGGGAGAAGATCAAGAAACAAGGAGAGACTGGGGTTTTGGTTGCAAATCCTTAAGGAGAATGACAATAACCATACAGAATATTATATTCATATAGTAGCAGAAAGTATTCAAAGAACTAAGCCAATATGTGAATGGAGAAAGGAGATTCAGCTAATAGGGATGACTGCAATTAGGGATACAGACAGTAGGCAAGAGGCGACTGGAAGTTATTGGAGAAAACTGGCAAAAAAAACAAGGTATTGGGAGCAAATAATTAGAGAGGTAAAGGTAATTGAATGGAAGAGGCCAAGAATTGAATTGGATTGCATTGCATGCTAGAGATTGCCTTCTCTGTCAAGGATTGATATTAGAGTATAGGCAAAGAGAAAGGAATAGGTGGAACCTAAGTGAACAACCAACACTGCTAGTGCTTTTAGTAGGACCTAGAACAGAAGCTGCTATTAAAAAAGGAATGATTAGTATAACATACAAAATGTTGCAAAATAACTGTAAGAATCAATCAGAGGAGGGTAGAATGGATTGGGAAAAGAAATTGGATAAGCAAGTCAGAAAGAAACAATGGGGAGATAAATGTTTGTCTTCCAAATATGCAGCAAAGTCTAGAAGATCTAGGATCTTTTCTTGGAAGTGTTTAAATAGCTATTTTATACCCCAAGTAGACTCCAAAGAATATTTCCTCAGGTAGACAGCAAATGTTGGAAGTGTGATGGGGAAAAAGAGGTGGTCTTCATTTGTTTCTCCATCTCCCATTACTAGACTCCTGGTACTTCTGATTTTTAAGTCAGCTCCTATGCTTTTTTTTTCTCTCCATCTCCCTCAAGCATTTTCCTTTGCATAGTTGGCAGAGGTTTCACTGGCAAACTTGCTCTGTGACCGTTATGGTTAGAAGAATCCTAATCGTTTGATGGCTCACTTTTTGTTGGATAAACACTTTTTTCCCTCCTTAGCCTGTTCTGCATCAAAAAAGTGTCTTTGATCCTCTAGGAAAAGAATCTTCTGAGGGCAGCTGAATATAGCAGTTTGAATCTCACATCTGCCTCTTAACATTCCCTGGTTGCTGGGATAAATTTGCTTCTGTTATGCATGGTGTAGAGTGATTACTCATGTTCCACAAACACACTGCTGCCTCCAGTTTTTAATACTTTTACCACAGTTTTGTAAGCATCATCTCTTTCTGTTTATGTGGTTGCATCTTTAGTAATACAGGTCTTAGCTGCTTTCTGTTGACCAAATTTGGAACATACACACAGTGTGCCCTTTCAGTTAAAAAATCGTGATGTGGAATGCCAGTCCAGTTGCTTATTTGTGCTTTCATAAAATTAATACGGCTGTTCTATCTAGGATTTCTGGTACAGCAGAAAATCTCATGATCTGATGTTATCCGAGTCACCATTCATCACGTCTGGGTCTAGGATCCGACCGGATCCAAGCTGGCATACTTTAGACAACAGCTTAGCCCCAGCTCTTCCTCTTCCATGATGCTCTGCTGGCCTCTAACCCCCCCTTCCCAGATCTCATTTTCCACTTTTGCTTGAAAGACGCAGTTTGCTCAGCTCCTCGTGGTATTTCAATGTATTTGTGAGTAGGTGCATTTTCTTGGTGGTTTTCTGTTCTTTTTCAGTTACTTTTACTTTACTGTATCTCTAGTTTACTTGCTAGTTTCCCTTACCATTTCTGCCATTAGTTGTTTGGCGCCCTTTTTGTTTTCCCTTCTAAAGGTCATCGTTGTGTTGGTTTTCTGTGAACGTTTCTGTTGCTCTTTTAAAGGTTAGCTAGTGGGCAGTTAATTTATATGGATATTTCAGTGTTTTGGTCCTTTGGCCTGTTTTAGTGTTTTGGTCTTTGGAAGTTCCCTTTGTGTTGTATACCGGCTTTTCTCCATGTCAGAGAAACCTTTAGGCTTTAAGAGGTGCTCCTTGTGTGGTTGGAAGATGCCTGTCTCCGACTTGCATGAGGAGTGCCTCTACTGTCTCGGTGCTAGCCATTTGGAAGTTGAATGCGGCATTTATGCCACATTCAACTCTATAGCCCTGGTCGACTATCAAAACAACTTTTATTGAAAGTCTTGGTCAAGGGGGGGGGGGTTCATTGGTCAAAGAAACCTTGACCAAATCAGGCCCCTTCAGACATAAGAGAAAGGCTCCCTCCTCCTTTGCTTCTTCGGTAGAGTTTCCTTCCAAGCTTCCCAGGCTGTTGGATCCCAGTGAGGGGGACGGGTCCCCAAGGTCGCCACCAGTGGATGTCTCCTTCGGAGACTTACTGGAGATCCTTAAACCTAAGGGCGGTTGGTCTGCCCAGCCCCCATCCTCTGAGGAAACCGTGTTTCTGGAGGCTTTTTGTATGGGCCCATCTACCTCTTGGGTGTCCCCCACTGCCAACCCTTTAATTAGTCATGTCGCAAGCAGGGCCTGTAAGGAACCGGATGCCGTGGAGGCAGTGCCCAAAAGAGCTGATAAATTTTTAAGCCCTCCTTCAGATAAAGCCTTCTGGTTCAAGGTGGTTTCTGTTAATGTGAATTGTGGTGGCTGCAACCACCAAGAAAGAGCTGGCGGAGCAGAGTTCATCTGTCCACCCTCCCAGTTGTGAGTAGAGGGCACTGGACAGGTTTGGAAAGTGGGTGTTTGCATCGGCTTCTTTCAGCCTGTGAGCTTTGCACTACCTGACTCATTTCACCTGTCTCCAGAGGGATTTGATTAAGGAACTTTCAACTTCCCTCGCAGAATCCCTGCCTAAGGAGGACTTTACATCCATTTCTCCCAAGCTGGCCACTCTTGTATCTGTAGCCAACTCGTCCATGAGTTTAATCTCCAACGTCGCAGAGGGTTCCTCATGGATGGCAAGTACAGGCATTGTCGTCAGGCACCATTGCCTGGTTGCATTTATGCGGGATTGCAGAGGCCTTCAAAGCATCTTTCACCAGCGCTCCTTTGATGGTTCCACCCGTTTTGGACCCAGCGTTAAGGAGACTTTGACCCACAGTTAACAAGAGGGGAAGATGCTGTCGGTTGTCGGGATCAAACTTTCTACCCCCCAAAGGTCCTTTTCTAAGACCCAAAAGAGGAATAGGAAGATGTGGTTCTGCAAGTCAGTCTTCCTTTCAGGAAGTTCATAAGGATTCCTCTTCCAGAGGATGTGGGAGAGGTTTTAATTGTAGATGCCACCATAGAGGCAGGGGAGGCCCGCAGACCCAGGGTTCCAGGGAACCATTCTCTGAGAAACCCTTTCAACTCCCCTGAGTCGTTGCTTGACTGTCCTGCCCTGGAGGCAGTTGGGGGTCATTTGGCATTGCACCCCTTAGCCTGGACAAATATCAGAAATGGTCAGTGGGTGCTAAGAATTATATCCAGGGGCTATTGCAGTCCCTTTTCAGAAACCCCACCAAAGAGCAGAAATCTCCCGGACACGCCACCCAGTCAGAGAGAGTTAGCCTTTCTAGAGGTCTCCAACCTTCTTTGAAAAAGAGCCATCCAAAAGGTCCCCACAGGACAGGGAGGATCCAGAACTTACTCTCGTCTTTTTTTTTAGTACCCAAGAAAATGGGGGACCTGTGTCCCATTCTGGACCTCAGCCTATTAAATCTGTCTGTCAAGAAGTCAAAGTTTCAGATGGCCCTTTGGTCTCACCACTGTCCCCCGGGTCTTTACCAAATGCATGGCAGTGTGGTGGCAGCTCATCTCAGGCTGCAGGGATTCCAAGTGTTCCACTACAACTACCTAGATGATTGGTCCTTACAGCCCCCAAAAAGCATAAACTGGTGGAGAACATACATTTTCTTCTTCATTTCTTTGACCAGCTGAGGATAGGGGTGAACCTGGTTAAGTCTTCTCTGACTCCTTCTCAACAGCTGGAATTTCTAGGCACACTATTGGACACTACCTTCCTGTCCGACGGGTACTTCTTATTCGATCTTATGTTTGGGACCTTCTGGAGCAAACTTGTCCTTCAGTATTTCTCATTCTCAGGGCAATAGGGTCCATGGCAGCTGCCATTTATTTGGTGCTGCTAGCCAGATATTACACATGGGTGCTGCAGTGGACCCTGGCGGTCCAGAAGTCCATCGCTTTTCACCATCTGTCAGCCCCCATTCATCTCGCATCAAATTTGTTGGAAGCACCTTTCTTGGTGGGATGGGTTATCCGGACCTTCTGGAGGGCAGGCCGTTCTATCCTCCCAGTCCTACAGCCACAGTGACCATGGACACTTCCCTCCTAGGGTGGGGGGGGGGCATTTTCAGGGAAAGATGATCCTAGGCACATGGTCCCATGCAGAGACGAAACTGCACATAAATGTTTTGGAGAACAGAGCAGTCCTTCTTTCATTGCAAGCCTTTCAGGACTGCCTCGCTCTTGGAAAGATTGCAGTTCATTCAGACAACATGGCTGTCATATGGTACATAAGCAAGTGGGCACCCATTCTTATCTGCTGTGTCGTGAGACCATGAGAGTTTGGAATGGGCGATGTCCTCGGGGCGCTTTCTCCTTGCAACAGACATTCCCAGAGCGTCCAGCGTGCTGGCAGACAAGCTGAGCAAGGCTATTCTGACCCCTCACGAGTAGTCCCTAAATCTGTTAGTGGAGAAACAGATCTTCCAATGGTGGGGCCAACGAGCTGTGATCTGTTCGCATCCTCTCTCAATCACAAGTGCAACAGTTACTTTGCCTTGATTCCCCCATAGACGCACTGACTGACAACTGGCCTCTTGCTCTCCTTTACGCATTTATACCGTTACCCTTAATTCCCAGATTTCTTCAGAAGGCCAGATGCCTCGGGTCACAGTTGATTCTCATTGCCCACTTCTGGCCTCGGCAGGTGTGCTTCTTCCTCTTACGGTCTCATGTGAAGCACCCACCTTTGGTACTCGATCCAATACCGGATCTAATCTCCCATCTGTCGCTTCGACCTCGGCCAAATCTGCAGACACTCTGTCTGACAGCTTGGTTTGTCCACTTCCAGTGATTTTGACTAAGTCCAGGCTAGCATCGCCTGTGAGGCACATTATCCTTGCTTCTCAGAAGTCCTCCACAAAGAAATTTTACAGAAGTAAGTGGAAGAGATTCTCCTTCTGGGTGAGAGACTGGAATCTTAATCCATTTTTGGCTCCTATTCCTGATATTCTCCTTTTCTTAGCTTCTCTTTTTAAGGAGGGGACCAGTTTCTCTACGATCAAAGTTCAATTGGCAGCATTTTCCAATTTTCACATCAACAGCAATCCTACCTTTTCTTCTTGGCTCTGCAAAGCCTTTTTGAAAGGTGTGTTTTTATTACGCACCCCAGTTAAGGACCCTTCTCCTCCATGGGATCTTTCTGTGGTGCTGCAATCTTTAAGTAAGTCCCCCTTTGAGCCTGCTTCATCCTGCGATCTTAAATTTCTTTCTTGGAAAATTACCTTCTTAGTGGCTATTACCGTAGCTAAAAAAGGATCTGAGTTGCAGGCTCTTTCAATTAAGCCTCCTTACTTAATATTTCATAAGGATAGAGTGGCTTTGAAACCTAATCCTTCTTTTATGCCCAAGGTGGTCACTCAAGTGAATCTCATTCAAAATCCAATTTCCGGTGTTCTTCCTTAATTATACTAATAAAGGAGAGTACATTTTACATACATTAGATGTTTGACAGCATAGTTTTTATTTGCATAGAACTAAATCCTTTCGTCTCTCAGGCCAGTTATTCATGGCCTTTTCACATAACAGGAAGGACCAAGCGGTGTCAAAGATTACTGTCTCCTGTTGGATTTCTCAGTGCATTTCCTTTATTTATTTCTCATGGGGTTCTCCCTTGCCTAGACTAGTTAGGGCTCATTCCACCAGGCCCGTGGCCACTTCAGCTGCATTCGTAGCCTGACAATCTTTGGATGACATTTGTGCAGCAACGTGGTCTTCTTTATTTCTCAATACAAACTTGACCTGATTTCTAGAGGAAGGGCTTCATTTGGCTTCACTGTTCTTTGGCATGTCCCTTCTTGAGGCCACCCAGGGTTTTTGGGTAGCTAGGGACTCTGACCCAGACGTGATGAATGGTGATTAGGATAACATCAGATTAATAGTTATGTTCTCACCATAACTTGGTATCTGCGTTATCCGTAGTCACCATTCATCACATTCCCACCCACCAGCCTTCTTCTTGAAGGATTTTGATGGATGTTTCTTGTTAGCAAGCTCCATCGGTGTCTTCTTTTTCCAGCACAAATTCGATCTGAGGGGTTAGAGGGCAGCTGAGTATCATGGGAGGGGAGAAGCTGGAGCTAAGCTGTTGTCTAAAGTATGCTGGTTTGAATCTGATGTCGGATCCTAGACCCAGACATGATGAATGGTGACTACGGATAACAAGATACCAAGTTATGGTGAGTATATAACTATTATTTTCTCTTTGTACTGTCTTCTAACTGTATCAGTTTTTGAAACAGCTCTTTTTGAGAGGTCTTGTATTTAACCAGACTTTTTCCTCATTTCAGCCTCTAATTTTTTCAGTTTTTTCAGTTCATCTGTGTATAGCTAGTTAAAGTTTCTTGTTTTTTTCCAACTTTTTAGTGTTTGAGTTGACTTACTCATCAGTTAAAGTTTTCATTTGTTTAATCACCTCTGTCTACATTTGATGTATTTTATACTCTGAATTACTGGTAGTCATTTCTTGTAACAAATATAAAGTTTGAACTTAACTGCTTTTTGTTGAACAGTTGCTGGAAACTTCCCAGACATTGTTTTTCTCTTCGCCATTTTTGGTTGATTTTCTTTCAGTGTATATAATTTTCTTCATTGCTGATATGCAGAAAGTGTGCTTACTAGACAGTAGCTTAATATTACTCAAGCTGAAAATATCACTGGCTCTTATTTCTCATTTTTTTCACACCGGGAGAGCTGAAGTTAAGCTGTTGATGAGTTTGCAGACATCTTGGCAGTCTTTCTCTTATTGTTTCTTATAGCTAGCATGCAGCATTTAAATGCCTTACTCATTATCACCTTTTAACAGCAGCTTTTGTTCAAGACTGATCACTCTTAACAGAGCTCATCTTTTCCTTAACACTTCCCTTGGCCTTTGTCTTTACCTGTACTCTTACCATTCCCTTGTTGGGAAGGCAGTTCTGCATTGGCTTCATTCTTAAAATATTTTCAATAATTTATGAGTGTAATTGGATTTGGCATAATGGCTAAGGTCTTCACCTTACAGACACACAGCGTACAGGGTTTGATTCTGACCTTGGGTTATTAGCTAGGCTTAAAATGCCTTTGGGGCGGTTAGTCTAGTATTCAGCTATGAACCTATAAAGATATATTATTATGTTCTGCCCATTTCATCATCATCCCTTTCCACTGTGATTTATAACCTTATGCTTTTGTTATGTGTTTGAGCATTAACTGCATAGACCTAAAATATCACTTCAGGTCAGGTAATCCTAAACCAAACAGTCCTATGGGGAGGATCAGCTTATGCCGCTTAATTCTTGCCCTGCTCTCTCAGGATAAATTCCTTTAACTCTTTGTTAATAATCAGCCACATCTTCTCATTTGACTGCTAAACAAAAGCCTGAACTTTTTATAAAACTAAAGGGACTAAACATTTTCCCTGTGTGTATCTTACTAACCATGTCAATAATAATGGTAATCATTTCCACGTGTTTACCAGATAGGCCCAGTGGACACACAGTCCCTTTCCAGGGACTACATGGGAGCAGTGTCTGGTTAAGTGACTTGCTTAAGGTCACACAGTAAAGAAAATGTGTGCTGAGAAAATAAAACCTTGTACCACACGAAGTGCAACTCAAAGCTCTTAATCTCTGTGCTAGGCTTCCAAATCCATAGTCAACAGCTCCTAGTTTCTCATTTTTTATATTACCTTTTTGTAGTCTGTTCTGAGGAGCACTGTTGTATATGTTTTAGAGATATTCCCAGTCAGCTGTATCGAAGGCATTTTCTCTATTTACAGAAATTAAGACCACCTCCTCCTACAGTTAATTTTGTTAAAGGTTCATCTTTGCAGGAGAGTACTACACTGATGTAGGTCTATAAAATCTCGAATAACAAAGATAACCAGTTTGCTATCACACTCAAAAACTACTTTATAATCGTGATTTAAAGTTATTGGTTGCTACAAGATAGGTGTTTTTATGCCTCTACACTCTTCCAGTGTACTTCTATCAACCTATTTTTCTATGGTTTTGGAATTTTTTGATCTGATAACATTTTATTAAATAGTTTAACCGAGCACTGCACCCCCTTTTTCCTTTTTCAGTTCCTAGAATTCTTTCAGGAGCCCATCCAACACGGGATTTGTTTTTGTTATCTTCTCAGTTAGAGATTCTTCCCTCTCTCCATCTAATATGGTTGATAAATGTAGATTTCTTTATATACTCTCTCTGTTTCCATTGTATATAGCTTTTTATATATCTGTGAAAGACTTCAAAATTTCATCACAAATCTCTATTCCCTGCACATTTTGTTGCCTTAATCTTGCTGGTATAGTCTTTATAGTGGTTAGTGTCATTACTGAAAACCTCTCTGCTGCAGACATCCTCTGTGCAGTTACTCTTTCATCTTCTTTTTGTGAAAGTTCTTCCTCATTTCCCTTTTCCTCTTTTTTTGTTCTTCCTTTTGACCTCCCTTTCTCATATGTAGGTTTCTCCGTGCCTGCAAGTCACATTTTTGCTGCTCACCGGCCATTAACCTTATGTCTCACAAATGTGTTTGCAGCTCAGCTTTAACCTAGTACTGTAGCTGATCCCACTTAATTGCTATTGCATCCTGCAGCTAATCCAGCATTTGAGCTAGCAGGAACTTTGTCCATAGCCTGAAGTCTTGCATTTTTAAGGGCTAGTTTGGTTTAACACCAAGGTGATAGTCAAATAGGCATGGTCCAAGAACATATTGACTCCACCTCCATTGTTGTAACTTTACTCGAATGTTCTTTATATTATAAATATCCTGTCTATCTTGGACCATTGACTCAATTTTGCGCTATAATATGTTTCACTTATCTCCCTTGAGTTTGAAATTTTCTTCCAAACTTCCACCAAACCATAAAACGATAGTTGTGTATGTCCTCTCTCTGCCTTTAAGAGCTTCCTACCTGTATTCCTGCAAACCAGTTCTTTAAACTTTAGCATCATATTCCATTCCACTGCTAAGTCCAACATTCCCTCCTAGGAGAGTGAATAAATCCTAGTTTCACTCTTGGTGGTATATACATTGTAATAACTGGTATTTTTTCATCCAGCGTATTCCCTTCTATCCTGCCAAACATCCCTTTTCACTCTAAAAAATGCCCTCCTCTTTAAATCTTAACATAGGACCTGCCAAAAGAGCCCCCCCACCCCTCCTCTGGCTTCAGCATAAATAGACTGGTTTAGCAGTTTAAATCCTTTCATTGGTAGCTTCTTATATTCCTTAGCATTAAGATGCATTTCCTGTAGTGCAACAAACCTTGCTTCTTATTTTTGTAATTTGTTCAATATGTGGTCTCTCTTCACTGAATTTGGAGACACCATTAACATTCCAACTGAATATTTTCAGTACTCTATTCATTATGTCTCACATTTCTTTCACATATGCATTCTTTTTCTGTTTTTTAACCCTGCCAATCCCTCCGTTCTTTCATCTCCATCTCATGCCCTCTACTATTCTTTTTTTCCTTCTTTATACTCATGCTGTTGAGGGTTCAGTTGACTGTGTCTGCTGTAGACCAGGTGAGATGGTGCCGGTGGCACAATCATCAGTAACAAGTAAACAAACCAAACTTTTAGTAAAACTTTGAACTGTATGCATGTTTTTCTTCTTCCAAGAAGAAAGCAAAAGCTGTATTGTACCTCTAATATCATGCCCCTTTCTGCCTTGCATTAGAAAGGTATCATTTTCCTTTGTCATTCAAGATTCTTTCCTCCTTTTACCCCATCACCCTAACTTGTATTTTGCGAGCATAACCTGCAATCTGATGATATCAGTTTTCATTCTGTCCTCAACTGATGGATTTGTCTGTTACTAAAGTTCATAGTAACCAAAAAGATCTCCAGCTTCTCCCTTACCAATGATGCAGCAACCCCTAAAATATCCCAGATTTTGAGGCCACTTTTCTCATAAAGACGTGGTCAGCCGTAGCTAGTGTTTCGATTGTCAGACAGTGAAGTAGTTTATGCTGCACAAAGATCTTTACTTTCTTTAGTTCTCTTCTTATTATCCCTTACCCTCGTACCTTAGCGTACCGTTTTATTACCATTGTTGTAATAAGATTCACAACCTACATGCCCTTTTAGCTACTTGTTCCCCAGACCTACTATGTCTCACAGAAACCTGGCTTAAACCAAGTACGAAAGACACACAGATAATCCCACCAGGGTATGATATACTAAGAGCAGACCGAATAACTCGTAAAGGTGGCGGTGTAGCCATACTCTACAAAAATACATTACAAATCTCCCTTGCCTCTCCACAACCCCTCCTAACAAACAATGCCGAAATTCTACTTGTAAAACTTCAACCAAACAAACATAAAAGCATAAATATAGCATGTATTTACATCCCCCCAGGCAACAATAATAACAAAGCCTTAGAGGACTTTCTCCACTGGTTAACTCAAACTCACCCCCAGGAATCCATAGTGTTAGGTGACTTCAACATCGATTGGAATTCCTTCTCATCTAGCTCCCCATCTAGCAGCATAAATCTACATGGCTTTTCTCAGCTCATATCCACTCCTACCAGACTAGGTAAACCCCAAAACAAAGACAGCATCCTGGACTGGATCCTTACTAATAAAGATCCTGACCAGTACTCGGCAGGTACTCACCCAGAGGACATGACTGATCACTTACTCACCTATGTTATCAAATTCAAGAAAATCACCCCCCTTCTTACAACCATAAAAAAAATCAGGAATAATAATAAATTCAACGCCTCCATTTTTCAAACTGAACTTAAAGCCCACAACTGGACAATACTCAAGTCTCTTCCTCTTGAAGAGGCAGTTATCTACTTCAACACCACCTTCCTCAAGATTCTAGATTCCCATGCTCCAATACGGTCCATTCGAACTAAAACCAAAACCGCACCATGGCTCTCTAAGGAAACAAAATCCAAAATCCTATCTAGAAACAAGATGTGGGTCACATGGCGTACCTCTAAAGACCCACACTCCCACCAAACGTTCCGGCAACTTAGAAATGAAACTAAAAGAATGATCTTAAATGATAAAAAAAACTTCTTCCTCCACCTCCAACACAAACACCTTAATAATCCACAAAAATTCTGGGCAGCCTTAAACAAGCTCCTGCACCCAGGCCAGGCAACCACCCCCACTCCAACAACTTGCAAACAACAGTGCCCTGTAAACATTGCTAACACATTCAATAGTTTCTTCACAGAAACTATACAATCCCTGGCCACACAATTCAAACAAACAACCAGCCCACTCCACTACCCATGCCAGCAGAATACTACAACTACATCAGATCATCTATTTACCTTCGATCCAGTACCCATATCCTTTATAACATCTCTTCTTAAAAAACTAAAACCCACTAAGCTAGCAGCTGACCTTCTCCCAGCTGAGTTTCTGCAAAAAGCAGCTGAGGCCATTTCCTATCCCGTCTCCATAATCATAAACTGTACCTTGTCAGAAGCCTTCATCCCCTCCATATGGAAAATGTCCCACATTATTCCTCTCCATAAAGGTGGTAGCTCACTAGAGCTAACCAACTGCAAACCTATAGCTATACTCTCACCCCTGGCCAAAATTATGGAAAAGTGTGTCCACAAACAACTGATGGAACACCTCACCAAAAATAAAATTCTAGCTAACTCCCAACATGGCTTCAGGCCAAATCACAGTACCACATCAGCCCTACTATCCTTTTCTAATACCATCAATAACTTCAGAAACAATAATAAACTATCATCTGCTCTTTTCTTAGACCTCTCCAGCCTTTGATATAGTGAACCACATTCAACTCCTCCACACATTAAAAAAACTATCACTCAGCAATTCCACGCTGAAATGGTTCCAATCCTACCTGTCCAATAGGCAACAGGCTGTTCTATGGCAGGACAAATTATCTACATGCCTACCTGTTACACTTGGAGTTCCCCAAGGATCTATTCTTGGCCCTCTTCTCTTCACCATCTTTGTTAATGACCTGCCCACAATCACCCCCCATGCCACATGCATTCAATATGCAGATGATTCGACTATCATCAGCACTGCCTCCAACCTGGCAGACCTCACTGCTTCAACCCAAGACACCTTCAACCTAATAGAAAAATGGTTCTCAAGTCGACAACTAGTTCTCAACCCCAACAAAACAAAACTACTTACTTTCTCACCCACTAACAAGACTCTTCCCCCCCACCTTCTCTATTACATCCTCCAATGGAATCACTATATCACCAGAAGCTCACACAAAGCTATTAGGTGTTACCATTGATAACTCCCTTAAATTTGACACCCATTTCAATCTTACCATCAAAACAGTCAGTAAAAAGCTTGGCTCTCTCTATAAAGTAAAACACTTTCTCAATCCTCACGCTAAAATTACAATTGCCAGCACACACCTACTATCAACTCTTTTCTATGCCTCCCCTCTTTACAAACCTAAACAAGACAACCCTTAACAAACTTGCTTCTTGTTACAATCACATAGCTAGATTTGCCACAAATTCCACCTTTAGAACGCACCACTGCACTAACTTGAAGCAACTAGGGTGGTTAGAGTTTTCCAGCCAACTCCATTTCAACCAACTCAAAACGGCTCACCAGATACTGTATCACCCAGAGAAAACACCAGCTCTGAAAACATCATTCACCCCTATATTAACCTGCAATCTTTACGCTCCTCCAATAAGATCTTAGCTCAAACTACCAAAGCCAATAATTCTGCTGGGGATTCTCTATTCTCAAACTTTGTAGGTAAAATGTGGAACTCCCTACCGACCATGCTCACCTCAGAACCCTCACTCCTACAATTCAAAAAAAGCTTAAACCCCATCTCAATACTCTCTGGCAATGTCCCTGTTCCAAACCTGATTAACCACTATCATTTACCCTTCTCTTACCTCGCTATCCTTAACCGCTTTTTAACAAGGCGCCTCGCCTTTGTAACTGACCTATGTTTTTTTTTTTATATGCTGCTGTTGTTTTTTTTTTCCCCAAGATGTGATGTATCTTTATATTGTATTTAGAACTCAACTATCTTCCTTTTTTTGCATTAACAATGTTCATATGTCTGTTATGTACTTGGAGCTTTTCTCCCCGGGCCTCCGCTGAAAATGGACATGTATCCAGTCGGACTCTCCCGGTTAACAAATGTAAAATAAAATAAAATAAATAAAATAAAATAAATAACTTGTTTTTTTCGTACACTCTTGTGTATCTTTAATTACCATTGTTGGTAATATTTTCTAATTTCCTTCACTAAACAAAAAAAATCTCTAGATTTCTAGCTTTCTTGTTGTATGTTAGTATGGCTGATAAGGGTCCTTCTGACTTTAAGAAATGTTTGAAGTGTGGGCAAAAGTTGCCTCTTTCTGATGCTCATACACTTGGTGTTTATTATGTAGGTCCACAGCAGTTACAGGAGGATTGCTCTGTCTGCCATAATTTTAACCCCAGAGCACTCAGACACACAGAATAAGCTGATTCTGAAAGGCTTACTGCCATCACCTTTCGGTGAAGCTATCTGGGGCTCAGTCCCCCAAACTGAAGTCTAAGTATGCGAAATCTCAGATGCCATCCCCTTCCTCGACTCCATCTTCAGAGCTTTCCAGGAAGAAGTCTGAATTGGATTTGAGAAGGTCTCAAACTTATCCCTTGGATCCGAAGAAAAGAGGTATAGGAATCCAACGTTCTTGTATCCAATCAAGAAACCATCTGTTCCAATTGTTCAGGATCTTATTTTGCCAAGGACCCAATATTCTCCCTCTATTGATCTGATGACTTCCAGGGTCCCCTCCCACTATTATGGAAAAGCATCATTCGAAGTCACCTTCACTGGCCTCATCTCTTTTATCCAGGAGTTTGACTGAGGAAGATGTGGACAGGATGAAGAGGACATTTCTGTCAGCACATATCCAGATGGTTGTGTTGCTAGCTTCTATCACTTTGGGTCAGGAGGCCCGTCCTTCAACCACACCACCACTTCACACTCCTTCTGTGAACCCTTTGGTTGCTTCAGAGTCCTTGGATCCAAGTCTTCCGGGTTTGTCCGGCTTGTATTTGAAGACAACCCTATCTTTGGATCCGAAGCTGACACTGAATGCCCCGGCTCCGACTTCTTCGGATCCAGAGGACTCTTAGAGATGAAGCTTCATTGTTGGATCTAAAGGGCTGGGATTGACTCCAAAGGTCTTGAAGCCATCTGTGCACCTTGGTGCTTTGACATTGGACAGTTTGGTTCTGACTTCCTCCTTGGTGATATTGCTTTTGGGACGGGAGGAGACATTGCTCCAGAAGCCTACCTTCTTGGTGCCAAGGTCTTCTGTTTCCCCAGGGCAGGAAAGGTTATGAAGAGGTTTTTTTTTTTTGCTCTAACATGATTGATAAACCTAACCACCTCAGATCTTCAATCCAGCTCCCAGATGTCTCTGCACTTGGGGGCTCATCATTCAGCACCACAGGGACAGCCAGAACAAGACCTCTCCATACTACCCAGCATAGTTTCATGCTGACACTTCCCTGCAGTTGTCCACCAAGGAAGTCCCTAGGAAGAGAAGGTACAACAAAAGGAGGCACTTGGACTCTTCTCATAGGTCAGTCACTGAGGATACTAGTTTCAAAGAGGGGGAATGGTCCCCACGATCACCTTCAAAAAAGTCTTATTTGGAGGCATCCATGAGATCCTTATACAGGTGGTTGGACCCCCAGCAACCCTTCACCGAAGGCGTCAGTATTTCTGGAGACCTTTGGAGCTGGTCCATCTACCTCCTGGTTACTCTGCCTGCCAATGAGCTCATTGATTTGGTCTCTCGGTAGGCATGGAAGGAGTCTGACTCAGTTTAGCCAATATCTAAGAGGCCAGGCAGGATTCTGGCTCCACCTGAGGGAAAGGAATTTTGGGGTAAAGGGGGTGCCTGTGGATGCTATGGTCATGGTGATGGCGGCCACCAAGAAGGAACTTGCTGAACAGAGTTTCTCTGTTCATCCCTGTAACAGGGAGCCTAGGGCAATAGGTTTGGGAAGCATGTCTACACTTCAGTGACCTTTGCTTCTAGATCGCTGAACTATCTGACACATTGTACTAGGTTGCAAAGGGACTTGAAAGAACTTTCAAGATGTTCTTCATTCCACATTGCTGCAGTCCTAACCATTGGGTAGTCCGCTGTCCAGTCGGCCCGAATACCAAAGTATATGGCTGACGTCGGTCAAGGCGCATTAGACTGATGTCAGGACGTCAGGGTACTAATGCGCATGACCGGCGTCATATCCTCAGTCTTTTTTGCCACATGGTCCGATGCAGAAGCAGTTTTGCGAGTGCAGGTTGGCGTTCTGAAATTTTCTGAAGTCGGAGTTTCAGACCGAATCAAAGTTGGCTAAGTACCCCGTTGGGGAACATTTTGGTTTTTTCTTGCCTCAGTATTTAACCGGATGTCAGAAAAAGTGAATAACTGTATTTCTTGTGGGAAACAGATACCTCATAGGGATTACCATACTTTGTGTATACCTTGTTTAGGGCCTGAGCACGACGTTGTTGGATGCCGCTCTTGTGCTAGATTTAACAAACGCACTATTAAGAGAAGGTTAGATTGTGCCAGGTTAGTGTTTGGGAAGCGTTGTAATTATAAAATGCCGTCGGATGCTCCGACGCCCGCTTCGTCCAAAAAGCGCAAGGACAAAGCAGCAAAGCCTAGGGTTGAAGAACCGGCAGTCCCGGACGTCGGTTCTTTAGAAGGCTCAGTGGAGCCAGAGGTTTTGCCAGGAGTTTCTGTGGAGTCTCAGGCAGAGACTTTACTGTTACAGGATGTGCCCTCTCAGGAGGTAGGCCAGGCTGATGGGATTTCTCAGGTAGCTGTTCTTCCCTCTCTTCCTAAGGCAGTTAGAGCCTCTCCTTCTGTTTCCAAGACTTCCTTGAGAGGTAGGCCAAGTTTAGCTTCAGTGGGGGCTTCTCCTAGCACTTCAGGTTCTGTGCCTAAGAAACATATGCTTAAAATGGCAGAGGATTTGATTACTATGATTAGAGGTTCTATGCCCCCTCCTGATAAGAGGCCTAGGGTGGAGTCTGAGTTTGAGAGTTTTGAACAGTGTTCAGAGGCTTCTGAGTCTTCGGCTGAAGACTTGCAGGAGTTTCCTCATTATTCTGATTCTGATGTGGATGATTCCACTCCTTCAGCTTCTCCTCCTGAGGATTTTTCATTTTCAGAGACTCTGCATTCCATGAGGGAGCATTTTAAATGGGAAGGCCAACATTTCTCTGATTCCAGGAAGAGGCTTAGGGAATTCTTGTTTTTACCCCAGCATAGGCCCTTAGCTATACCTCCTGTGTTGAATGTGGTGGAAGATGTTTTGCAGAGGCTTCCTGAATCCTGATTCTTTGCCTCCTGCCCTGTTAAACCTGATAGGTACTATAGGGTGCCTGAAGCTCATAAGTATCTTTTAAGAGTCCTAGGGCAGACCCAGAAATTGTTTCTCAGGGGCCTAAAGGTGTTAAGGCCTCTGTTGTTAAAAATCCTGTTCCTTCTGATAAAGAGGCAAGGGCTTTGGATAGATGGGGTAAGAAAGTGTATACTTCTTCCACTTTAGCCATGAGGGCGTTGAATTGTCAGTTTCACATGCTAAAATATCAGAATTATCTCCTTTCACAATTGAAATCTAAGGTGGATGCTCTGGCGGAAGGTATTGAGTGTAAAGAGTTGCTAGATTTAGTTCATGTGTCTGAACAAGTGGGTAAGCATTCTTTGCAATGTGGTTTTGATGCTGTGCAGGCCTCCTCGAGGGTGGCTGCCACTGGTTCTGTTCTTCGCAGGCACGCTTGGTTGAGGGATCAGAATTTAGCTGAGCATGTTAAAACAAGGATTTTGGATGCTCCTTTACAGTCTGATGTGTTGTTTGGTTCGCCTGTGGAAGCAGTTTTAAAGAAAATGGAGGACAAGGCTAATTCTATGCAGACGGTCAAAGATTTTTTGCAGGTGCAGCCTCCAAAGTTTAGCAGAAATTGGCCTACTAAGGGATGGACATATCCTGCGTATGATTCCCAGTCTAGGGGTAGGTCTAGACGTGGTAGGGGCAGAGCTCAAGGTTCTTTTAGGCCTAGAACAGGGAGTTCTCCTGCTCAGACTTCTGGTGAGGGCAGGGGTCAGTCCTTTCGTAAACAGACCCAATGACCTGCCTTTTCAGCTGCCAGAGCATTCTCGACTGGCAGCTCCTTTGGGAGGAAGACTGTCTCTTTTCAAAGAAAATTGGGATTTAATTACTCAAGACAGATGGGTTTTGGATATCATTCACCACGGTTACAGGTTTTATTTCCATACCTTGCCCCTTTCAAAGGCATGCCAGACGTTCCTCCTCCACAAAGGAAAGAGGCTCACAAGCAAATTTCTTTGTTACTCCAAATAGGGGCCATTCAGCCAGTTCCTGTACCAGAAAGGGGCCTAGGATTTTATTCTCGCCTGTTCCTAGTACCAAAGAAGGGGAACACGTGGAGACCAATTTTGGATTTATCTATCCTCAACACTTATCTGGACATTCCCAAGTTCAAAATGTTGACGTTACAACAGCTTTTACCTCTGCTGGGCAAAGATCACTGGATGGTAACTTTAGATCTCAAGGAAGCTTACCTTCATGTGCCAATAAGACTAAGATGCAGGAAGTATCTGCGTTTCGAGCTGGAAATTCTCATTATCAGTTCTCTGCATTGCCCTTTGGCTTATCTACTGCCCAGAGTATTCACAAAGGTTCTGGCTCCAGTGATAGCTTACTTCAGGCTAAAAGGAATCCAAATCTATCCTTACTTGGACGACTGCCTGATTCTGGCTCAAGAAAAGAAGATCTTCTACAGCATCTGGAATATGTCATAGCAGTGCTAAGATGCCTAGGGTATTCTGTGAACGAAATAAAGTCCAGTCTAGTACCCTCTCAAGACATGTGCTTTCTGGGTGTGAGACTGAATACAGCAGCCCAGATGGCCTTTTTAACCCCGGACAAACAAAAGAATCTTTCCAGTTACTTCCATCATCTATCTCTTCAGTCCGGGCTGACTGCAAGGACAGTCCTTCAAGCCTTAGGGTTCATGGCATCTTGTATTCTGGTGCTTCCCAATGCCAAACTGCATATGAGGAAGCTACAATGGTATCTCAAAATCTGTGGACACAGCACTGCCAGGATTTGGACACTGTCATTCAAATAATACCTTGCATTCAAAAGGAATTTTTGTGGTGGGCTCAGGAATGTCACCTAAACAAGGGACTCTCTGTGACCCGGCCAGAGGCGAGTCAGATTCTAACGACAGATGCCTCAGATGTTGCTTGGGGAGCTCATCTAAATGGAAAGTGGATACAAGACAAGTGGCCTGCCAGACTACAGCATCTACATATCAACATGAAAGAGATGTTAGCAGTTCAGTTTGCATTAATTGCTTTCAAGGAGTTACTTCTTCCAGGGCAGGTGTTGATTCTAACAGACAACACAACTGTCATGTGGTACATCAACAAACAAGGGGGAACACATTCTTACCCATTGTGCAGACAAGCAATGATTTTATGGGAGACTGCGCTCAGTCTGCAACTAACTCTTCAGGCAAGGTTTCTGCCGGGAGCACAGAACTCCTTAGCAGATGTATTAAGCAGACAAATCATGGATCCCCACGAGTGGAAACTGGATCTTCATGTATTTCAAACATTGACAGTGTCATGGGGAACTCCAGACATAGATCTGTTCGCTTCTCCACTAAACCACCAGCTGCCAAAGTTTTGCACGAAAGGATTTCATCACACAGCTTGGAAAGTGGATGCTCTTTCTTTCAGTTGGAAAAATCTTCATGTGTATGCGTTTCCACCTCTGCCTCTTCTTCCAAAGGTGCTTCTAAAGGTCAGACAAGACAAGCCAAGGATGATTTTAATAGCTCCAGATTGGCCTTGGCAGTACTGGTACCCATTACTGAGGAGTCTGGTAAGGAAGCCTCCATGGCCTTTACCCTTGATTCCACACCTGTTGTCTCAGAGGGACGGTCATCTGCTCAATGTCAAGCTTCATTCTCTACATCTAACAGCCTGGCATATTCTGTTTTGAAAGACAGCAGGTCTCAGCTTCCTCAGCAAGTTTTAAATGTGATTATGGAAGCCAGAAGACCTAGTACAAGGAAAGTGAATGGAGAAAAATGGAAGAGATTTTTGTTTTGGAGTGCAGCAAACAATTTGGAGATTACTGAGCCAAATTTGAGTGTGGCTCTTCAATTTCTTACTGAGTTACTGGACAAAGGTTTGTCTTTCTCTTCCATCAAGATTCATGCTGCAGCAATTTCAGCTCACTATGATTGTGACCCACCATTGTTTTCGCATCCTTTGTTCAAGCAATTTCTTAGAGGGGCAAAGAATATAAGACCCCCACGTAGAGCTCCTACTCCTGCTTGGGATCTCAATTTTGTGTTGGAGAAACTTACTCTACAACCTTTTGAGCCTGCGGCTACTGCTGAATTGAAATACTTGTCATGGAAGACTGCTTTTTTGTTGGCTATTACTTCTGCAAGAAGGGTTTCTGAGTTGCAGGCCCTTATGGCAGTAGAGCCCTTTTTGATTTTCCATAAGGATAGGGTATCATTACGTACTAATCCTTCCTTTATGCCTAAGGTGGTTTCTAGTGTGGCTTTAAACCAAACTATTCATTTGCCTACTTTCTATGCAGATCCCCAAAATAAGGGGGAAAATACTTTGCACACTTTAGATGTACATAGGCAGTTACGTTATTATTTAAGCAGGACTAAGGATTTCAGGCAGTCTCAGCAGTTGTTTGTTTCTTTTGCTTTGAGTTCTCAGGGCAAGCCTGTGTCTAAGCAAACTATTTCTAAGTGGATTGGGTTTTGCATTTCATTTTGTTATTCCCATCATGGCAAGGAAATTCCAGCTGGGATTAGACCTCATTCCACTAGGGCTACTGCCACTTCAACAGCATTTCTAAGGGGGGTGGCAACTAAGGATATTTTGGAGGCAGCTACTTGGAGTTCAGTGCATACTTTCTCTAAGCATTACCACCTTCCTCTCTACTCTAAATCTAGGGCTGGTTTTGCCACAGCTATTTTGCAAGGCATGTTGACAGCTCCTGCTTCCTTATGATTTGCCAGCCTCCCTTACCTCTGCTTTGGGATTCTACCCAATGGTTAGGACTGCAGCAATGTGGAATGAAGAACATAGTACAGTTTTGTACCTACCATAAATGTAGATGTTCGAGGATCCACATTGCTGCAGTCCAATTTACCCTCCCTCCTTCCCCTCTTTGTTTAGGGGTGGTGGTGTGAGTTAATATATATTATTGTATATATTGTATATATGTTTGGTGCAGGGCTTTTTGGTGTTTTGGTTTGGGCCTAGTCTTTTTTAGGGTCTTCTGACATCTGGGGCAAGAAAAGACTGAGGATATGACGTCGGTCATGCGCATTAGTACCCTGACGTCCTGACATCAGTCTAATGCGCCTTGACCGACGTCAGCCATATACTTTGGTATTCGGGCCGACTGGACAGCGGACTACCCAATGGTTAGGACTGCAGCAATGTGGATCCTCGAACATCTACATTTATGGTAGGTACAAAACTGTACTTTCCCTTTCAGGGACCATTTCTGCTGAGGCCCAGTAATCTGTTCCTTCTCAGTTGACTACCCTCCAGTCCTTCTCAAATTCATCCATGAGGCTTATTTCTCATGCTGCTGAAGGCACCTCAGGGGCAGCGGGTTTAGTCATGCCTGGATGTGTTTATCTGGTTTTTGGACCCCATTCATGTCCTCATTCATGAATGCCCTTTTGACTGCTCTTCTTTTTTTGGCCCCAAAGTGAAGAACACATTATCTGGGTGTAAGAAGGATGGAAAGACCCTCTTTGCAGTGGGCATATGTTTTTTTGACTCCCTCAAAGATCCTTTTCTAGGAATCAACAAGATGGTCAGAAGATGAGGTTCAAGAAGTCCCAGGATCCTTTCCAGGACACATGTGGAGGAAGTTCCACTTGGGGCAAAGGGGGGAACTCTAATGGATGGCAATGCCCTGTGGCAGAGGATGCCTGCAAAACCAGGTGTGCAGAGATTATTTTTCTGACTGACCCTACCAGCGCTCCTGAAAGGAGACCCAATTGTCCCCCTCTGGACCCAACTGGGGGTTGACTATCCCTGCATCAGAGAGCCAGGCTAGACATGACATAAAAGATACATGAGTAAAGAGGATTATTTCCATAGGTTGTATAATACCCTTTTTTCCCCTTCCACCTCTATGCAAAGTTCCCAATGTTCCACTCAGAGGAAAGAAGCAGCAATACCAATACAAAAGCTGCTAGAAAAAGTCATCCAAGAGGTCCTGCTAGACCAGATAGAATTTGGGACTTACTCAAGGTTCTTTTTGGTGCCAAAGAAAACAGGGGCCTGGAGACCAATATTTGATTTCAACAACTTGATCAAGTTAGTTCAACATACAAAGTTTCGGTTGGTCATGGTCTATTCTACCCTTCTCGGGCAAGGAATACTCAGTGTGCTCAATTGACTTGCAGGATGTGATCACATAAAGATGAACACACAATCCAGAAGATACTTAGTCTTCCAACTGGGAAGCCTATCGCTACCAGTTCAGAGCACTGTGTTTTGACCTCACCACAGCCCCCAGGGTGTTTAGCAAATGTAGTTTAGTATGGTCAGAAGAAGTGGGTCTGTTTTCCAGGAAAGCTCTTGCCTTTTTTACTGAAGTTTATTAAAGTTTTAAGCCATGGTGTCTGGAGCTGCAGTTTTCCTTTTACATTTTACTATTTGGTGGTGTTCCAGCCTTTATCTGACTACCTGACCTTGTTTGCTGGCAGAAGCTACTTTACCCTAATCCCCTTATCAGTGGAGTCACCAAGGGATGCTTTGCTTCATGATTGGCCCCCTGGTCTGTTTTGTGCTTATCCACCAATACCTCTAATGCCAAAGTTCTTCCAGAAAGTGGCCAGCTAGAAGAGCAAAGTCATCCTCATTGCACCTTACTGGTCTTATCAGATTTGGTTCCCCTTCCTGTGGTCTCATCTTCTTTACCAACCTTGGATACTGGATCTGATTCCAAATCTCCTGTCACATCCAACAGATATGGTTCATCCAGATATCTCAAACCTCAAGTTAACAGTGAGGTTTCTCCAATTCCATTAATAGCTAGACAACCAATGCTGTCTTCCCCTGTTCGTCATATTCTTTTGTCTTCACATAAACCAACGAGGGGGCTCTATATAAGTAAATGGAAAATATCTGTTTACTGGGCCCAACAAAAACACATTGACCCCTTTTCAGCCTCGATAAATAATATACTTGAATTTTTAGCTTCTATTTCTAATGAAGGGGCAAGCTCCCCTACAATTAAGGTTCATTTGGCAGCCATGTCTAATTTTCATATTGGATTTAAAAATTCTTCTGTAGCCTTTTCTAAACTTTTTAAAGCATTCTTGAGAGGCACTCTTCTCTTTAGAACCTTGTGTAAAGATCTTACTTCACCATAGACTTGAACTTGGTACTGCAGGCCTTGCTTCACCCCCCTTTGAACCGGCAGCAAAATGTGACTTTAAATGTCTAACTTGGAAAACTGTCTTTCTAGTGGCCATTACCTTAGCCAGAAGACTTTCAGAACTTCAAGCTCTGTCATCAAAACCTCCATACTTGGTTTTTCATAAGGATAGAGTACCTTTGCGAACCAATGCAACTTTCCATCACAAGGTGGTGTCAGAATACAGTGTCAGTCAGTCCATTAATTTGCCAGTATTTGTAACTAGATTTATGAACAAAGGTGAATATATGTTGCATTTATTGGATGTTGTCAGACAGTTGCTTTTCTATTTACATAGAACAGAAGTATTCAGAAAGACAGGCCAGTTATTTGTCTTTTGCCAATGTGAAATTGGGAAAGTCAATGGCAAAAGTAATTCTAGTGAGATGGCTGATGGATTGTATTTCTTTTATCTATAACAGACTGGGTTTGTCCTTACCAAAACCTTTAAGAGCCCATTCAACTAGGTCCTTGGCAACTTCTTCAGGTTTTCTGTCTAGAACTTCCATGGATGACATGTGCAGCTGCAACTTTGGTAGATCCTCATACTTTTATCAGTCATTACAAGCTGGATCTGGTCTCCAGGGCTAGAACATCTTTTGGCTCAGCAGTGCTCATGAATGTCTTTCCTTTGAGTCCATCCAGGATTTTAAGTAGCTGTGGACTCATCCCCATCAGTGGAGGATACAATGAAAATTGACATCATCAGATAAAGAAGTTATGTACTCACCATAACGTTCCATTTGTACTGCCTATTTTCATCCTTACTCAACTTCCCACCCAGCAATCCCATCCTTTATTTTAACAAACTTCTGGAAAAATGAGACATTATAAGGGCATCACTGTCCCGTATGATTGAGCTACATATATAGTTTCCTTTCTAGGATATATACAATTTTTTATGCATCTTTGTATATCGATACTTGTTTATAATGGTAGTTACCATTTCAAGTAAAATCAGCATAAAAGATCTGGGGTATGTTAGAGGTTGGTGCATCATGGGTAAGGGAGAAGCTTGAGAGCTTTTTTGTTACCATGAGCTTTAGTAACAGCCACGTCATATCAGAGGTTCAGATCTGAACCCATCGGTTGAGAAAAAATGAAAATGGACAGCACAGATGGAAAGTTATGGTGAGTACTTCTTTTAAAGTCTTTATCGCAGATTGCATCCTTTTTTATTATTGTACTGCTCATACCTCATGTAATATTCACAGTCATTTCCCCGTGACAATAACTTAGATATAAGGATTTAACTATACCTTTACCTTAATGAGTTTGCCTTCCAGTCTTGAGTAACACCCTAAAGGACACCAGGAGATAAATGTATCATTGTTGCTTTCTAAACCTTACTGTTCTCCAGCTTCACTAGGCTGTTCTCATTCATATTTCATTTTAACTTTATCAGCTTTTGCTTAATACTGCTTACTTATTTAGACTCTTCACCATGAGTTGAGTATATGACAGCTTGTGTGTTATGGCTCTACATAACCACGCTGGAACTGTCGTGTCTCATCTATCTCCATTTGCAGTGCACAAGATTTGCTCTATACTCATTAGTCCCCTAAGGTTTTTCCCCAATGTTTTCTGTCCTCTTCACTTTTTTGTAGAAGGCCCTTTTAATGCTGCAGAAAAAAAATGCCGTGGAAACAACCAAAACATTTTCGTTACTCCTTTTCAAAACCTTTCCTATCTTTTTCCCTCCAGTATTGCTCCCACTTTCTATATCTTCCGTATTGAATTACCAAAGCATTTTAACTTTTATATTTTACTTGTAGTCTATATTAATAGGGAGTTCCACTTGATTGAATAAGCTTTTCCAATTCCACTTTCCCCTACAATGATAACTAGTTAAAAAAACAGTCAACATTTACAGAAAGTCACATAAAATAGATAAAATAGTACAATATAAAATATACACTATATACAAAATAAAATATATATGAAAAATGCTGATCATCTGGTTGCATTTTTCTGTCACTAATGTAAAGTCTTTGACCCATTTGCCTTTGTAGATCATATAGCAGTGCTCAGCATAACCCATTCATACTAGTGTTGGAGGCTCATCTTTGGCTGCTTGGTGTTCTTGTAGAGATTGCAAAACATAAACTTTTTATTTGGTCAATCTGTACTTCTTAAACATCGGGAATAATGTAATCCCTGTTTAGCTATCCTATCTCTGCACCTGTTGCTCTTCCTGACCATTACCTTGAGGTGACCCAGCCGACCTCTTCCCTGTGCTAGACTCCCTCCTCTCTTCTAAGGCTCTAAGTGCTGCCTCAGGACTTTTGAAGTACATAGCCACATTTAGGTAAAAAGTTTTTGAAGCATTGACCCATTATTTTCCATAGTCTCTGGAACAGTTTAATTGTCATTCGTTTCTCGTGGGTCATTGGGAAAAAGTACTGATCTATAAAGTCTGTTGATTCTCCATATACAAGTGTTAATCTTGGCTTCTGGAGGTTAGTGAGCTGCTTCTGTTTGGTAGTTAAGGCAAAAAAACATGATAATGGGTCTTACTTTTCTTTGTGCCAGCCTTACTAGGTTCTAGCCAGTGTGATTGGCCAGTTCCAGTAGTATTTCTCCAGCAGTTGTGACCATGCAGCAAACCAGTTTGAGAAGTGTTCCCTACAATCCCGACCTTCCTTGTTCTTTGTAATCCTAATATTCTTTCTTAAGGATGAGTCTTCGTGGTTGTTCAAGGTTACTTCCAGTAAATCCACCCCGGCATCTGTTGCTGCAGTTTTTGATTTTAACAGCTTGTTTTCTTCAATTAGGTTTTGAATGAGGTGTATTTGATTGTTGGCCATGTCAGTGACCTCCCCAGTGGTTTTGTGTCTCTCTGTCTCTCCTCCTCTCTGTGTCATATATTTCTCCAGTCTGTGGTGATTTTTCTCACTTCTAATATAATATCTTTAAGAGTCTCTTCTCTGTCAGATCCTGAGTCACCTGCACTCTGCTACCATAGCCATGCTTGCCTTCCAATAGATGTCTTTGGTTTAGGTGAGGCAGATTTCTTGGATTTTTCACTTTTTGACACAAACTCCTCTTGAAATTCACCTTCTGAGCACTACATCTGAAGAATGGGATGCGTCTCAGATGAGTGCAAGCTTGCTCTCTATCTTGCTACAGGTGGGAGAGCTGATAGAGTTTGCTGGAGACTTTTTCTTGAACTGTCCAAACTGAAGAAATTCTTGAAGGTCCAGGAGTTCAGAATTTTTATTCTGCAGACTTTCCTACCCCTTGGAGGAATGTCTTAGCTGCACATTCCCATTCAAAGGAACTGTAGAAGTATTGAGCTATTTCCCTGTTCTACCTCTACTCCCAAAGTGTGCACAAAGTACTAGGCTGTAGTCATAGCTCATCACAGAACGAAGGGCTTTATACCTAGGCTTATTTTCAGAATCCTGAGTCTGTATTTCATTCAGCCTAAATCCAGTGTAGCAGGGGTGCGCTGTTGGGCATAGACAGTATTTCTCTTCCAAGAGAAACTGTATCTCTGCAGCAGAATTCCTAACGGTTGTAGAACACAAGACACTGACTGTCTTCATGAGGCCCCTGGCAGGCCTGCCTATGAGGAAATCACATTGGAATTCAGAAGTATGCAGCACCAACATAATTTATCCATGGAGAAGACCATTTCCTTGCTAGCCACCATAAGATAAGAGATCTTATGTTGGAGTCGACTGGGAATGGTGAAGATGAGTGACTTTCAAACATGAGCAGTACTCAAACCCTGACCACAGATACCAGAGTCCATTCTGCCAGCTCAGATTACAGTGCATCTGGTGCAGGCCACCAGATTGTCATCATCAAGTAAATGATGGCAGTTATCCTGGCACTCTGGTCTTTCAAGAAAGTCTGGAGACTGGAAGTTTCATTTCTAATTGTTAAAACAGTAGTGGTGATCAGGAGAGGTCTTGCATTGTTATTACAGACTGAACATGGTAGCCTGAGAGAGAACTTTACAGCTAGGGTTACTTTGAGAGCTTCTTACTTGCCTGGTTATTTCATTGACCTAGCAGATCTGCTGAGCAGTACAACTGCAGAGTCCCACATATGTTTGGTACATGAGACCATCGTCCTGGACACCCTACAGTGCCATTGTGTACCGGGAAAAAAAATGGTTTGCTTCTCCAAAGATGAATGCGTGAATAAATTCTGCATCAGAGCACTGTACAAGGAAACTTGCTTAGTGGATGCATTCTTTTTGATTTGTGCGTAACATTTTCTCTTTGCTTATTTTCTAATCCTCCTCCTCCTCTCAAGGGTGATTTTGAAAGTGAGGGAAGAGAGTACACTAATACTGTTAATACCTTTTTGCCCAATGAAACACTGGTTCTCCTCATTAGTGCAGGTGGCAGTCTACTGCCAGTTCTGCTTCAACATGCACACTTCTCTTAGCTAATAGAAGGGATCCTTCACACACCCAGAGCTGTACACTCTCTAAAAGCATGAATTATAGGTTCATAGGTAAGTACCAGGTTAGCAGGCCTTGTGAACCATTTTAAACCTAGCCAATTTCCCGTAGCAAGAATCAAACCTTATCACTCTCGTCAGTGAGGTAAGCACATAAGCCATTATACTCATCTGTAACCTATCAGGTTATTTAACTTTGATCACATTAGGCAGCTCTTCTCAGTGGACATACTTAAATTATGGTGGAAGCTTGCTTTTGACTCTGACTTAAACATCTTACTAAGATCTAGGTGTTGTGAGTTTTAGTAGCATCTCAAGCATTTGCCAATGCAGGCAGAGCGAATGGGCATACTTTTCTTGGAGGAAGGGAGCATGCTGGGTGGAGCACCTGCTGAACTCACAGTGAGATAAGTCTCCAGGCTTGGTATATGGATACCTTTAATGGCCCGGGCCAAGTGAATTCTCAAGTTAATTCTCATTGCTCATCTAATATCTGCTTGTTCAGAGGAGTGATAGGACTTTTGGTGATTGACTAGCCACCACTTATGTGATGATTTCCATTGCTGTGTACATTGTTCTCCAAGTATTACAAATGGGCACTGTAAGGTCAACTGTAAAATTTGGAGAACTTACCCACCAGTTGAATCATGTCAGGGCCAGCCAAGCGCAGCAACCAGTGAAACAGTCTGAGAACTTAGCAGGGCCTGAAGGAGAAAAGCAGGTTAAAAACATATGGAGGAGGGAATCTAGAAGACCTAAAACAAGGAAGTCTTGATTAGCCACATTGAAACATTTTTTTTTTGTTTATTGCTAAGGGAGGAGTGAATATTTAATTAAAAATAGTGTCACTAATTTAGTTTTACAATACATGTCTTGAACCTTTTGTAGCAGGGCTAGTATATATCAAACTGAAAGTATAACTTAGGTTCATAGGTAGGTACTAGGCTATCTGCCCGAAGGCATTTATAAGCCTAGCCGGAATGTGTTTGCTTTCACCGCCCCTTTAGATTAGTTCTCTGTGCCTCTGTCCAGCAGAGCCATTGAAGTGATCCCTGGGGTAAACTTTCTGTTTCTCATCCACTCGTCAAGGTTTCTCTTGAAGAGGGTTAGTGAGGAGCTCTGCCTAATGTAAATTGGAATCTTATTCCAGAGCATGGGAAGTCTCTGGGACAGGAATCTATTCCTCCACATCCTGTTTATTGTTGTGGTGAGGTTTAGATCCCTGGAATGTGTGGCACGAGGGGATATGCTTTTCTTTAGGTGGAGCATGTCCATCAATTCTGGGTTGGACATGGCCTTGTATGTCAGGCAGAGATCACCTCTGCATAGGGCATCTGCTTGAGACCAGTGATCCTCTTGGTGAGGTACTTCTGTGGTCTTTCCAGTTGTTGCAGGTGTTTTGTAAGGTACATCCCAAATGGGACATTGTACGCTATGATGGGTCTGATGAGTGATGCATAGAGGGGCCCAATGACCTCTTTCGATCTGGATGCAAACCCTTTTGTGATTAGGTGGGTCACATAGAAGGGATTTTCTAACCACTTTGGCAATGTGATTATCAAAGGAGAGGTTACTATCAACTTTGGTCCCCAGATCCCTTATTGCGTCTTCTGTATTTAGGGGGCTACCACCTCTGTGGTAGTTTGTGGGTACTTTGTTTTTTCCAAAGGGGATGACTATGCACTTTATGGCATTTAGCTTGAGGCCATGGTTTTGACACCAGATGTCTCTCTCAGTGAGACTCTTTTGGAGGATGTCTGTGTCAGCCGGAGAGTCAGTTATAGCCCCTAGTGTGCAGTCGTCTGCGAACTTGGTCAGCCGTAGTCCTCCTGTGCTTGCCTGTACCTCTGAGAAGTATATGCCGAGCAAGAGGGGTTCTAGGACTGAGCCCTGGAGAATGCCATTTGGAACCTGTTTAGAGAAAGACCTAGCTCCCGCAACTCTCACCATGTGGGTTCTGTCCGTGAGCCAGTTGGCAACCCATCTCGTGACGTAGGGGTTTATGTTCAGGCTGGTGAGCTTGTCTATAATACCTGATTGGGGAATGGTGTTGAAGGTCTTTGCGAGGTCTAGGTAAGCTGTGTGGACCACCTTTCCCTCGTCTATAGCCTTGGTAATTGTCTCAAAGAAGTCCACCACGTCTAGGAGGCATAATTTGCCCTTAAAGCAGAACTGGGTAGGGTCCAGAGTTTGGAGGTTTCCAATGCATCTGTTAATGAGATCCATGATGATGCGCTCCATAGCTTTGCAGACCAAGCTAGTCAGACTTTTAGGGCGATAGTTCCCGGGGTCCGTTGTGGCCCCACCTTTGTCATGGAATAACTGTTGCTGTGCATCACTCTGTGGGCAGGTAGCCTGTGGAGAGGCTGAGTTTAAACATTGTGTTTAGGTGAGGGGTTAGTTCATCTTTGAGCTCGTGCAGGACGCAGCCTGGGACACCGTCCGGTCCCATTGATGCTGTGTTTTTGGCTTTGAAGAGGGCTGTTTTAACCTGAGTGTCCGTGATTTCAGGGGCACTACATTCTTCTGGTATAGTTATGGGCCCTTTTGGGGGTGAGAGGGGGGTGAAGTTTGCACTGAACCTGTCTGCCAGGATGTTGGCTATATCTGTTCAGTGTATTTTGTGCCATTCTGCACTAACTCCAAGCAGATCTGAGAATTGCCACTTAGATTCTTGACATAGCTAAAGAATGCCTTGTGGTTATCTTTGGAGTCCATGGCAATTTTTCTTTCGAAGCTAGCCTTGGATGATTTTATGAGGAAACATAGTTTCTTGTTGATACTCATCAGGGATGTCTTCCCTTCTTGGGATTTTACTTTTTTCTGTACTAGTTTCCTCCTCCTATAGTATAGCTTGTTTATGGCAGGGGTCCACCAGACTGGTTTCCTTTTCTTGGAGGAGTGAGTCTTGGTTTTGTTTGGGATAGCACAATCCATGCATTCTTGTAGGTGCCCGTAGAGTGCATTAGTAAAGGATTTTGCAGGTTGGACAGTGTTATCCTTTAGCATGCGGGCTTTGTCTGCCTTTTCAATTCATCAGTTCGTCCATTGTCTCCATCTTTGTCCATGTTGCCTTAAGTAACACAAAAGTTCAAGGAAGTTTTCGACCTTACTCCCACAGTGACTGTACCCTGGGACTTGAACTTTGTGCTGGAAAAAGTAACCCAAAAATGCTTTAAACTGGCTGTCAGTAAACCCCTCAAGTTCCTTGCATGGTATTCAGCATTTTGGTGGAGGCTACTTCATATAGAGATTCTCTGAACTTAATGCCATTGTGTGTAAAAAAAAATATTTGGTCTTCCATTAAGTCAATGTTAGCTTGCGTACACACCCATTGTTTCTTGCTAGGGGTTAAGAGTTCGCCTTGAATCATGCTATTAGTATTCACTTGCCACTTTTTTTCTCTTATCCCCAGAATAAGCTGGAAAGGATTTTGAATTCTCTTCATGTTCAAGACAGTTGAGCTATTACCTGCAATATAGTCAATTATAAAAGGAAATCTGAATGGCCTTTTTTTTTTCCAGACATAAGGAAGGAAATTCAGTCACCAGTGTATTTCAAAATGGACAGCTCATCTGCTTTCTGCTAAACAAACAGAACTGGAACACAGAGATGACGGAATACATTTTTTGGACCAACATAAGTTTTGCAGTTACTGAAGCTTTTGGGCTAGAAGGAGCCCTTCATCAGGAGTTATAGATTATATATCTTTACTTTCTGCTACTCGACCCTATTAGTGACTCTCTTGTGGGTCACTTTAAGACACATTTTTGAGCCACAGTTGCGGCTTCTGCTTTTTTTAGAGGGGTAACCCACACAGGCCGTTCTCAACACAGCCACTTCATTATCTTTGCACACTTTTTCCTAAACAAAACAGACTGGGTATATTATCCTGGGGCTGGTCAAGCTGTTCACCAGGGTCTTCGACAGCTTGCTGTTGGGTAATAGTCAAATTCCCAGTATGACAGGCAAGCTTAGGTCATCTTCGCAGAGGTTGTAGCTGCAACAATTATATGAGGAACATGGTGTATTGTAAGGAACTTGTTGTAGTGGTAAATTTTCAAGTAGGATCATAGTTGCAATGTATTTCCCTTTTTCCGTCCCCTGTCATGAGCATCCAGGCAGTTGGGTGGGTACCATTTAATTTCCTCTTACACACTTTTGCACACACATGTCACTCTTATGAGTTCTCTTAGTCATTGTTTCTCTGGGAAATCAGGTTTGTTGAGTTTGCATGCCCTAGACTTGAAAAATCAGGTTGTGGGAGAACTTTTATCAAACATAGGGTCCTCTGGAGAGGGCAACTTATGCACTTCCGTACCAGAGACTCTTTGAGCTGACAGGAAATAAAGTTTGTGCTGGCTGCCTTATGAACTGGTAGACAAGGTTTACAGCAAGGTATGGAAAGAATCCAACATTGCCAAACCCATCCCCATGAAGCCTGACAGAGTGCTCTGAACCCCCCCCCAAAGACTGGCAACATTGGAATAAGAGTCCCCTTTTTGACTACATAGTGTGTTTTGTATTCACTGAAAGCGAGAGAAAGATCCTGGAGGGCGCTCAAACTATCCATCCACCTAACAGAGTCCAGGATGATTGACAGATAGACTGGAGAAGGGGGCCTGTGCGTCCAACACATTCTCTTTTTGCCCCCCCCCCCCAGAACATCTTTATTAAATTTCCACATATGACAAAGGTAATCTTACATTTATGTAAATGAAAAACATACAAAATTATATCACTTTAGTTGCAGTTTACATCACAGACACCATTGAAACAACTGTAATTGTAAACATTATAAATTAGTTATAAACCTTCTAGTCATTGTCAGTTAAGCATTATATACCTCATATAAATCCTGCCTCTTAAAACTTGTTCCTGCTCTGCATATACTGTTCCCACAATTACCATTTTTTTCTATGTAGTTTGCTCCTTCCCATTTCTAAAGATCCCAATTCTAGTTGTTTTATCTCTGTTACTATATTCACTAGTTCTAGTAAAGTTGGTCTAGACTTTGATTTCCGTTTTCTAGTAATTGTTTTTTTGGCAGCCACCATAATTAGACTCAGCAAGGCTTTACTATATCTAGGCAATTCCAATTCTGTAGCATAACTCAAAAAATCATCTCCCCAAGTCAGCCCAATCCACCCACCCAGCAGCTCCCACAGAGAGGCCTGCAGGGAATCACAAAGGTCTACTATCACACCTCCAGAAAATATGTTCCCAGCTACCTCTTTCTTGCTTGTCATACCTCCCACATTTGCTATCCACCTGAGGAAAAATTCTTTGGAGTCTACTTGGGGTATAAAAATACCTATGTAAACACTTCCAAGCAAAGATTCTAAATCTTCTAGACTTTATTTTGTATATTTTGAAGATATACATATATCCTCCCATTGTTTCTTTGTGAATTGCTTATCCTGTCTTTCTTCCCAGTCATTTTTAAGCTCCTCTGATTCTTGTAATTAACATGCAGTATTTTATATGCTTTACTAATTAATCCTTTTTTAATGGAGGTTTCTGTTATAGATTCTATTAAAAACTCTACCAGTGCTGGTCTTTCATTTAGGAGCCTCTTATTTCTTTCCATTTGCTTATACTCTGATATCAATACTTGATAGGGAAGGCAAATCTGTATCCTGCAATCCAAATACATTTTTGGCCTCTTCCCGTTCTGTTACCTTTCCTTTTCTAGTTATTTGCACCCAATGCCTTGGTTCCTTTGCCAATTTTTTCCAGTAAATTCCTGCCCCCTCTTGCCTGTTGTTTGTATCCCTGACCGCAGTCAACCTTATCGGCAAAATCTCTTTTTTCCATTCTCGTACTGGTTTGTTTCTTAGAATACTCTACATGATTTTGGTTCTTCTCCTTTAGAGTCTGCATACAAAATCCCAATCTCTCCTTATTTCTTGAGCTTCCTCCCTGCGTCATTATTATCCCTTTCCACCTTGAATTATAGTTTTCTGCCTGTGTTATGTACAAGAGCCTTAACTGTGTTGCTGTAAAATACCCCCTCAAATTATGTAATCCTAGTCCACCTTGTTCTATTGGTAGAATCAACTTATTCCACTTGACCCTAACTGTCTTCCCTGCCCAGATAATATCCTTCTAACTCTTTTTTAATTGCTATCCACAATTTCTCTTCCTTTTGATAAAAGTATGCCTGACCTGTGTATAAGACTAAAGGGACTAAAAACATTTTAATGGCTTGTATCTTAGTATCCATATCCATATAACAGAACTTCCAGTTTCTTATTTTTTGTATTATCTTCCGCTTAGTTTCTTCCCACACATCCTTAGCAGCCACCACAGAGTAATTTCTAATCCGTACTCCTAAATACTTCATTTTATCATGTCCTCATCAATATGGATATTGTTTGACCAAGTCGTGTGTGGGTACATAATTTACCGCAAACTGCCTTTGTTTTAGCTTCATTAATTTTGTATCCTGAGAAGATCTGAAACTGTCTTAAAATGTTCCACAACACTGTAATGTCCCTTTCTGGTTTTGTCATGTGTAAAATAATATCATCTGCAAATAGAGCCAGCTTTTCCTGACTTTTACTATACCAGTTATATCCTTGAATTTCTGAGTCCCTTATTTTCTTTGCCAGTGGTTCTAAATATAATGCAAACAACAAAGGGGAAAGCGGACAACGCTGCGTGGTTCCTCTACTCAAGCAGAAATTATTGGAGAGGATCCCACCCACTTTAATTTGCGCCTCCGATTCCTTCTAATTGTATCAGGGAAAGCAAATCCTTCCATTGCCCTCCTCATGAAGTCCCAGTCTACTCTGTCAAATGCTTTTTATGCATCAAGACCCCCCAATAAAAGTGGTACTTTCTTGCATTCTGCTTCCCTCTGGATCATCATTGTTCTGGTAATATTGTCAAATGTTTGCCTCCCCTCCACAAAACCACAGTGATCCATAGCTATCAATTTTGGTATCAGTTTTTCCATTCTTTTAGCCATTATAGACATAGATACTTTATAATCATGGTTTAGTATTGAAATGGGCCTGTATGAAGCTGGATCAGATGGATCTTTACCCTCTGTAGGTATTACCGTTACCACCACCTTCGTCCAGGGTGCTGGAACTTCTCCTCCTCTTAAAATACTGTTAAATCCTTCCAGATCTTTATCAGTTTTTTCCCTCCTAACTTCCAAACTTCCACAGGAATATCATCTATTCCTGGGGACTTTCCTGTAGATTGGTTATACATAGCCATTTTTATCTCATCCCTTCCTATCCGAACTGTTAGTAATTGAGCCTCATCTACCTCTAACTTTGGCATATTTAATTATTCCATAAAATTTCCATTTGTACCTTTTCTTGATTTCCATATTTCTCTGCTTTATAAAAATCTTCATAAAATTTCCGAAATATTTCTAATACTTCTACAGGGTCTCTTGTTATCTTCCTTGTTATAGGCTCCCTAAGCTTGGTGACTGCCCTTTTCACTTTTTGTTTCCCGAGTTGTGCTAAAAATTTCTGTGCTCTAGAATTATTATCAAAAATCAGTTGCTTAACAGCAGTCTCTCTAAACTCATGCCTATTATTGAGGGAATCCCTTATTTTCTGTTTAGCATTCTGCAGTTGCTCCTTATCTTGTTCTGAGAGATTTCCTCTGTTTTGCAATACTTGAACATTTGTCAATGCTCTAACTAATACTTGTTACTGTTTAGCCGTATCTCCCTTTCTTTTATTTCCAACCTAGTTTTAAACTCTAATTTTATCCCACTCCTTAGCTATGCTTTCAGAAGACAAATCTGTCTTTTCTAGTATCTCCTGAATTAATTCCACAACCCATTCCTTAAATTCCTCTTTTCAACCGGTAGGTGGAGAAGCGTCAGTGTCTCATTTTCATTTTATTACCTTGAGTTTTTATTTTAGTTAATATTGGTGCATGATCTGAAATAGTTACTGGATGGGTTTCAAGACTTTAAATTAAATGCACATGTTCCTGTGAGATATAAAATCTATCCAGCATAGCCCAGCTTTTCTATCTATGTGAGTAATTTGTAAATTTACTCTGAACTCATAGTACTGAATTCACATCTTCCATGCCAAACATGTTCATAAATTTCTTTAGAAATCTACCCACCCTTGTTGTATTATCCCTTCTAGGCCCCTCGGACACATCCTCACTGTTGCATACCAAATTCCAGTCTCCACCTATAGGTAATATTCCTTGCTGAAAGTTGATTATTCCTCCCAAAATTTTCTTAAGCTCCATTATAACAGTCTTAGGGAGGATGTAAATGCATACCAGTGTAATCCTCCTCCCTAGCCAGTAGCCCCTTAGTACTATGCATCTTCTGTTATTGTCTTTTTTTTATCTTCTATCACTGTTGGAGCTCCTCTTGCAATTAAAATAAGTACTCCTCTTTTCCTTTCTGCTGAATAATCATCCTGAAAACCTTCCTTTGTCAAATTCACATGTTCAGTTCTTTCCAGATGTTCTTCGTGCTTCACTTTTGCAGTCATCAAATTTGGGTTATCTGCTTGCAGTAGCCCTGATTATCAAAGTCTTGGGTCCTCCGTCGGTTGCTGTCTCAACTTCCGTGACGTCAGGTAGTCAGGGTTATAAAGCATGCAGCCGACACTATTACGTCAGTCTTTCTTGCCGTGTGGTGCCCGAAGCAAAAGCAGTTCACAAGTGCCGGTCGGCTGACTCCTGAAATTTTCATTTTCGAGTTTCAGAACCGAAGTATTCAACTAAAGCTGAGTACCCCGTTGGGGAAACTTTTTCTTGCTCTAAACCGCTGTAAGTAAAAGTCAATAATTGTATTTCTTGTGGAAAGCAAATACCTCAAAGATTTTAATTCGTACTTTATTCCTTGCTTAGGCCTTGACCACGACGTACCACGCTGTCGGTTTTGTGCCTTATTTAAACCACGAACTATTCGTCGTCTGTATATTTTCGCTTCTAAATATTTTGGTACTCTGTTCAGTTATCCATATATGTCTTTGGTAAGCCTACCGACATTCCAAAAAAACGCAAAGATAAAGACAGAGACAGGCCGCCTAAGTCCAAAGCTGCCGACAACGCTTCTCCTAAGCTAGTTGCCACTTCAGCGGTACTCAGTGAGGCGCTTTTGCAGCCCCTGATACCCACTACTTCAGATTCACAGGCCACTACTGAGACCCATTCGGAGTCCAGTATGCCGCGAGATGCTTCAACTGTGGAACCTGCGGATGTCTCTACCTTGGATGGGTCCAGAGCCGCTGTGCAGGCACCAGCTTTTGAGG
Organism: Protopterus annectens; assembly: GCF_019279795.1. Taxonomy (NCBI): domain Eukaryota; kingdom Metazoa; phylum Chordata; order Ceratodontiformes; family Protopteridae; genus Protopterus; species Protopterus annectens. Next base: position 538,735,560 of record NC_056731.1, read on the forward strand.
GTATATTCAGGCCTACTGACTTGCATATTAAACCAAAGCCATCGTTTTCTTCAAGGCTTAAAACTCGAACCATGCCTAGAAAACCAACGCCCAGACCGCATGGTCAGGCCTCTATGCCTAAAAAACAAATAAGAATGGCTGAAGACCTTATTGCTTTAATCAGGGGAAGCCAACCTTCCCCCTCTGAGACCTAGGAGTGAATTTGCATATGATACTTCTGACCAGGATTCTGAAATTTCTGTTTCCTCTGATGACCAGGATATACCCTTATCTACCTATGAGAATTCTGATGCAGAAGACTCTATTCGCTCTGCTTCTCCCCCAGAGGATTTTTCTTTTGGTGAAACCTTGCATACTGTTAGGGAGCATATTTGCTGGGAAAGCCAGGATTACTCTGACTCTAAAAAGAGTCTTAGGGATTTTTTTACTCCTACTCAACACAGGCCTTTAGCTATCCCTCCTGTGCTAGACATTGTTGATGATGTCTTTTTGGAATCTAGCTTGGCCCCTGACTCTTTACCTCCTGCACCCAGAAAACCTGATAATAATTACAGGGTTCCTGACTCTCACAAGTTCCTTTTTAAAAATCGTACTGCAGATCCTGAGGCCATTTCACAGGGACCCATGGGCATTAAGGCTACTACTGCCAAAAATCCTACCCACTCTGATAGAGACTCCAGGGCCTTGGATAGATGGGGTAAGACGGTATACACCTCTGCAACCTTTGGCCATCAGGGCCTTAAATTTCCAGTTTCATATGTTAAAGTATCAGCATCATATTATTGGATTGTTGATTCCTTGATTGTGCTGAAAATAAGGATTTACAGGATTTAAGGCATTCTGCTCAACAGGTTGGAAAATATACTTTACTATGTGGTTTTGTTTCACTAGAGGCATCTTGCAGGGCTGTTGTCACCGGGTCTGTACTTAGAAGGCATGCTTGGCTTAAGGAGCAATCTTTGACGGATCATGTTAAAACTAAATTGCTGGATGCTCCCTTAAATCAGGACCGACTGTTTGGCAACAAAGCAGAAGAACAACTTAAAAAGATGGAGGAAAAAGCTAAATCTTTGCAAACTGTTAAAGATTTCTTATAAGTACAGCCTTCAAGATTTAGTAGGCATTTGCCCTCTAAAAATTGGCCCTTTCCTGCCTCTTCCAGGTCTTCTCAGTTCAAACCCACAACCAGCAGAACATCCAGGCTTCAGTCCCAGGGTACACACAGGACTAAGCAGTGGGGGGCTTCCACTTCCAAATCAGGAAGTAGTAAGACTCCCCCCTATGGTAATCTGTCTCAATGACTTAACTTTAAAACTTCCAAGCACTTCTCAACTGACTGCTGCTTTAGGGGGAAAGATTACTCTGCAAGCAAAAAACTGGAAACTCATTACCCAGGACAAATGGGTTTTAAATATAGTTTCCCAAGGATACAGATTTCACTTCCACACATTACCAACCCCAAATGGTTGGCCAGATCTACCCCCAAATCAGTGGGCAGATGCTCAAAAGCAAGTACTCTCTCTCTCAGATTAAAGGCTATTCAAACTGTACCAGAAGAGGAAAAAGGGACAAGGTTTCTACTCGAGAATTTTCTTGGTACCCAGAAAAGACGACTCATGGCGTCCTATCCTGGACCTTTCTATCCTAAACACCTTTTTGGTGATCCCAAAATTCAAGATGCTAACTCTTCACCAGTTGCTTCCCATGCTAGGCAAGGATGCCTGGTTAGCAGCACTGCATTTAAAGGAAGCCTACCTGCACATCCCAATCAGGGAATCTTGCAGAAAATACCTATGCTTCAAAGCAGGCTACATGCACTATCAGTTCTCTGCACTGCCCTTTGGCTTATCTACTGCACCCAGGGTATTCACAAAGTGCCTAGTTCCAGTCATTGCATTTTGCAAACAAAGAAATATTCAAATATACCCATACCTGGACGATTGTCTAATTCAGGCAGAAAGCCAGGACATACTTTTGAATCATCTGACATTTGTACAAAAGGTGCTAACTTGTCTGGGGTACCACCATAAACAAAAAGAAATCACATATGTTACCCTGTCAGCAAATTATATTCCTGGGAACAAGCTTGCACACAACTTCTCAGATGGCTTTCCTCACGCCAGAGAAACAAATTCATTTGACAACTTACTTCAAACTAATGGCCACAAAAACCCTGTTATCTGCAAGGCAAATACTGCAAGCCTTGGGGTTCATGGCCTCCTGCATTCTACTAATTCCATATGCAAAATTGCATATGAGGAAACTACAGTGGTATCTAAAAATCCTATGGTGTCAACATTCTCAGAATCTAGAAGCAATGATTCCTATCCTTCCTTGCCTACAGTTTGAGTTCCTTTGGTGAGCAGAGGCCTGCCACCAAAACAAAGGTCTACTATTCACTCTACCCCCTGCTGCCCAAACCCTAACAACAGACACATCAGACTATGCATGGGGGGGGGGGGGGGGGGGGGGCTCACCTGACAGGGAAGTGCATTCAGGGCAAATAGAACCCAAGTCAAATGCACCTGCATATCATTCAAAAAGAAATGTTAGCTGTACAGAATGCTCTGACAGCCTTCAAGAACCACATTCTTCCAGGACGATTAATGGTAAAGATGGACAACACCACTGTGTGGTACATAAACAAGCTTGGGGGTACCCATTCATACCCCTCTGCGGACTAGCCATGGCTCTGTGGAACACAGCCTTGAGCTACCAAGTGCATCTACAGGCTCAATTCCTGCCAGGAAAACTAAATACATTGGCAGATGAACTAAGCGGAAATCTCATGGACCCACACGAGTGGAAACTGGAACCAAAGACGTTCAACATGTTGATAAACAAATTGGGGAGCCCAGATATAGAACTGTTTGTCTCCCCCAGAACTACCAATTGGACAAATTCTTCACAAGGACTCCCCACAAGCAAGGTTGGAAAGTGAATGCTCTGTCTTTCAACTGGAAAAATCTATCAGTTTATGCCTTTCCTCCTCTGCCTCCCCTCTCCAAAGTGCTACTAAAGATCAAACAGGACAAACCAAGGATGATACTGATTGCACCAAACTGGCCACTCCAACACTGGTACCCCCTCTTGCGCAGTGTGTCACTGCTGGCTCCATGGCACCTGCCTCAGACCCCTACCCTGCTGTCACAGCAGGAGACACCAACGTCGAGGAAAAACTTTAATGTACAAAACAGCAAAGCTTTCGGGTCTACACTCTTCTTCAATACAATACATTTCAGCCATTAAAACATTCAAATTTAAATAAGAGCCAAACCCATCACATGATCACAGCTAGCCAACCATGTGGTGGTAGAACATAAAATAACTTATAACAATTATAAAATATATGAGCCATAAAATAGTATACCTATATACAAATGTGTACAATTATAGAAGCAATGAAATTAAAAGCTTCAAAATTTACTGTGTTGTAGCTTAACTAAAACTGGTTTCAAAGTTACAGTAATATTGAGGCCAGGCAAATGGTCAGCAGCAAGTCTTAATATCCGTTCATACTCTTTAATTTTTGAGGTTGTTGATATCACCACCTCTCATAGATGTATGGACCATATCTGTCACCCTAAATTTAAACTTATGAGTGTCACCATTAATATTAATGTGTTTACATAACACATTCTTTTCATTATTCCTTCTAATTTCGGATTTGTGTTCTATAATATGTTCTCTTAATCTTCTTGTAGTTTTCCCTACGTAAAACGAGGGACACTGGGTACAGATAGCTGAATAGACCACATTCACGCTACCTCAACTAGCTGTTATCTTAAAGTTGTACACTCTTTTAGTAATAGGGTGAACAAAGGTCTCACTGCCTTTACCAAAAACATCAACACAACATGTACAGACCAAACAACTGAATGTACCAACCCTCATTAATTTGGGGAGTACGTCTACAGGTAAAATCCTTATAACACAATTTGATCTGTGTGAAGTTGAATCTAGAAAGCTGTATTCAAATAATGGTAAAAAGAAATATTATAATTTAAGTTGTGATGAATTTTCAGCTTTAAAGGTGCTAGAAACTGATAATACCATAGTGATTAAACATGCCGATAAGGGGGGTTCACTTGTAATAATGGACCATGAAAAGTATATACTATCCATGCTTGTTTTGCTGGAAGATGGAAATGCTTTTAAGTGTATTACACCGATTGATGTGAAGACATGTATAAGTGGGGTCAGTATGATGATATATGACTTGCAGATTAATGGGGACATTGATTTAGATCTTTTTCATTTTTTCACTGTCCCATGCCCAGTTATTCCCCAACTCAGTGTGCTTCCAAAGGTACATAAATCACTGGAACCTCCCCCATGAGACCGATCGTATCTAGCAGTGGTTGGATAACCGAGCCTATCTCCATATACTTGCAAAAGCAATTGCACCATTTTTTATTACATTGTAATAATGTTTTGAAGGATACAACACATTTCATTGTTAAGCTAAGGAATTGGTTTAAAAGCCTGCATGTTAGTAAATTATGTCAGGGTGATTACTTATTTGTGACCTTGGACATTTCATCTCTGTTTACGGTCATACCCAATGATTATGGGATTGAATCCGTTAGAGAATTTTTATCTGGACAGGCTATATATACATATATACTATATCTGCTAGACAAGTAGAGAATATTTGTTCCTTGTTAGATGTGGTTTTAACCACTAATGTCTTCTTGTTTAACAATCAGTTTTATTTGCAATTAACTTGTGTAGCAATGGGAACATCGGTTGCTAATACATATGCTAACTTAGTTCTTCACCAGTGGGAAACAAAGTATATTTGTAGTTATTTCAGTAGTTTAAATAGTAATGTTTGTTTTTATCAACGATTTGTAGATGATTGCTTCCTTATTTGCAAGGGATCACCTAGTGAATTGTGTAATTATGTGAACTATTTGAATAGTACAACTAGCTTTTTGAAATTTAAAATGGAGTACTTGGAAAGTATTGTCATGTTCCTAGACTTACAGGTAGAGTTGAAAGAGGGTTTGATATGTACCAGTATGCATAAAAAGGGTGTACATGCTGGTAGATATATACACAAGAGTAGTATGCATGCCCCTCATGTTTTTAAGGGGATAGTAATGGCACAATTCAGTAGAGCCAGTCGGCTAAATACTGATGATTCCGTTTTCTTCAAACAACTTGAAGAAATGAAAATGGATTTTTTAAATAGTGGTTATGACCCTAAATTAGTTTTAGAGCTGAGAGATAAGACTATAACGGATAGAGAGACTTTGCTGATACCTATTTTTGCGGTAGCTGAAGAGTCCAGTATGGATTTGGGGAATGATTTAGTGAATACAGCTAGAATTAGGTTTGTAACAATGTTTAATGCTAGAACCCAGTCAGTCAAACATGTCATAGAAAAAAATGGATTATTTTGATGGTGTCCCCAGACGTCAAAAATGTATTGGAATCTAGAACTTATTTTTCATATAGAAATATGAAAACTTTGAAAAACAAATTGTGTTATAAGGATTTTACTTGTAGACGTACTCCCCAAATTAATATGAGGGTTGGTACTTTCAGTTGTTTGGTCTGTACATGTTGTGTTGATTTTTTTGGTAAAGGCAGTGAGACTTTTGTTCACCCTATTACTAAAAGAGTGTACAACTTTAAGATAACAGCTAGATGTCCTTCAAGGATGCATCTACAGTCATAACATATGGGTTGTCCTGCCTCAGGCAGCCCTTCGGTCGGCCGGATTCCAAAGTCTGGGTCTGGCCTCGGCTGATGTCGCACTTTCCCCGACGTCAGAACGTCTGGGGTATAAAAGCATCAGCCGACGCCATCTTCCCCAGTCTTTCTTGCCGCACGGTGGCCGAAGCAGAAGCAGTTCACAAGTGCCGGTCGGCCAGCTCCTTTGATTCAGCTACCGAAGACTTCGAAAAAGCTAAGTACCCCATTGGGGACTCTTTCTTGCCTCAGCCGATGTCAGATAAAGTGAATAATTGTTTAACTTGTGGGAAACAAATACCTCATAAGGATTTCCACTCTTACTGCCTCCCTTGCTTAGGCCCGGACCACGACGTCTCGGCCTGCTCTGCCTGTGCTTCCTTCAACCGACGAACGCTTAGGCGTCGTTCGGAGTTTGCAGAGGAATATTTTGGGGCTAACTTTGCGTATATAATGCCGTCGGAGACTCCGACTTCCCATGTAGTTAAAAAACAGAAGGACAAGGACCGACCCTCGCGGCCCGCGGTTTTGGCTGAAACCTCGGTCAGGCCTACCGCGAGTTTCTCAGTTTCGGCTGAAACCGAGTCCTCGGTGCTTCCTGTTACCGAAACTTTACAACCGACAACCTCAGCCTCGGAGACTCCGGCCGAGTCGGTTATTGAACTACCTATGGAAACCGGTGTCCAGGACATGTCCGACACCATTCCTTTAGACAAGTCCACCCCTGCACGTGGTGCAGCCAGACCCCCTGCATCCATGTCCATTAAGGCCTTCTCTAGGGCTAAAGCTGCCAAACTTGCCAAAGCTTTGCCTCCCAAGTCTACCTCTCAGAGGCCTTCTACCAGCACTCAAATTCTCAGTCTAGCAGAGGATCTAATCACCTTAATTAGAGGTTCTCAACCTCACCCGGACAGGGGCTCTCTTCCACCTCCAGACAAAAGGCCCAGGGTTGAGCCCTCTGACCCCCACTCTTCAGATGAGTCTACGGATGAATCTGTGTTGTCAGAGCACCAGCAGGAGGCTTATTCGGCCTACGAGGATTCTGATGCTGAAGAATCTATTCCTTCGGCCTCCCCTCCTGAAGAGTTTTCATTTGGTGAGACACTGCATTCTATGAGAGAACATTTCCAATGGCAGGGCCAGGAATTTTCTGATTCCAGAAAAAGATTAAGGACCTTTTTGCATTTACCCCAGCATAGGCCCTTGGCTATACCTCCTGTTTTGAATGTTATTGATGATGTGCATACTTTTGCCAAGCATTACAATCTACCCTTATACTCCAGATCCAGAGCAGGTTTTGCTACTGCAGTCCTGCAGGGTCTCTTAACTACACCATCATTTTCTTAGTACCTCCACCCCCAGATTGGCTATGGTATTCTACCCATATGTTATGACTGCAGATGCATCCTTGAAGGACATAGTACAGTTTTGTACCTACCATAAATGTAGATGTCCGATAGGTATGCATCTGCAGTCAGGTTTACCCTCCCTCCTTCCCCTCTGTGGTATTCCTAGGGTGCTTACCCCTTCATTAGCTAGCTGGGGGAATCTGTTATGGTGTATTTGTTTGTATATATATATATGTATATATGTTTGCATTATGTTTGGAATTTTTTGGCATTTTATCCAAATTTAGCCTTCATAGAGGGCACCTGGCATCTGGGGCAAGAAAAACTGAGGAAGATGGCGTCAGCTGATGCTTTTATACCCCAGACGTTCTGACGTCGGGGAAAGTGCAACATCAGCCGAGGCCAGACCCAGACTTTGGAATCCGGCCAACCGAAGGGCTGCCTGAGGCAAGACAACCCATATGTTATGACTGCAGATGCATACCTATCGGACATCTACATTTATGGTAGGTACAAAACTGTACTTTGTGCTAGCATGAATGTGGTCTATTTAGCTACTTGTACCCAGTGTCCCTCGTTTTACGTAGGGAAAACTGCAAGAAGATTAAAAGAACGTATTATAGAACACAAATCCGAAATTAGAAGGAATAATGAAAAGAATGCGTTATGTAAACACATTAATATTAATGGTGACACTCATAAGTTTAAATTTAGGGTGATCGATATGATTCATACATCTATGAGAGGTGGCGATATCAACAACCTCTTAGAAATTAAAGAGTATGAATGGATATTAAGACTTGCTGCTGATCATTTGCCTGGCCTCAATACTGCTGTAACTTTGAAACCAGTTTCAGTTAAGCTACAACACAGTAAATTTTGAAACTTTTAATTTCATTGCTTCTATAATTGTACACATTTGTATATATGTATACTATTTTATGTCTTATATATTTTAAATTTGTTATAAGTGGTTTTTATAGGTTATTTTATGTTTTACCACCATATGGTTGGCTGGCTGTGATCATGTGATGGGTTTGGCTCTTATTAAATTTGAATGTTTTAATGGTTGAAATGTATTAGTATTGAAGAAGGGTGTAGGCCCGAAAGCTTTGCTGTTTTTTACATTAAAGTTTTTTCTCGACATTGGTGTTTTCTATTTGGTGTATCATCTCCAGTTTCATAGCAGGAATTTTGTTTTGGTCACAGTAGGAGAGCCAGATTCTGCACCCTCAGCTTTAAACCTTGAACCTGGCAGCCTGGCCAATTACCTAATCTCTCCGTTACCATCCCTCAGTAAACAAGTGTTGGATGTCATTTTGGAGGCAAGGAGGCCTAGTACTACAAAATATTATGCTGAAAAATGGAAAAGATTCTGTGCCTGGAACCAAACTCAAGGGATAGGCACAGCTGCACCCAATTTATCTCAGATTCTTCAATATTTAACTGAGATGCTTCACAAGGGCCTTTCTTTTTCCTCCATCAGAATTCTTGCCTCAGCCATTTCTGCTCATTACAACACAGAACCCACCCCTCTTCTCTCATCCACTGCTCAAGCAGTTCCTTAGAGGGGCCAAAAACTTAAGACCACCCAGGAGAGCCCCAACTCCAGCCTCAGACCTTAACTTTGTATTGGAAATACTCACTCTTCCTCCTTTTGAGTCAGCTGCAAGCGCAGAGTTAAAAGTCCTTTCTTGGAAAACAACCTTCCTTTTAGCAATCACTTCAGCAAGAAGGGTATCTGAATTACAGGCCCTTATGGCAGTGGAGCCTTTCATCATCTTTCATGCGGACAGGGTGTCCCTCAGGACCAATCCCTCCTTCATACCCAAGGTGGTATCCAGTGTGGCTCTTAATCAGTCCATTCATATGCCGACCTTCTTTTCTAATCCACAGAACAAAGGGGAACGGATACTGCACTCCTTAGATGTGCACAGACAACTTAGATTTTACTTGGACAGGACTAAACCTCAAAGAAAATCTGAACAACAGCTGGTGGTATTTCTGCAGGGGCAGAGGGGAAAGCTATTTCAAAGCAAACCAGTTTTAAATAGATAGGCCATTGCATTAATTTCTGCTATACGCACCATGGAAAACCTATCTCGCAGGGGATTAGACCACATTCAACCAGAGCTGCATTTACCTCTACAGCCTTTCTCCGAGGTGTCCCTACCAGGGACGTCCTAGAAGCTGCTACCTGGAGTTCTGTACATACTTTCACCAAGTATTACAATTTGCCAATTTTCTCTAAATTCAGAGCTGGATTTGCCACTGCAGTCTTGCAGGGCTTTATAGCTGGTCCTAATCCTATCAAAATTCCTCCTCCCATCCTTAGCTTTGGGAATCTACCCAAATGTGATGACTGCAACAGTGAAACATGAAGAACATAGTACAGTTGTGTACACTTACCATAAATGTAGATGTTCAAGTGTATTCACTGTTGCAGTTCTGATTACCTTCCTTCCAGCCCCCTTACTTCTTTTGGCTATACCTCTATTCTCCTTTACCATGCTTAAAAGCTTTTTGGTGTATTTGCTTTTTTGTTGGAGGTATAACCTTGTGTGTGTATGTGTATATATATATATATATATATATATATATATATATATATATATATAAAAAATTGCTTCCCATTAGGGGGGCACCTGATAAGTGGAGCAAGAAAAACTGATGTAATGGTGTCGGCTGCATGCTTTATACCCCTGACTACCTGACGTCATGGAAGATGAGACAGCAACCGACGCAGGACCCAAGACTTTGTTAATCAGGCCGACTGAGGGCAACCTGCCAGCAGATTACCCAAATGTAATGACTGCAACAGTGAATACACTCGAACATCTACATTTATGGTAAGTGTACACAGTTGCCCTATGTCATCCTATAGGTTATTAGAAGTCATGTCTGAAGGTTGCATTACTTTTTTTTGAGCAGCTCCAGAACTCCCTACTCAGTGTTTCTTCCTCAATTTTTGTAACTGATTTTTTTCCAGGTCTTCTGTACTTGTTTATTCTTGGCATCCAGGCAGTGTACTTAGTAGCCATTTACTGAAATTCACCCATAAACACAAGTCTACTGGCCTTCTCTGCTAAGTTTCTGTTTTCAAACTGCGAGAGGTAAAAACAAGCTGTTACTCAGTGTGCAGCCATTGTGGAACTCTTCTCTGTTTGGGCTTTGATCTACATGGCACATGAGACTAGATGTCTATTGAAGATTACAAACAAGACAGCCAGTGCTTTGAAGCAGTTACCAGCAGGTGAACTGCATTTCAGTCAGAAACCTACATAGCAAAGATGATTGCTTTTTCTTCATTGGCCATGCATCTGATCCATAATGTTACAGATTTTTCTTGAAGGGCAGTAGATTCAGTCTTGGCTATGACGTGACAGGCCAGGCTGCACCTCTTGGACTTTATGGACCACTTTAAGACAGTATTAGTCAATGCTCCGTTTAATGGCACAGCCTTATTTGGGCCACAAAAAGGGAAAAGAGGGAGTGTTGCAGTATGAGCAAGATTGCAAGATGCTCACAGCTGTTGGGGAAGGTTATTGACTCCACAGAGAGGACATTTCAATGTAACAAAATTGTAATAAAATTGCATTAGTTGCTTTGTATACTAAAAAAATGCATGTCATTTCATAATAAAAATCAAACAATACCTGCTTTCAACTTTAAAATAGGTTTGATCGATATGTACTCATTAAGCCGGGGGGGGGGGGTAGTGGCATTTAACAGAACTTGCCAATACAGTTCCCTTTTCTGTTTTCTAGTAAAAAAAATGTTCCTATTCGGCCACTTTGACAAAAGTATGTTGAAAACGGTCAGTATTGTGCTTAAAACGCTTGTGCCCCTGTCTTTGCCAATATGGTCCTGTGGTTTTGGAAACTAATTTTGTTTTAAATTCAGTATTTGCACCTATGTTGGGTTTGTATCTGAGATTTTTGGACGATATTTTTATTCTGTGGGCAGGAAGTTTGGAGGACTTCAAAAATTGTATGGACTTCATTAGCCACTCTACTGATTTCTTGGAATTTACTCATCACCATCTTTTTGGATGTGACTCTTTATAACAACTTGGAGAATTTCAGATGTGAATCTAATATATATCGGAAACCAATCTTTTCTAATGCCTACTTAAATTTCTGTAGCCGGCAACCATTCTGGTGAATGGTCAGTTAATAAGGCTATGTAGGTTGGTTTCAGATGGTGAAGTGCTCAAAGTAGAGGTTGCAAAATTGGTTGGTATGTTCCTGGAAAGGGGTTACCCCACAGATTTTTTGGATAACACCATTGATTATGTTATGGACAACAGGGATGTTAGATATAAGCCCTTTTTTATGCAACAGTGATGTGGGTACCAATTCTATTAATCTTGATGGTCAAATAACTAATACTTGACATGATCGGCATAACTCATCACAAGTATTTGTTTTGCAATACAGTCCAGGTATTTATTTGTTATTGGACACGATTAAGAAACACTGGGTAAAGTTTTTTGGATCATTGGGACTTTTGGGTAGGTTGGGCCCAGAAAACAAATTAATTTATAAAAATAACAAAAACTTTAAGGGCATTTTTGAAACCAACAAGCAACAAATGAATGGCCACACCAATGGGTGTGGAATGAAAAAATGTGGGCCCTGCCAACAGTGAAGGTATATCCTGGAAGTTAGTAGTTTCCTTGTTCAAGGTTGCCCATTCTTGCTTACTGTTAAAGGTAAATATGACTGTAACACCAAGGGGGTTGTTTATATCAGTTTTTGTGCCACTTGTTTTGCTTTTTATATTGGCAAAACCAATGGCCCCTAACGTATGAGAATTTATCTGCATGTTTATGCTATTAAGAGCAAAAAATGTAAGTAATACACTTTATAAACATTCCACCACGTGTCCTGGTTTTAAGAAATTTGTATTTGTTATTTTGGAAAAGGTGGGTGTACTAGACAGAGGGAGTGACTGGGAGACCTTAGTGGAGAAAAGGGAACTGTATTGGCAAGTTCTCTTAAATGCCACTACCACCCCCCCCTGGGGGGGGGGGGGCTTAACGAGTACATATCGATCAAACCTATTTTAAAGTTGAAAGCAGGTATTGTTTGATTTTTATTATGAAATGAAATGCATTTTTTAAGTATACAAAGCAACTAATTTAATTTTATTATTGACATTGACTTCTGTGTATGCATATATGTTTTTTAGCTTTTAGTATTCAAAATGCACTATGATTTTATGAAGGTAACAAAATGATGTTCTTCACTCCACATTGCTGCAGTCCTAACTATTGGGTAGTCCGCTGTCCAGTCGGCCCGAATACCAAAGTATATGGCTGACGTCGGTCAGGGTGCATTAGACTGACGTCAGTACGTCAGGGTACTAATGCGCATGACCGACGTCATATCCTCAGTCTTTTTTGCCGCATGGTCCGATGCAGAAGCAATTTTGCGAGTGCAGGTTGGCGTTCTGAAAGTTTCTGAAGCCAGAGTTTCAGACCGAATCAAAGTTGGCTAAGTACCCGTTGGGGAATATTTTGGTTTTTTCTTGCCTCAGTATTTAACCGGATGTCAGAAAAAGTGAATAACTGTATTTCTTGTGGGAAACAGATACCTCATAGGGATTACCATACTTTGTGTATACCTTGTTTAGGGCCTGAGCACGGCGTTGTTGGATGCCGCTCTTGTGCTAGATTTAACAAACGCACTATTAAGAGAAGGTTAGACTGTGCCAGGTTAGTGTTTGGGAAGCGTTGTAATTATAAAATGCCGTCGGATGCTCCGGCCGCTTCGCTAAAAAGCGCAAGGACAAAACAGCAAAGCCTAGAGTGGAAGAACCGACAGTCCCAGGCGTCGGTTCTTTAGAGGGCTCAGTGGAGCCGGAGGTTTTGCCAGGTGTTTCTTTGGAGTCTCAGGGAGAGACTTTACTGTTACAGGATGTATCCTCTCAGGAAGTAGGCCAGGCTGAGGGGGCTTCTCAGGTGGCTGTTCTTCCCTCTCTTCCTAAGGTGGTCAGAGCCTCCCCTTCTGTTTCCAAGGCTTCTTTGAGGGGCAGGCCGAGTTTTGCTTCAGTGGGGGTTTCTCCTAGTGCTTCAGGGTCTTTGCCTAAGAAACATATGCTTAAAATGGCAGAGGATTTGATTACTATGATAAGGGGTTCTGTGCCCCCTCCTGATAAGAGGCCTAGGGTGGAACCTGAGTTTGAGAGTTTTGAGCAATGCTCGGAGGCTTCTGAGTCTTCGGCTGAAGACTTGCAGGAGTACCCTCCTTATTCTGATTCTGATGTGGATGATTCTACTCCTTCAGCTTCCCCTCCTGAGGATTTTTCATTTTCAGAGACTCTGCATTCCATGAGGGAGCATTTTAAATGGGAAGGTCAAGATTTCTCTGATTCCAGGAAAAGGCTTAGGGAATTTTTGTTTTTACCCCAGCATAGGCCTTTAGCTATACCTCCTGTTTTGAATGTGGTGGAAGATGTTTTTGCAGAGGCTTCCCTGAATCCTGATTCTTTGCCTCCTGCCCCAGTTAAACCGGATAGGTATTATAGGGTGCCTGAAGCTCATAAGTATCTTTTTAAGAGTCCTAGGGCAGACCCAGAAACTGTCTCTCAGGGGCCTAAAGGTGTGAAGGCCTCAGTTGTTAAAAATCCTGTCCCTCCTGATAAAGAGGCAAGGGCTTTGGATAGATGGGGAAAGAAAGTGTATACTTCTTCCACTTTAGCCATGAGGGCGTTGAATTGTCAGTTTCACATGTTAAAATATCAGAATTATCTTCTTTCACAGTTGAAATCTAAGGTGGATGCTCTGGCGGAAGGTATTGAGTGTAAAGAGTTGCAGGATTTAGTTCATGTGTCTGAACAGGTGGGTAAACATTCCTTGCAATGTGGTTTTGATGCTGTGCAGGCCTCCTCCAGGGTGGCTGCCACTGGTTCTGTTCTTCGTAGGCACGCCTGGTTGAGAGATCAGAATTTAGCTGAGCATGTTAAGACACGGATTTTGGATGCTCCCTTGCAGTCTGATGTGTTGTTTGGTTCGCCTGTAGAAGCAGTTTTGAAGAAAATGGAGGACAAGGCTAAGTCTATGCAAACTGTTAAAGATTTTTTGCAGGTGCAGCCTCCAAAGTTTAGTAGAAATTGGCCTGCTAAGGGATGGACTTATCCTGCTTATGATTCCCAGTCTAGGGGTAGGTCTAGACGTGGTAGGGGCAGAGCTCAGGGTTCTTTTAGGCCTAGGACAGGGAGTTCCCCTGCTCAGACTTCTGGTGAGGGCAGGGGTCAGTCCTTTCGTAAGCAGACCCAATGACCTGCCTTTTCAGCTGCCAGTTCATTCTCGCCTGGCAGCACCGTTGGGAGGAAGACTGTCTCTTTTCAAAGAAAATTGGGATTTAATTACCCAAGACAGATGGGTTCTGGATATCATTCACCACGGTTACAGGTTTTATTTCCATACCTTGCCTCCTTTCAAAGGCATGCCAGACATTCCTCCTCTACAAAGACAAGAGGCTGCAAGCAAATTTCTCAGTTACTACAAATAGGGGCCATTCAGCGGTTCCTGTGCCAGAAAGGGGCCTAGGATTTTATTCTCGCCTGTTCCTAGTACCGAAGAAGGGGAACACGTGGAGACCAATTTTGGATTTATCTGTCCTCAACACTTATCTGGACATTCCCAAGTTCAAAATGTTGACGTTACAACAGCTTTTACCTCTGCTGGGCAAAGATCACTGGATGGTAACTTTAGATCTCAAGGAAGCTTACCTTCATGTGCCTATAAGACTAAGTTGCAGAAAGTATCTGCGTTTTGAGCTGGAAATTCTCATTATCAGTTCTCTGCATTGCCCTTTGGCTTATCTACTGCGCCCAGAGTATTCACAAAGGTTCTGGCTCCAGTGTTAGCTTACTTCAGGCTAAAAGGAATTCAAATCTATCCTTACTTGGGCGATTGCCTGATTCTGGCTCAAGAAAAGGAAGTCCTTCTACAGCATTTGGAATATGTCATAGCAGTGCTAAGATGCCTAGGGTATTCTGTGAACGAAATAAAGTCCAGTCTAGTACCCTCTCAAGACATGTGCTTTCTGGGTGTGAGACTGAATACAGCAGCCCAGATGGCCTTTTAACCCCGGACAAACAAAAGAATCTTTCCAGTTACTTCCATCAACTATCTCTTCAGTCGGGCTGACTGCAAGGACAGTCCTTCAAGCCTTAGGGTTCATGGCATCTTGTATTCTGGTGCTTCCCAATGCCAAACTGCATATGAGGAAGCTACAATGGTATCTCAAAAATGTATGGACACAGCACTGCCAGGATTTGGACACTGTCATTCAAATAATACCTTGCATTCAAAAGGAATTTTTGTGGTGGGCTCAGGAATGTCACCTAAACAAGGGACTCTCTGTGACCCGGCCAGAGGCAAGTCAAATTCTAACGACAGATGCCTCAGACATTGCTTGGGGAGCTCATCTAAATGGAAAGTGGATACAAGACAAGTGGCCTGCCAGACTACAGCATCTACATATCAACATGAAGGAGATGTTAGCAGTCCAGTTTGCATTAATGGCTTTCAAGGAGTTACTTCTTCCAGGGCAGGTGTTGATTCTAACAGACAACACAACTGTCATGTGGTACATCAACAAACAAGAGGGAACACATTCTTACCCATTGTGCAGGCAAGCAATGATTTTATGGGAGACTGCGCTCAGCTTGCAACTAACTCTTCAGGCAAGGTTTCTGCCGGGAGCACAGAACTCCTTAGCAGATGTGTTAAGCAGACAAATCATGGATCCCCACGAGTGGAAACTGGATCTTCATGTATTTCAAAAGTTGACAGTGTCCTGGGGAACTCCAGACATAGATCTGTTCGCTTCTCCACTAAACCACCAGCTGCCAAAGTTTTGCACAAAGAGGTTTCATCACACAGCTTGGAAAGTGGATGCTCTTTCTTTCAGTTGGAAAAATCTTCATGTGTATGCTTTCCACCTCTGCCTCTTCTTCCAAAGGTGCTTCTAAAGGTCAGACAAGACAAGCCAAGGATGATTTTAATAGCTCCAGATTGGCCTCGGCAGCACTGGTACCCATTACTGAGGAGTCTGGTAAAGAAGCCTCCATGGCCTTTACCCTTGATTCCACATCTGTTGTCTCAGAAGGACGGTCGTCTGCTCAATGTCAAGCTTCACTCTCTTCATCTAACAGCCTGGCATATTCTGTTTTGAAAGACAGCAGGTCTCAACTTCCTCAACAAGTTTTAAATGTGATTATGGAAGCCAGAAGACCTAGTACAAGGAAAGTGTATGCATGAAAAATGGAAGAGATTTTTATTTTGGACTGCAGCAAAGAATTTGGAGATTTGAGCCTAATTTGAGTGTGGCTCTTCAATATCTTACTGAGTTATTAGACAAAGGTTTGTCTTTCTCTTCCATTAAGATTCATGCTGCAGCAATTTCAGCTCACTATGATTGTGACCCACCATTGTTTTCACATCCTTTGTTCAAGCAATTTCTTAGAGGGGCAAAGAATATAAGACCCCCACGTAGAGCTCCTACTCCTGCTTGGGATCTCAATTTTGTGTTGGAGAAACTTACTCTACAACCTTTTGAGCCTGCAGCTACTGCTGAACTGAAATACTTGTCATGGAAGACTGCTTTTTTGTTGGCCATTACTTCTGCAAGGAGGGTTTCTGAGTTACAGGCCCTTATGGCGGTTGAGCCTTTTGATTTTTCATAAGGATAGGGTATCATTACGTACTAATCCTTCCTTTATGCCTAAAGTGGTTTCTAGTGTGGCTTTAAACCAAACTATTCATTTGCCTACTTTTATGCAGATCCCCAAAATAAAGGGGAAAAGATTTTGCACACTTTAGATGTACACAGGCAATTGCGTTATTATTTGAGCAGGACTAAGGATTTTAGGCAGTCTCAGCAGTTGTTTGTTTCTTTTGCTTTGAGTTCTCAGGGCAAGCCTGTGTCAAAACAAACTATTTCTAGATGGATTGGGTGTTGCATTACATTTTGTTATTCCCATCATGGCAAGGAGATTCCAGCTGGGATTAGGCCTCATTCCACTAGGGCTACTGCCACTTCAACAGCATTTCTGAGGGGGTGGCAACTAAGGATATTTTGGAGGCAGCTACTTGGAGTTCAGTGCATACTTTCTCTAAGCATTATCACCTTCCTCTCTACTCTAAGTCTAGGGCTGGTTTTGCCACAGCTATTTTGCAGGGCATGTTGTCAGTTCCTGCTTCCTTATGATTTGCCAGCCTCCCTTACCTCTGCTTTGGGATTCTACCCAATAGTTAGGACTGCAGCAATGTGGAGTGAAGAACATAGTACAGTTTTGTACCTACCATAAATGTAGATGTTCGAGGATCCACATTGCTGCAGTCCAATTTACCCTCCCTCCTTCCCCTCTGTATTTAGGGGTGGTTGTGTAGGTGAGGTTATATTCTACTAATTTTGTATATTTTGTATATATATATATATTTTGGTGCAGGTATGTTGGGAGTTTTTGGTTTTTGGCCTTATCTTTTCAGGGTCTTCTGACATCTGGGGCAAGAAAAGACTGAGGATATGACGTCGGTCATGCGCATTAGTACCCTGACGTACTGACGTCAGTCTAATGCGCCCTGACCGACGTCAGCCATATACTTTGGTATTCAGGCCGACTGGACAGCGGACTACCCAATAGTTAGGACTGCAGCAATGTGGATCCTCGAACATCTACATTTATGGTAGGTACAAAACTGTACTTTTTGTAACTTTGTATCTTGCATTTTGGCGCCACCTTTCTTAGAAAGTGAGATGTTGCATAAGATGTTGTATAACATGCCTTGCACTTGGCCTCCACCCCCTTAAGGAAGTGAGGTTTTTATGGTATTTAAAGGTTGTGAGGTAGTGTATCTGTCTGATGTCTGTGTAGCATTGGAAACAAAAGCGCTTACATTTGTTTATTAAAATACCATTTTGTGGCTTTGGAGCAGCATTTTTTTCTTCTTGCAATTGGTGGTTTAGCTAGAAAAGCTGAGGAGGTTGTAATGGCTCTTGTAGAATGGGCTTTAATTCTTTCTGGAAGATGTTTATTTTGAGACTTACAGATAAACATTATACAGCTGAAAGCCATTTAGAAAATGTAACTTTAGAGGCAGGGGAACCTTTCTTTGAATCTGAAAAGGAAACACCTGATCAGATTTTCGGAATTTTGGAATTGTGTGCAAGTAAAAACGTAATTGTCTATGCACGTCCAGTTGATGTAACATGTATTCCGCTTTGTTCTCATAATTTGGGAAGAAAACTGGTAATTCTAGTTTGGTTCAAATTTGACTGAAGCTACTTTGGGCAAAAAGGAAGGGTTTGTTCACAAGGACACCCTGTCCATATGGAAAAATAAGTAAGGGGGCTTATTAACAAGGCTTGCAATTCTGACACCCTGCTAGCAGAAGTGATTACTATCAATAAAATGGTTTTCAAGGTCAGACATTTCAGTTTGCAAGATGATGCATGTTCAAAAGGAGGAAAAACTATGTGGGATAGGATGAAATTTAAGTCCCATGGTGTTGGAGGGGCTCTTATAGGTGGTCTTAATAACAAGGTGCCTTTAAGAAAGGCCTTGCATAGTCTATGAGACATTATATTGGAGCAGGAATCTCCTAAATGAAAATTGGAGATCGCTGCTAGCTGAACTCTAACAGTGGCTGCAGCAGCACCGTCATTGAACAATTTTGCTAGGAAATGTAGAATGGAACTAACTGGAGCATAAAAGGGGTCAATATGGTTATGAGTAGCCCATACCTTTGTTGAAGCCTTATGAGAAGAGATTAGAATGTGTCTGATAGGAGAGGAGAGATGTGGAGATCTGGCTATGGTTGGAATTGGAGCAGCCAAGCGGTCAGTTTGAGGGTCTGAAGAGATGGATGGAGCTTTCCTAATGTATGAGTCAGAAGGTCTGGAACCGGATCCAGAAACCATGGCTCCTCTCGAAGATGAGGCCACAAGAAGGAGAACCAGATTTAATGAGGCCAGTATGGGGTGATCAGTATCAAGTTCCTTCCCAAGCAATTGACTTTATGAAGTACTCTGGGGATTAGTGGAAAAGGAGGAAAGGCATAGAGGAGGCTCGGGGGGCCAATTGTGAAGAAGTGCATCCCTTGGTGACTCCCCCGGAGGGGAGATAAGTGCAAAGTAGCTGCAGCATTTCACACTCATGGATGTCGCAAAAAGGTTGCAGCAAGGCTGGCCCCATTTTTGGAAAATCTTCTCCACTACTTACTGTTTTAGGGACCACTCGTGAGGCATCAGAATTGCTCTGTTGAGTCTGTCCACTATCACTTTGGATTTCTCTGGGATATGCATTGCTATCAGAAAACGTTGTGAGGAGGTTGCCCATTGCCATAGTCTTAGTGCCTCTCAACAAAGGGGGTAAGATCTGGTTCCTCCTTGTTTGTTTATGTATCATACGACTGACATGTTGTCTGTCTGGATTGCAATAGTTCCCAGTGGAAGAGAATCCTGAAATGCTTGCAACACTAAAAGCACCTCTCTCATCTCTAGAACATTGATATGCAAGTGGGCCTCATGATCCTGCCAGGTGCCTTGGACTGTCTTTCCCAGATAATGCCCCCCCCCCCCTATTTGAGAGGTGTTTGTGGTCAGTGTGGCCACTGGTTGGGGGAGTACAAATGATTGACCTAGAGTCACCTGAGTGGAGTAAGGCCACCAATGAAGATCTTTCTTGCAAGTTTCTGTTAAGATTATTTTGTGAGACATTGGTAGATCTTGCTTTGTTCACTGAGTGGATAGCAACAACTGAAGAATTCTCATGTGTAGACGTGTTAGGAGGATAAAAACTATCGCTGCTGTCATGATTCCCAGGACTTTTATCACCATCTTTGCTTGAGCTTTCTTCGTTCTTAAAAGGTATGTCAAGACTATGGCAATGGTTTAAGCACTTGGGCTTCAGGCCAGTTAATTTACATTAAGAGGGTTCGTGGTCTGCACTCTTGTGGGAGGAGAGGCTGGACTAAACAAGTATTAAAAACCGGTGTTTTTGCAAGTCCAGCCGTGTTATTCTTTCATTGGTTTCAGAGTTTAAAGTGGTTTAGAGGCTGGACTCTGCCCTTCTGAGCTGGGAATTTCTGGTTAAAGGCTTATAGTGCCTGCATATTTGAACTGCTTCTTACTGAAATTGGTACACCTTGTTTGCTGTAGCATAGACTAGATCCAGGCCTGCTGAATCTAGCTTTGTTTGTATAACTTGAGCACTAATCCAGGCATTCTTTTATTCAATTGTATTTATTACTGCTTGGTAGTAACTTGATTAAAGTGTAGCTGTCATTCTTAGTCTTTTGGATTAAGCACTTAGGCTTCAGACCAGTTGTTTTACATTAGGAAGGTTTGTGGCTGCACTGTGGTGGCAGGACAGGTAGCTTACATCCTTCTAAGTTGGGAACTGCTGATTGAGGGCTCAGTGTCTGTTATTCTAAAAGTGTATTAGTTCTGGTTTAAGCACTTGGGCTTCAGGCCAGTTATTTTACATTAAGAAGGTTCGTGGTCTTCACTCTTGTGGGAGGAGAGGCTGGACTCTGCCCTTCTGAGCTGGGAATTTCTGGTTAAAGGCTTATAGTGCCTGCATATTTGAACTGTTTCTTACTGAAATTGGTACACCTTGTTTGCTGTAGCATAGACTAGATCCAGACCTGCTGAATCTAGCTTTGTTTGTATGCTTGTTGTTTGTTTGCTTGATGTTCTTCATCTCACATTGCTGCAGTCCTTACACTTGGGTAGTCCGCTGTCCTCGGTCGGCCCGAATATCAAAGTATAAGGCTGACGTCGGTCAAGGCGCATTAGACTGACATCAGGGCGTCAGGGTACAAATGCGCATGACCGACGTCATATCCTCAGTCTTTTTTGCCGCATGGTCCGATGCAGAAGCAGCGTTGCAAGTGCCGTTCGGCGTTCTGAAATTTTTCGAATTCGGAGTTTCAGACCGAGTCAAAGTTGGCTAAGTACCCCGTTGGGGAATATTTTAGTTTTTTCTTGCCTCAGTGGTTTACCGGATGTCAGAAAAAGTGAATAACTGTATTTCTTGTGGGAAACAGATACCGCATAGAGATTATCATACTTTGTGTATTCCTTGTTTAGGGCCTGAGCACGACGTTGTTGGGTGTCGCTTTTGTGCTAGGTTCAATAAGCGCACTATTAAGCGAAGGTTAGATTGTGCCAGGTTAGTCTTTGGGAAGTGGTGCAATTATAATATGCCGTCGGATGCTCCGACACCCGCTTCTTCGAAGAAGCGCAAAGACAAAGCAGCTAAGCCCAGGCAAGAAGAGTCGTCCGTACCGGACGCCGGTTCTTTAGAGGTGTCGGTGGAACTGGGGGTTCCGCCGGAGGTTTCTCTGGAGTCCCAGGGGGAGACTTTGTTATTGCAGGATGTGGCCTTTCAGGAGGCAGGTCAGGCTGAAGGGGCTTCTCGGGTTACTGTACTCCCCTCCCTTCCCAGGGTGGTTAGGCCCTCTCCTTCTGTTTCCAAGGCTTCTCCCAGAGGCAGGCCAGGTTTAGCTTCTGTTGGTGTCACTCCTAGTTCTTTAGGATCTGTGCCCAAGAAGCACATGCTTAAAATGGCAGAAGATTTGATTACTTTGATTAGAGGTTTTCGCCCCCTCCTGATAAGAGACCTAGGGTGGAACCTGAGTTGGGGAGTTTTGAGCAGGCTTCGGATGTTTCAGAGTCTTCGACTTGCAGGAGTATTCTCCTTATTCTGATTCTGATGTGGATGATTCTACGCCTTCTGCTTCTCCTCCTGAGGATTTTTCTTTTTCAGAGACTCTTCATTCCATGAGGGAACATTTTAAGTGGGAAGGTCAGGACTTCTCTGATTCCAGGAAAAGGCTTAGGGAATTTTTGTTTTTACCCCAGCATAGGCCTTTGGCTATACCTCCTGTTCTGGATGTTGTGGAAGATGTATTTGCAGAGGCTTCTCTTAATCCTGATTCTTTGCCTCCTGCTCCTGTTAAACCGGATAGGTATTACAGGGTGCCTGAAGCTCATAAGTATCTTTTTAAGAGTCCTAGGGCAGACCCAGAAACTGTTAGTCAAGGGCCTAAGGGTGTCAAGGCTTCTGTTGTAAAAAATCCGGTTCCTCCAGATAAAGAGGCCAGGGCTTTGGATAGATGGGGAAAGAAGGTCTATACTTCTTCCACCCTAGCTATGAGGGCTTTGAATTGCCAGTTTCACATGTTGAAATACCAAAACTATCTACTTTCTCAATTGAAGTCTAAGGTAGATGCTCTGGCGGAAGGTATTGAGTGTAAGGAATTACAAGATTTGGTACATGTTTCTGAACAGGTGGGTAAGCATTCTTTGCAATGTGGTTTTGATGCTGTACAGGCCTCGTCTAGGGTGGCTGCCACTGGGTCAGTTCTTCGCAGGCACGCCTGGCTGAGGGATCAGAATTTATCTGACCATGTTAAGACAAGGATTTTAGATGCTCCTTTACAGTCTGATGTGTTGTTTGGTTCACCTGTGGAAGCAGTCTTAAAGAAAATGGAAGACAAGGCTAAGTCTATGCAGACTGTTAAAGATTTTTTGCAGGTTCAGCCTCCTAGGTTTAGTAGGAATTGGCCTACCAAGGGGTGAACGTATCCTTCTTATGATTCCCAGTCTAGGGGTAGATCTAGACGTGGTAGGGGCAGAGCTCAGGGCTCTTTCAGGCCTAGAACAGGGAGTTCACCTGCACAGTCTTCTGGTGAGGGCAGGGGTCAGTCCTTTCGTAAACAGGCCCAATGACCTACCTTTTCAGCTGCCAGAGCCTTCTCGTTTGGCAGCACCTTTGGGAGGAAGGTTGGCACTTTTCAAGGAAAATTGGAGTTTAATTACCCAAGACAGATGGGTATTGGATATCATACACCAAGGTTACAGGTTTTATTTCCATACCTTGCCTCCTTTCAAAGGCATGCCAGACGTTCCTCCTCAGCAAAGAATAGAGGCTCACAAACAAATTTCTCTGCTACTTCAAATAGGGGCCATACAGCCGGTCCCTTTGCCAGAAGTGGGCCTAGGATTTTATTCTCGCCTGTTCCTAGTACCAAAGAAGGGGAACACGTGGAGACCAATTTTGGATTTATCTATCCTCAACACTTATCTGGACATTCCCAAGTTCAAAATGTTGACGTTACAACAGCTTTTACCTCTGCTGGGCAAAGATCACTGGATGGTAACTCTGGATCTCAAGGAGGCTTACCTTCATGTTCCTATCAGGCTAAGTTGCAGGAAGTATCTGCGTTTTGGGGCTGGGACTTCTCTTTATCAGTACTGTGCATTGCCCTTTGGCTTATCTACTGCCCAGAGTGTTCACGAAAGTTCTGGCTCCAGTGATAGCTTTCTTCAGGCTAAAAGGAATACAGATTTATCCTTATTTGGACGATTGCCTGATTCTGGCTCAAGGAAGGGACGAACTTCTTCATCATTTGCAATATGTGATAGCAGTGCTAAGATGCCTGGGGTATTCTGTGAGCGAAATAAAGTCCAGTCTAGTACCCTCTCAGGACATGTGCTTTCTGGGTGTAAGACTGAATACAGCATCCCAGATGGCCTTTTGACCCCGGACAAACAAAAGAATCTTTCCCTTTACTTCCATCAATTGTCTCATCAGTCCAGGCTGACTGCAAGGACAGTCCTTCAAGCCTTGGGGTTCATGGCATCTTGTATTCTGGTGCTTCCCAATGCCAAACTGCATATGAGGAAGCTACAATGGTATCTCAAAAATGTATGGACACAGCACTGCCAGGATATGGACACTGTCATTCAGATAATACCTTGCATTCAAAAGGAATTTTTGTGGTGGGCTCAGGAATGTCACCTAAACAAGGGACTTTCTGTGACCCGGCCAGAGGCGAGTCAGATTCTAACGACAGATGCCTCAGACAAAGCTTGGGGAGCTCATCTAAATGGAAAGTGGATACAAGACATGTGGCCTGCCAGACTACAACATCTACATATCAACTTGAAGGAGATGTTAGCAGTCCAATTTGCATTAATAGCTTTCAAGGATTTACTTCTTCCAGGGCAGGTGTTGATTCTAACAGACAACACAACTGTCATGTGGTACATCAACAAGCAAGGGGGAACACATTCTTATCCTCTATGCAGACAGGCAATGATTCTGTGGGAGACTGCTCTCAGTTTACAGCTAAATCTTCAGGCAAGGTTTCTGCCGGGAGCACAGAACTCCTTAGCAGATGTGTTGAGCAGACGAATTATGGATCCCCACGAGTGGAAATTGGATCCTCATGTATTTCAGAAATTGACAGTGTCATGGGGAACTCCAGACATAGATCTGTTCGCTTCTCCACTAAACTACCAGCTGCCAAAGTTTTGCATAAAAAGGTTTCATCCCACAGCCTGGAAAGTGGATGCTCTTTCTTTCAATTGGAGCAATCTTCATGTGTATGCCTTTCCACCTCTGCCTCTCCTCCCAAAGGTACTCCTAAAGGTCAGACAGGACAAGCCAAAGATGATTTTAATAGCTCCAGATTGGCCTCGACAGCACTGGTACCCATTACTGAGAAGTCTGGTACGAGAGCCTCCATGGCCTTTGCCTTCGATTCCACACCTGCTGTCTCAGGAGAACAGTCATTTACTCAATGTCAAACTTCACTCTCTTCACCTAACAGCCTGGCATATTCTGTTTTGAACCCTGGAGGGTCTCAACTTCCACAGCAAGTTTTGAATGTTATTTTGGAAGCCAGAAGGCCTAGTACAAGGAAAGTGTACGCAGATAAATGGAAGAGATTTTTATTCTGGAGTGCAGCAAAGGAATTTGATGTTTCTGAGCCTAATTTAAGTGTGGCTCTTCAATATCTTACTGAGTTACTGGACAAAGGTTTGTCCTTCTCTTCTATTAAGGTTCATGCTGCAGCAATCTCTGCTCACTATGACTGTGACCCACCATTGTTTTCTCATCCTTTGTTCAAGCAATTTCTTAGAGGGGCAAAGAATATAAGACCCCCACGTAGAGCTCCTACTCCTGCTTGGGATCTCAATTTTGTGTTGGAGAAACTCACTCTACAACCTTTTGAGCCTGCAGCTACTGCCGAGTTGAAATATTTATCATGGAAGACTGCTTTTTTGTTGGCCATTACCTCTGCAAGAAGGGTTTCTGAATTACAGGCCCTTATGGCGGTTGAGCCTTTCTTAATTTTCCATAAGGATAGGGTATCTTTGCATACTAATCCTTCCTTTATGCCTAAAGTGGTTTCTAGTGTGGCTTTAAACCAAACTATTCATTTGCCTACTTTTTATGCAAATCCCCAAAATAAAGGGGAAAAGATTTTGCACACTTTAGATGTACACAGGCAGTTGCGATTATTATTTGAGCAGAACTAAAGGGTTCAGGCAGTCTCAGCAGTTATTTGTTTCTTTTGCTTTGAGTTCTCAGGGCAAGTCTGTGTCAAAACAAACTATTTCTAAGTGGATTGGGTTTTGCATTGCTTTCTGTTATTCCCATCATGGTAAGGAGATTCCAGCTGGGATTAGGCCTCATTCCACTAGGGCTACTGCCACTGACAGCTTTTGTAAGGGGGGTGGCAACTAAAGATATTTTGGAGGCAGCTACTTGGAGTTCAGTGCATACTTTCTCTAAGCATTATCACCTTCCACTTTACTCTAAGTCTAGGGCTGGTTTTGCCACTGCTATTTTACAGGGCATTTTGTCATCTCCTGCTGCTTTATAGTTTTGCCATCCTCCCTTACCTCTGCTTTGGGATTCTACCCAAGTGTAAGGACTGCAGCAATGTGAGATGAAGAACATAGTACAGTTTTGTACCTACCATAAATGTAGATGTTCGAAGATCCACATTGCTGCAGTCCAATTTACCCTCCCTCCTTCCCCTCTGTAGTTAGAGGCGGTTGTGTGGGTTGGGTTGTAAATATTGTGTATATTGTATATATTGTACATATTATTAGTGCAAGGGTGGTTGGTTGGTTGTTTGCTGTCTTTTGGTTTTGACCTTTCTTTTAGGGTCTTCTGACATCTGGGGCAAGAAAAGACTGAGGATATGACGTCGGTCATGCGCATTTGTACCCTGACGTCCTGATGTCAGTCTAATGCGCCTTGACCGACGTCAGCCTTATACTTTGATATTCGGGCCGACCGAGGACAGCGGACTACCCAAGTGTAAGGACTGCAGCAATGTGGATCTTCGAACATCTACATTTATGGTAGGTACAAAACTGTACTTTATTTCCCTGAAGCACTAATTCCACCTAACACGCGGCTTTTCAGCACTTCTGTGGATCCGTAGTGATATCTGCATTGCTTACTGTGCTTATTTCCTTGTTTCACTTGAAAGAAAGTTACTGTTTGTCATTTTTGCATTTAAGTTACCTGTAACACATTGCATTTAAGTTACCTAGCACTTGCTCACTAAACAATTATATAAGTCAGCACTAAACATTAAAAGCACTACACCCTCACAAACTCCCCTTGAGTACCTTGTTCCCCATTGGCCCTTTTTTTCAATTATAAAGGAATTCCCAATACTATTCTGGCATGTCCAAAGGTCAGTTGTCAATCTCCTCTCTGGCCCAGCTGGTGAATCTGGGAATCTTGAGGCAATGTTACAACTGCCTCATGTACACAGACAACCCTCTCCTCCTCCCAACAAATTCCAACACATGTGAGAGATGCAACCATATAGCCAAACTGGAGGCTAAACTCAACTCACTACTGGCGTAACCAGTCAGGAGGAGAAGGAAACCACACTCACTACAATTCCAGTCTGACATAGACCTACCACGACTGCAAACCAAACACATAAACACACAAAAACGTACTCGGAGGCTCTAAATAAAAATCTGCCTAAGCAGCAGAGGCCTCCAAAGCAGACACCCAAGCAACCGCTACCCCAAAACAAAACACGTGCAACACATAGCTCACAAAGTCAGTGTGCGGAACAGTCACAGCCCTTAAGGCTAAACAACACACCTGATACACTTGTAATAGGTGACTCTATCGTCAGGCACACTGACCTCCCGCTCACCAGGCTGAACAAGGAGAAGGTCACGGTGAGCTGCCTGTCGGGCGCTAGGATCCGCCACATAACACAAGCATTCAGGTCACTCCAAGGCAAGTACAAATATGACTCAGTCATTGTCCATGCTGGTGTGAATGACCTGAGACGTACCTCCCTGGACTGCATGAAAAGAGACATTGAGGAGCTCTCTGAGCATGTAGCCCAGGCCGGTATGACCCTGACCTTGAGTAGCATCTTACCCTCACCAAGAATGATGCCACAGTATGAAGACAAGATGATCAATTTCAACAATTGGCTTAAGTATTTTTATCATTCAAAGGGGATCCAATGCCTGTCAGCCTGGGATGACATGCTCGACAAGTCACGATGCTTCGCTAGGGATGGCTTGCACCTGTTATCCCTGGGCTTTTGGATATTGGCAAAGGCTCTTGCTACCCCCATAGTGCCTTTTTTAGGCAAGGCTCAAAAGACAAACCCACCTCCATAGGTATCACAAGGGATAAGAAACTAAGAGTAATGTTACTCAACGCCAGAAGTCTAAACCTCAAGATGCATGCACTCGAAACTCTCCTTAGCATGGAGAACATCGATATCTGTGCAGTAACAGAAACCTGGTTCAAGGCTCCCGAGAGCACCCCAGCACTACCAGGTTATACCTCATACCATGCTTTTCGGCCCCAAAACTTGGACCGAACCACAAAAGGAGGGGGGGTATCAATATTTGTCAAAGATACCCATGCCTCCTGTTGGTGGCACAGCACAAAGCATCAGAGACTATCCATGTGCAACTAACAGTGGGTTAAAACTGTCTTCCAGTGTATAGCCTGCTACAGACCACCCTCCCAAACCCAGAAGCCCCACTCGGCCTTCCTGAGAACACTGGAAAATATGAAGTTCTCTCCAAACACCATTATATTGGGCGACTTCAACTACCCAAACATAGACTGGGAGCATTACTCTAGCTCCAACACCCTAGCCCAAAGGTTCCTAGAATTTATAAACTCAAATGCTATAGAACAACCTGTTACCACTCCCACAAGAGGGGAAAACAAACTGGAGCTGATCATCACCAACATGGGGATTCTGGAACCTTTTTAATCTTGGGAACTGTAAAGGAAAAGGGGATTGGTGTAATCTCTGGATATGATGCTTTGTATTCATTTGTCTTTTGTTACTTTTTGCCAGGCTTTTGGGTACAAAGATGGGCGACCCCCCCCACCACCACCATCTGCCTCCAGATCAGGAGCGTTGGAAGGGCCTACCAAAGAAAGGTTCTCTGTCGTCCTGATTCTGCAAACCTCCTCTGCCGCGTAGTCGGCGTCTTCCATTATTAATTCCCCCTCTGCAAGAAGTTTCACCAACTGTGTCCTGAAAAGATCTCTGTGATTTCCAGAACCACATTTTACCACTACCTCTCTGACCTTTGGGATAAGGTCTAAGTAGGCATGGAAAAATGGACCCCTATGGCAAACAGTCTTTC
The DNA here is from genome assembly GCF_019279795.1 of Protopterus annectens. Taxonomy (NCBI): domain Eukaryota; kingdom Metazoa; phylum Chordata; order Ceratodontiformes; family Protopteridae; genus Protopterus; species Protopterus annectens. The sequence goes on from NC_056731.1 coordinate 538,764,088, forward strand.
GTTCCTGTTCACACCTGGTGACTGTATCCTTCACTTTAGCCCTGAGTAAGGACGAGCCATCGAACAGGGCATTTACAGAGGAAGATTAAAAGGGCTCTACAAAGTCACACAAGCACAACTAAGAATGTCTCCTTAGGGAAATTACAGAACCCACTGCTCTACTCGCCCCATCTGCTGTATATAAGATCAGTCTTATGAAGGTGTTGACAACTGAATTTAAGGTGGAGAGCTGAGAGGATACTTTGTCCACAACCCCCTGAGCTACTGAACCTTGAAGAGTATTTTTTTAGTTCTTTCAGGAGATCTCCCTGCACTCTTGTAAAATGAGTAAGATAGTTTAGCGATCTGAGAGAAAAAGCCACTGAAGAAAAAATGTGCTTTCTATACCTGTCTATAGTCCGAGACTCTTTGAGGAGGATGGACAGAAGATGTCTCCGAGAGTTCCTTCTTGGTGGCTGTCGCCACGACCATAGCATTTACTGGGACTCCCTTAGTTAGAAAAGCCTTATCCGAGGGAGAAGTAAAAAATTTGTTTGGCCTCCTAGGAACATGTTCCACTGAATCTGGGTACTCCCATGCCTTTCGAGAAACTAGATCCATGAGTTCGTCGAACGACGAAGACACCCAAGAGGTGGAATGGTGAGATCCGAAAGCCTTCAGGTATGCAGGTAAGGGTGGTGGACTTCCAGCCACCTCTTTGTTGTAGCATTTCCAGAATATCTCCAAAAGAGACATCATCAGGAGGCGACCGTGGATGTTCATCATGGTACCCTGCTGCAGTCATCACACTTGGGTTATCCTGCCGTCAGGCGGTCCTGCAGTTGGCCAGAGTTCCAAAGTCTTTGTCCAGCGTCGGTTGCTGTCGCTTCTTCCCTGACGTCAGTGCGCCAGGGGTATATAAGAGGAATCCAACGCCATTTTCTTCAGTCTTTCTTGCCGCGCGGTGCCCGAAGCAGAAGCAGTTCGCAAGTGCCGGTCGGCCGACACCTGAGATTTTCAAATTGAATTTCAGTCCGAAGTCTTCAATAAAGCTCAGTAACCCGTTGGGGAACCTTTTCTTGCCTCAGTCCAATGTCAGAAAAAGTTAACAATTGCATTTCTTGTGGGAAGCAAATACCTCATAAGGACTTCCATTCTTATTGTATTCCTTGCCTAGGCCCAGACCACGATGTCACAGGTTGTCGGTTTTGTGCTAGGTTTAATAAACGAACTATCAAACGCCGTTTTGACTTTGCACGACATTACTTTGGTAGGAAATTTAATTATATCATGCCGTCGGAGCAGCCGACGACTGGCATGCATAAAGAACGCAAGGATAAGGACAGGCAGCCTAGAACCAAGCCGGACTCCGAGGCCTCTGCTGGGCCTGTCGCCGGTTCTCCGGTTTTCAGTGAGGCGCCTACGCAGCCCCTGACGACCGCAGAATTGGAACCCCAGACAGCTTCGGATTCTCAAGCAGAGTGTACTAGGCCGTCGCAGCCATCTTCATTAGGCCCTCCCGAACCGGAACAGAAGGAGATCCTGGTGCAGTAGAAACACTTTCGGTTGCAGAAGGTGTCTTCAGACCGACTACACTCACCATTAAATCTTTTGCTAAGCTTAAAACTCCATTTAAACCAAAAAAGACTGTACATCAGTCTCCAGTTCAAAGCCCCATGCGTAAGAAACAGATGCTTAAGATGACTGAAGATTTGATTACCCTAATCAGGGGTTCCCGTCTCCCTCCAGATAAAAGGCCAAGACAAGAGGAGGATTATGCTTCCTCTGACCAGGTTTCAATTTCCTCAAATTCTTCTGAGGAACAGAAACTAAGGGTAATGCTGCTCAATGCCAGAAGTCTAAATCTCAAAATGCACGCACTCGAGGCCCTTCTCAGTATGGAGAACATCGATGTCTGTGCTGTGACAGAAACCTGGTTCAAGGCTCCTGAGAGCACCCCAGCGCTATCAGGCTTTACCTCATATCATGCGTTCCAGCCCCAAAATCCGGACAATACCAAGAAAGGAGGGGGGGTATCCATATTCATCAAGGACACCCACACCTCAAGACTGGTGGCAACGCACGATGCATCGGAGACCATCCAGGTGCAATTAACCATAGGCAAGACTGCTCTGCAAATTGTAGCATGTTACAGGCCACCCTCACAAACTCAGGAACCTCACATGGCCTTCCTGAAAACACTAGAGGGGATAAATGTATCACCAAACACCATCATACTAGGTGACTTCAATTACCCTAATATAGACTGGGAACACTACTCAAGCCCAAACACCCTAGCCCAAAAGTTCCTGGAATTCATAAACTCAAATGCCATGGAACAACTAGTCACCATCCCCACAAGAGGAGATAACATACTTGATCTCATCATCACGAACATGGGAGCACAATGTTCAACACCGGAGGTGTACCCTCACTGGTGAGATCAGACCACAAACTAATCTCGCTGAAGGTCCTCATCCCACCCCACCTGAAATAAAAAGACCACAGTAATGAACTTCTCAAAAGCCGACTTCACACTTCTAAAGACTAGTATGGTCTCCTTTAAGGCCCCGAGCCAGCGGAAAACAGTACTCAAGCCGCTGAATCACTTACAAATGCCTTCTACCAGCACCTGCAGGACTGCATGGATAAGGCAATCCCAAGCAAAACAAAGACTTTTTGTACCAAAGGCAAGCGTCCAGTCTGGTGGACCCCAGCCATAAACAAACTCTACAACAAAAGGAGGAAGCTACTACAAGATAGAGCAAAATCCTTAAAAGGTAAGACACCCTTGATCACTATAAGTAAAAACTAAGAGCTCTCATAAAATCATCCAAAGCAAATTTCGAGAGAAAAATAGCTAAAGACTCAAAAGACAATCATAAGGCCTTCTTTAGCTATGTTAGAAACCTGGGAGGAAACTCCCAGATATGCTCAGAGCTAGTTCAAAATGATGTGAAGATTACTGATCCTACAGACATTGCCAACATACTGGCTGACAGGTTCAGTGCAAACTTCTCCCCTCCCCAAAAGGAGAGATATCTATACCAAACGATTGCAGCCCCCAAACATCTCCAGCCCAAGTGAGAACTGCTCTCTCCAAAGCAAAAACACAGCATCCATGGGACCTGAAGGTGTCCCGGCTGTGTGCTCCATGAACTCAATGAGGAATTAAACCCACAGCTAGGACAGCTGTTTAATCAAAGTCTTACCTCTGGATACGCACTCCAGGAGTGGCGACTGCAACTGTGGTACCACTTCACAAAGCGGTGCCTCCACCGACCCTGGAAATTACCGCCCATTAGCTTGACAAGCCTTATCTGCAAAGCCATGGAGAGGATCATAATGGACCTCATAAATAAAACATAGGAATTTGCAGACTTTGGATCCAACCCAGTTTGGCTTTGTCAAAGGCAGATCATGCCTTTTAAACTTGGTTGACTTTTGAAACAGTCACCAAAGCCATTGATGAGGGAAAGGCAGTCCATACAGCTTACCTCGATCTGGCTAAGGCCTTGATACAATACCCCACTCGGGTATCATTGAAAAACTCATCAGCTTAAATGTCAACCCATACATCACAAGATGGGTTGCAAACTGGCTGAGTGACAGAACCCACAGGGTCAGAGTTGCTGGCGCCATGTCAGACTCAAAGCCCGTCACAAGTGGTGTCCCACAGGGCTCAGTCCTGGGCCCACTCTTGTTTGGCATCTACTTTTCCAAGTACAAGCAAACACAGGAGGGTTATGGCTGACAAAGTTTGCAGATGACTGCAAACTGGGCCATAGTAGAAAAACACATCTGACACAGATATCCTTCAGAAGGGTCTCACAGAAACGGATAACTGGTGCCAGAGCCACGGCCTAAAGTTAAATGCCAAAAATGCATAGTCATACCCTTCGGGAAAAACAAGGTTACCCCTAGCTACCAAATAGGTGGCAATCCACTGAGCACAGAAGAAGTTATCAGGGACCTGGGGACCCAGGTTGATAGTAGTCTGTCATTCAACACCCATGTAGCTAAAGTAGTTAGGAAGACCTTCTACATTGCCCACCTTATCATGAAGGGATTCTCATCTAGATCAAGGGAGGTCATAGTCTCCCTTTACTCATCACTCATCAGACCAATGATTGAGTACAATGCCCCATTCGAATGTATCTGACCCGACACTTGCAGCAGCTGGAGAGGCCACAAAAGTTCCTCACCAAAAGGATAAAGGGTCTCAAAATCTGTCCTATGCTGCCCGACTGAAAGAACTCCAGCTCTATTCAGTCGCCACCGCTTGCTCAGAGGTGACCTTTGCCTAACATACAAGGCCATGTCAAACCCAGATTTGATGAATATGCTTCACCTCAAAAAATCTAGATCCATCAGAGCCACAAGGGCGGGAGACTTAAACCTTGACACGGCTATTAATAGGACGTGCTGGAGGGATAGATTCATCACCCAAAGACTCCCTATGCTGTGGAACAAAATCCCGGTACATGTGAGGCAGAGCACCTCGCTGGCCTTGTTCAGGAGAAATCTTGACCAATGGATGGGAGATCGCAGATATACCCCAGGGATTACCTCAGTGTCACTGCTCGACAGAGGCACAGCAAAATAATGGGTATAGTTCCCCATACTAAAGGGGTGGCATAAGCCACAAAACGATGGGCTAGGCTTGTAAATGCCCTCGGGCAGATAGCCTAGTATGAACCTATGAACCTATGATTACTCTTTTCCCCCTTATGAAGACTCCCCCCCTGAAGACTACTCCTTTGGGGAAACTTTACATACCATGAGGGAACATTTCCACTGGGAAGGCCAGGACTACTCTGATTCTAAGAAAAGGCTCCGAGAGTTCCTTTTACTACCCCAGCACAGACCACTTGCTATCCCTCCAGTTTTAGACATTGTGGATTATGTTTTAGTCTAAATCCTGACTCTCTACCTCCTGCTCCAGCCAAACCAAACAGATACTACAGAGTACCTGACTCACACAAATTCCTTTAGAAAAGCCCTGTTGCTGACGCAGAAACAATTTCCCAGGGTCCCAAAGGGGCTAAAGCTTCTATGGCTAAAAATCCTATACCCTCTGAAAGGGATTCCAGAGCCCTAGATAGATGGGGAAAGAAGGTATACACTTAAGCTACTCTGGCTATGAGAGCATTAAATTGTCAGTTTCACATGCTGAAATATCAGCAATTCCTAATGTCTCAATTAAAGCAAAAAATGAGCACACATTCTGAACAGTCTGAATTCAAGGAAATGCAGGATCTGTTGCATGCAGCTGAACAGGTGGGCAAACATACTTTACAATGTGGATTTGATTCATTGGAAGCTTCCTGTAGAGCAGCTGTTACTGGGTCTGTCATACTTAGACATGCTTGGTTAAAAGAACAAACCCTACCTGATCATGTTAAAGCAAAATTATTGGATGCATCTTTACAGCAGGATGTCTTATTTGGTGTCAAAGCAGAAGAGGTTTTAAAGAAAATGGAAGATAAGGCAAAGTCTATGCAGATGGTCAAGGATTTTTTACAGGTACAACCCCCTCATTTCAGCAGAAATTGGCCAACAAAAAACTGGTCTTTTCCAGCTTCTGACAGATCACAGAGGGGCAAATACAGATGCCCAAGGGGCAGAGGTCAGTCACAAGGCCCTTACAAACCTCGCCAATGGGGTGCCGCTACCCAGAAAGGAGGAGAAGACAGGCCCCAAGCTAGCAAAAGACAAACACAATGACTTAACCCTCAAACTACCAAGCAAATCTGTCTTGGCAGCTCCCTTGGGAGGAAAATTAGCACTTTTTGCAGACAACTGGCACATCATCACAAAAGACAAATGGGTCCTAAACATTGTCTCACTAGGATACAGATTCCACTTTCACACCTTGCCAAAGATAAAAGGAATGCCAAACCTGCCACCAAATTAATGGGCAAAGGCACAAAAGCAAATTACAGCTATCATGGACATGAGAGCCATTCAACAGGTACCTACACAGGAGCAAGGACAAGGATTTTACTCAAGACTCTTTCTAGTCCACAGAAAGGACAAAGCATGGAGACCCATTCTGGACCTTTCAGTTCTAAACACCTATTTGCAAGTACCCAAATTCAAGATGCTAACACTACAGCAGCTTCTTCCCATGTTGGGCAAGAAGGCTTGGCTAGTAACGTTGGACCTCAAGGAGGCATACCTGCATGTCCCTATCAGACAAAATTGCAGAAGATACCTCCGTTTCATTGCAGGTTCAACCCATTATCAATTCTCTGCACTGCCCTTTGGCTTATCTGCTGCACCCAGGGTCTTCACAAAATGCCTGGCACCAGTAATTGTATACTGCAGACAAAGAGGAATTCAAATATACCCATACCTGGACGACTGCCGTATTCAGGCAGAAAGCAAGGACATTCTTTTAAAGCATCTGGCATTTATCAAACACCTTTTAAGTTGCCTAGGGTACACAGTAAACGAAAAGAAATCAAAACTAGTGCCCTCACAGAACATAATATTCCTGGGTGCCAGCTTGAATACAACGGCCCAGATGGCTTATCTCACGCTAGATAAGCAACAACAGCTGACTCAATACTTAAACATAATGGCAACAAAGACCCAACTCCCCGCAAGAAAAATTCTGTAGGCCTTGGGATTCATGGCATCTTGCATATTACTAATATCATTTGCAAAACTGCATATGTGGAAATTACAATGGCACCTGAAAAGCGTATGGACTCGCCACAGCTTGGAAACAATGATACCACTCATTCCCTGCCTTCAACAGGGGTTTCTATGGTGGGCACAGGCATGTCACCTCAACAAGGGTCAGCCTTTCACCTTACCCACAGCCAGGCAAACTATGACAACGGATGCATCGGACTATGCCTGGGGAGCACACATGGCAGGACAGTGCATTCAGGGCAAATGGACTACAGATCAAAGGCATCTGCATATCAATCAAAAAGAAATGGTAGCTGTACAGAATGCCCTAACAGCTTTCAAGGACCTCTTACACCCAGGACAACTAAATAAATAAAGACGGACAGTACCACAGTAATGTGGTACATAAACAAGCAAGGGGGCACACATTCCTACCCTCTATGCAGGCAAGCAATGCCCTTGTGGAACACAGCACTGGCTTACCAAGTTCAACTACAAGCACAATTCCTGCCAGGAAAGAAGAACACATTGGCAGACGACCTAAGCAGAAACATCATGGATCCCCACGAGTGGAAACTAGATCCACAAGTATTTGCAATGATAACTCAAAAATGGGGACGCCCAGACATAGATCTCTTTGCCAACCCCCAAAACTACCAACTTCAAAAATTTTGCACAAGAACATTCCACCCACAAGCTTGGAAAGTGGACGCCCTCTCATTCAGTTGGAAAACATTAACAGTGTATGCCTTTCCTCCACTGCCTCTTCTAGCAAAGGTGATGCTGAAAGTCAGATTAGAGAGGCCACAAATGATACTCATTGCACCAGACTGGCCACGCCAGCACTGGTATCCAATTCTAAGGAACATGGCCCACGGCCCACCGTGGATTTTACCACAAATTCCTCATCTGCTCACCCAGCGAGACAATCAGATTCTACACAGCCAGCTCAAGACTTTAAACCTGGCTGCATGGCAAATTACCTAAACAACCAGCCAACACTTCTATCCAAAGCTGTTATGGATGTCATTCTGGAGGCCAGGAGGTCCAGCACCAGGAAAGCCTATTCAGACAAATGGAAAAGATTTTGCGCCTGGAACCAGGCTAAAGGCCAAAATCCTCTTGATCCAAACATTCCTCAGATTCTACAATATTTAACTGAGATGTTGCACAAAGGACTTTCCTTTTCATCTATTAAGATCCACGCATCAGCAATTTCAGCTAATTACAACACAGATCCTCCTTTATTTTCACATCCACTCCTAAGACAGTACCTCAGAGGGGCTAAGAACATAAGACCGCCCAGGAGAGCACCAACACCTACTTGGGACCTCAACTTTGTTCTGGAAAAGCTTACACTGCCGCCCTTTGAACCAGCTTTTTCAGCTGATTTAAAGTTTCTTTCATGGAAAACTGCCCTGCTGCTAGCAATAACTTCAGCTAGAAGAGTCTCAGAGCTACAGGCACTAATGGCGGTGGAGCCTTTCCTCATTTTTCATCAAGACAGAGTCTCTCTATGAACTAACCCTTCCTTTATGCCAAAGGTGGTATTCAGTGTGGCCCTAAACCAAACCATTCATTTACCCACCTTTTTTCCAAACCCCCAGAACAAAGGAGAAAGACTCCTACACTCTTTGGACATTCACAGGCAATTATGTTACTACTTGGATAAAACTAAGGCTTTCAGAAAATCTGACCAGCTCTTTGTAGCCTATGCTGCAGGATCACAAGGAAAAGGTATCTCAAAACAGACCATTTCAAAATGGATAGGACATTGCATACATTTCTGCTACACACATCATGGGAAACCGGTACCTGCTAGCATTAGGTCGCACTCCACCAGGGTTACAGCTACATCAGCAAACTTTCTCAGGGGGGGTGCCATCCAAGGATATTCTGGAAGCTGCAACTTGGAGTTCAGTGCACACCTTCACCAAACACTATCACTTTCCTCAATATTCCAAGACTAGAGCTGGCTTTGCCACTGCAGTTTTGCAGGGCCTACTAGCTTCTTCTAACCCTGTTTTAACTCCACCACCCATCCTTAGCTTTGGGATTCAACCCAAGTGTGATGACTGCAGCAGGGTAACACGATGAACATAGTACAGTTTTGTACCTACCATAAATGTAGATGTTCGAGTGTTCACCTTGCTGCAGTCCAGGTTACCCTCCCTCCATCCCCTCTGACCTCGCTGAACCTTTCTATACCTTTCTATCTGATACAACCTTTGTGGTGTATTTGCTTGTAGCTGAAGGTATGCTTTGTAATTTCATTGCATGTTTTATTGGCAATAGGTAGTGACCACCTACTGGGGGGCACCTGACATCTGGGGCAAGAAAAACTGAAGAAAATGGCATAGGATTCCTCTGATATACCCCTGGCGCACTGACGTCAGGGAAGAAGCGACAGCAACCAACGCCGGACCAAGACTTTGGAACTCTGGCCGACTGCGGGACCACCTGATGGCAGGATAACCCAAGTGTGATGACTGCAGCAGGGTGAACACTCGAACATCTACATTTATGGTAGGTACAAAGCTGTACTTTACCCTTCATCTTCATCGAGGTCCATATCAGAAGTTCCGGATTCCACTGGGAGTCTAAATGCTTCCTCCTGCATAGTCTGTTCCAAGGGACCTCTTCAGAGGGATACTCTGGGGAGGTTTTGGAAGAGTGGGGGGTGCCCTGTGGGGCGTCCTGAGGCCTAGAATCCCTATGTCCCTGTGGATGAAGGTATATAGAGGCAGACACTGATGAAGCTGAGGGTTTCCCCAGAACCAAAGATGACGGACCTGGAGCCGAGGTACAGCCGAGCCGAGGCCCCAAGAGGAGCAAAGTGGGATCTGACAATTGTCCGATCCTACTACTGGGCCCCCATCCCAGACCCGACTGGGGGTGTCTGCTCCTAGACTCCTCCAGCTCCGATGGAGCAGAGTATGTCAGAGCCATAGTTTGATCTGTAGAACCTGAAGTAGGCCTCGAATCCGAGAGTTCCACTAAGACCAGCTCTGGACCTTCGGACTCTGAATCCAAGGGTTAGAATAGAGGAGGAATCTGAGCAGCAGAGGTGGATGTGGTAGGATCCGAAGCCCTCGGGGTCAGACCCAACAATAACTTGGCCAGTGCCTGTGTCTTCATTAGCTTCTGCACCACCCGATCCATGTTCATCATCTGACAGACTCCTGGAAGACCGAGTTGGGGAGGTGGGGGATTTTGATCTTTTTAGGATTGGAGATTGGTCCCAAGGCCGGAGACTGACTTTGTAATTTGAACTCAACCGGCACCGAGCTAGAAGGTGTTGGAGTTGAAGAAGATTTGTTGGATCCAATAACCTTTGGATCCGAGGAGGACAGTTTTGGTAACTTTTGATCTGAAGTAGTTAACTTCATTTGGTCTGCAACCTGTGGGATACGGATCCGATCTTGGATCCGGGCTGGCAACTTTACAAAGCTTAGATCCGAGCTCCTAGCTCCTCCCCTTACCCATAATCCCCTGTCAACCCTGACTGACCCCAGATCTAGTTTGCCGCGCTTCTAAACAGCAGCTAGATTGCGAGCTCCTGGTCTTTTGGTCAGATAAGTCCTTGTTTCTTAATTTTCTCCCATAAAACTTGTGTGAGTGTTTTGTGTTGGTTAGGTTTCCCTTGTTATAACCCTATTTTTAGGTAACCTTTTTAAATTTTAGTCAAATTTTTCTCCTTCCCACCCCTCGCTGGTCATAGTCTGTGTGTGTGTCTTAGTGTGTTTGGGGTCTTCTGAGTGAGTTTTTCTTTTTAGTTTAATAAGTCTGAGGCCCCAAAACCGATATTTTCTAAGTGCACCGAGTGTGGCCATAAGCTCTCCCCAGCGGATGACCACACTCTGTGTGTCCGGTGCCTTGGGTTGAACACCTCTCCTCTGGGTGTTCTATCTGCGCGGCGTTCAACCCCAGGGCACTGAAGGACCGGAAGTCGAAGCTGATCCTAGCGGGACTCTTGCCCCCGGATTCGGCCTCCGGTGCTTCTGTGGCCTCCTCCCAGGCTTCGGTGGTGGCCACTCCTGCCTCTCTCCCCCCGGCCGGGACTCAATCTCCCCCTTCTGCCCCAGAGGAGAGGGAGGCCAGGAAAGAAAAAAGGGGGGAGAAGCACCACAAGCAGTGGGCCGAGGCCTCCGCTTTGGACCCCCCGGCTAAGCGGGCTTCTCCCTCCAGGGCTTCTAGGTCTCCTCCTCCTCGGCTCCGGTCTCCATGCTTCTCACCGGGACCCGAGGAGGAGGAGACCCGATCTCCGTCGAGGTCTTTGAGGCGGCACTCCCGGCCAGCCTCGGTGGCCTCGTCGAGATCCACCCATAGCCTTTCGGATGCAGATTTGGACCGGATGATGTGAAGGTTCATCCAGGCCCAGCTGCAGATGGGAGTGCTCCTGCCCCCCACCTCCGGGGGGGGGGGTTCAACACCCTTCTTTGCCCCGATAGCTCCTTCTCCGTCCTGCTTCCCGGGTTTGGAGTGCTCGGAGCCGGGCAGCGTTGGAGCCGGGCGTGGGTCGGCGCTGACAGTATCGGGTACTAAGACTCTTCCTTTTAGTCTGTCGGATCCTTCCTTGTCGGATCCGAGCTCTTGGAGCCGTGGTCTGAGCTTCGGATCCGAGGGGGTCGGTGTGCTTTCGGCTCCGTCCAGGTCGGAGCACACTGGTCCTTCGGATCCGATGCTCTCGGCGCTGGTTCCGATCCATCCATGGGATCCGGGCGAGGGTCTGCTCTCGGATCCCAGAGAGAGTGGCTCTCCCTCGGCCTTCGATGTGGTGGAGAGGGCTCTTTTGAGTGCATCCAGGCCCCCGGTCCTTGCTTCGATTCCATCCCGCACTCCCTCTCGGTTAGGTCAGGCTTTCATCACCCGGCCACAGGGACAGCCTGCTTTGACATCTCAGGTCGTTCCCCTGGAACAAGACGTGGCTGGTGAGACGTCCTCGGACAGCCCCCTCGAGGATATTCCTCACAAGCGAAAGTGCAAGAGGAGGCACGTGGACTCCCCCGAGTCCTTGACAGAAGACACGGATTTGGATGATGGGGAATGCTCCCCAAGGTCACCCCTGAGGATGTCTCCTTTGGAGACATCATGGAAATGCTTAGGATAAGGGGGGGGTCCACCCCCAAGCCTTCCTCGGACGAATCCGTGTTCCTGGAAGCGTTCGAAGCAGGCCCATCTACCTCTTGGATGTCCCCTCCGGCCAACCCCTTAGTGGACCCTATTACCACTAGGGCATGGAAGGAGCCGGACACTGTGGAGCCAGTCCCCAAACGTCCAGACAGAATTCTAAGCGCCCCCCCCATCGAGAAGTCCCATTGGAACAAGGGACTCCTCCGTAGATGCCATGTAGGTGGCGGCAGCCACCAAGAGGGAGTTAGCCCAAGAGAGTCCCTCGGTCCACCCCCCGAGCAAGGAGTCTCGCTTGATGGACCGTCTTGGGAAGCGGGTCTTTAGTTCAGCGACCTTCGCTGTAAGGTCCCTGAACTACATGGCATGTGATACGGCTGCAGCGAGACCTTATTAAAGAGTACACTGCATCGCCCCCGGAGTACATGTCGGCGGAGGACAAACAGTTGTACTCCACTCGCACGGCCACTCTTAGGTCTGTATCCAACACCTCTATGCGGCTTGTATCCCACGCTACAGAGGGAGCCACTAGAGCCAGCGGAGCAGGCCTAGTTATGAGGCATCAGGCCTGGCTCCGACATTGTGATTTCACGGAACCCTTCAAGGCGTCCTTTGCGAATGCCCCATTCGATGGTTCTGCCCTATTTGGCAAGTCAGTTTGCGAGACTTTAGTCCAGAGCGAAAAGGACGGGAAGACGTTTTCTGCCGTCGGAGTCCGCCTCTCTGCTCCCCAGAGGTCCTTCTCCAGGAACCAAAAGGGACAGAAGAAGAAGATGTGGTTCCGAAAGTCACAACAGTCCCAGTCCGCTCCAGACTCCCAGTCCTTCCGCGGCAGAGCAGGACAGGGTGGATGCCGTCCTAGAGGCAGAGGGGGCCTGAAGAACTTTGGGTCCAGAGAAACCTTCTCTGATCGGCCCACGCAGCAACCCTGAGGGGTTGCCCGACTGCTCCACTCTGGAGGCAGTCGGGGGGGCGCTTCTCGAGGCACCTGACAGCTTGGGAGTCCATTACAACAGACCGCTGTGTGCTTTGTATCATATCCAGAGGATACAGAATTCCCCTTTCTTACATTCCCTACACCTCCCCGATGTTCCACCCAATCAGAGGGAGGCTGCAGCTGCAGAAATTCGGCAGCTTTTAGAAAAAGGAGCTGTCCACCGCGTCCCCCCAGGCCACTCCAGATCGGGTTACTACTCCAGGTTCTTTTTGGTGCCAAAAAAGACAGGGGACCTAAGGCCCATCCTCGATCTTTCCCTACTAAATCTGTCAGTAACCAAAGAAAAGTTCCGGATGGTCACTCTTCAATCTATTCTCTCCCTGTTGCAGGAGAATGACTGGATGTGCTCGATAGACCTCAAGGTTGCGTACTACCACATATTGATGGACGTACAATCCAGGAGGTTTCTCCGCTTCCGGCTGGGAGCCAGTCATTATCAATTCAGGGTCCTTCTCTTCGGTCTCACCTCAGCCCCCAGGGTGTTCACCAAGGTATTAGCAGTGATAGCGGCCCACCTGAGACTCCAAGGAATACAGGTTTTCCCGTACCTGAACGACTGGCTCCTCACCGCCCCGACAAGGCATCTACTATGCTTAGCCAGGGACTACTTCCTCAACCTTGCTCCACAACTAGGGATCACTATAAATTCAGACAAGTCCTCTCTCATCCCGACTCAGGTGATAGATTTCATCGGGGCCAGACTGGACACCAACAGGCAACTAGTCTTCCTAACTTCCGGCCGGTTGCACATATTGAGGGCACATGTGCGGGCCATCTTTCAATCGTCGAAACCTCCAGCGGGATTGGTTCTGAGGGCCCTGGGATCCATGGCAGCCGCAATAAACCTTCTTCCCATGGCGCGTCTGAACATGAGGATTTTACAGTGGACTCTGCAAGTCCAATGGTCCTTTCATCAGTACCCCTTGAGTCACCCCATTTCTCTCAGCATGGCCTGCAAGAGGGCTCTCGTTTGGTGGCTTCAATCGCCGGACCTCCAGGTGGGACGCCCCTTTGCCACGGTCCCCCCTCTCACCACAGTGACCACGGACGCCTCTCGTCTTGGGTGGGGGGGCATTATTCAGGCAGGACGGTCCAAGGCACGTGGAACGATTCAGAGACCTTATTGCACATAAATGTTCTAGAGATGAGGGCAGTGCTGGTGTCGTTGCAAGCACTTCAGAGCCTTCTGCCTGCAGGAGCAATTGCGATCCAGACAGACAGTATGTCTGTGGTATGGTACATCAACAAACAAGGGGGAACCAGGTCTTACCCACTCTGTCGAGAAGCCATGAGAGTGTGGGAATGGGCGATCTCCACCAACTGCTTTCTCATTGCAATGCACATTCTGGGGCGGACCAACATCCTGGCGGACAGACTGAGTCGCACCATCCTTTCACCCTACAAGTGGTCCCTCAATCCTCAAGTAGCGAGCCGAATTTTTGCCGTTTGGGGGCAGCCCTGTTGCGATCTCTTCGCATCTCCCTCAAACACGAAATGCAACAATTACTTTGCTCTCATTCCCCCTGCCCCAATAAAGTGGAAGAGTAAGACCTCTTTCCGGATTTGTCAGACTTTGATGAGGGAGACTTGTTCGATTTGGATGAACCCGGACCTTCTTCGAGTACCTCTGAGAAGTGTTTTTTTAAGTCCTTTCAGTATTAATTTGTTTTTCCTCTCCAGGAGTTTTCTTTGATTGAAAGCATGACAAATAGAACACAACTCCTGGAGATGGACTGCTCCAAGACAATAAACACAAAGTGTGTGTTTATCACTCGGTGGCATTTCCTTTCCACAATCGTCACATTTTTTGAAACCCATTGGTTTCGAATCCTTGATAGACATTTTGAAGAAGAAACTCCAACTACAGGTAAGAAAGAAAATAGAAACTACTTTTTTTTTTTAATAACTAAAGCTAAGACCCTCTAATTCAGATGGATCAAGTTATAGGAAGAAGTGGCACAGCCCTCTAATTTAAATGGGCTATGACCAAGACAGAACAGAAAAAGTTAAACAAAGCCCTCTAACTTAAAAGGGCTAAGTTATAATTCTCTAACTTAAACTTTGAGAAGAAAAAAAGCTAACAAGAAAAAATAGAACTGAAGAGAGAAATAACAATGGGGTTAAAAGCCCTCTAACATAAATGGGCTATTTAACAGTAAAAAAGCGCCAGGAAAGGTAAAACAAGGCCTAACGAAAGACGACGGCCAATCACAAAACAACAATAGCGGGAAAAATTTCTTATCTAAAAATGAACACAATTTAAGGTAAAAAAAACAGAGGAAAAAAATCCACAACTTTGATAAGTTAAACAAGGTAAAGAAAGATAATACTTAGCCGGAACTTGCAGACGAACACCCTATCTTTTTTAGCGGCAAATGAGATCTGGAGAGGGTTCTAGTGCATGCTGGGATAGGGTTTTAGCTACAAGCTGGCAGAGAGCCTCGAGCTTGAAAATAAAGGTTGAGGCAGATGCAAGGATCGGATTCGAACCCAACCTAGTAAGATTGAAGGTGAGATAGGACAACATCACATCAGTGATTCCAAACTAGAAAGTATTGGGTTTGGAGAGATCTCTGGTGGGGGTTACCTGTAGTGTGCACACTCTAAATACATTCTAATGAAATTTACAATCATGGAAGGGTTAAAGCATTAACATACACTGTAATGTTGCCTTTACTTTAAGTAAACCGGCCACAGACTTTTGCAGATCCATCTTGCTGGTAGAAGACTGCTGTAGGGATGCCTCACAGTTTTTGTATTAGCTGAGAAATGGAGGGTACACTCCTGGAAGAAGTTTTCTACCATGTTCCAGAGACATGATGGTAGATGAAATAGTACCCTCCATATTGACCATAGTTGTGTTTATATGTCCTGCGATGGGCTGACATTCCTTCCAGAAATTATGTTCAAAGATAATCTGACATAAGCTTCTAATCTCTTGTAACCCGTACTAGGATAAAGATGACAGAAACACATCGGGTAGAATATTCATTATGTATTTCTGAATTTTTCAGGGCATTCTTCATTGTCCACAGAGGAGGTTGTGAAGTAGAAACTCTGTGGAATAAGGACTGAAAAAAGTTGATTAGTGGACAGATAACTGAAAGGTTAAGTGGAGTTTCATTTGGATGAGTTGTGTCAGTCAACGGCATATACTAAAATAGTAACAACAGAGATTCAGCACAGGTCTTGGTTCTCTCTGTCTTCACATCTGCATAGTATTTGGAGTAAAGGTTAAGAAATGTTTGCTTACAACAAGCTGTCCGTGTTTTGTCTGTTGTTCCTATAGTGGAATCCTTACTAGTTATGCGTGTTTTTTAACCCTTATCTATTATGCTTTGATGGTTTGATTGTGAAAGGCACATTTCAGTGCAAGGAATGTATTTTGGCATTTCATACTATCTGAACTATTTTATGATGTGTAGGAATGTGACAAAGGGCTGAATAGGTGCTTGAGTACAGTGTAGTAAGGAAATAATTCATAGAGAAAGTCAGTGTTTAGCATCAAGTATCCCTTTAGCATGTTTGTAGCTCGATATATCCTGTGTTCTGTTCTAGTCTGGCATTTGTTTTCTTGTAGGCTTCCTTGCTACTGTGCACTGATGTAGTGAGTCACTGGATGTGACTAGCTCCCAAGTTCTTTTCTGCCCCATGAATAATTTGGATCTTAGTCTGAAAAAAGTTTCCTGATGTAATGCCTAAAACAGTAAAGTCTTCAGAATGTTTCCTTTGGCACCAGATTGCGAGTCAAGACCCACTTTGATACATAGTCTGCTGCCTGGGAGAAGAGTATGATGTGAAGCACTCCTGTAAGTGCCAGTGATTCAGCAATATCACACACACGTCAGAGAGAGCGAGAGACAGTTTTTAGCTGCCTTATTGTCAGATAGATGGCAGTGGTTGAAAATTGCAAATAATGAGAATTGGCAAAAAGATTTTACACAGAGCCCACATTCTTTTCTTGCACACCAGTAGAAGGCTTAGGAAACAGAAGGTAAGCAGCATTCTCATCTTCCCAAATGTTTGTCCATTTCTGTAACAGCCGTCCTTTCTCCTGTCATGACATCACCCTCTGCCAGCAGGAACTGAAGCTTACACCTTTCGTCTGTTTTGGCAGGTGACGAAGGGCCTGGAGAAGGTACACTCTTTGCTAGCAACTTGGAGGGTATTCTGATGTGTTGGCAACTCCGCTCTCCTGATCATTTGGCCTGAGCACATTAATAACTAGCCTGGTCGCAAGGTATAACCACCTATGTTTTCTTTTATTTAAGACTTTGTCTCTTTTGTCCATTTTTTTCTCTGGGTCCAACAGGTCTCACACTTGGACATGTGTTTCATGTCTTAGACCTCAGACAGCTGTTTCAAGTCCATTAGGCTCCATTAGATGGGAAAGCACTCCACATGTAAACAAGGCTGATAATCCTACTTTTATGTCCAGTGTTGCTTCTTAAGACTTAAAACATTTTAGCAAACTATTGTCTGTTGCCTGTTACACTGTTTTGTCCATGCTTTTTGGCCATTTCCAAGCTCATGTCTGTTGGAACAGATGGGGCAGGGAATTTCTAGCCCCTCAACTTCCTGTGAGCAATCTGAGGACCCAGAGACCATTATATGTAAAACTGGTAAGAATAACGAAAACACAAAAAATTAAATCAAAATGCTAATGGAGGACAAACAAATGAAGAACTTACGAGAGTGAGGCAAAAACCACAAGTAAATGTTTGTCTTAAGTGCTTTTGTTCCTTTATTTACTAAAACTTCCTCAGAAAACAAACATTAAAATAAGTGTAAGTATTTAAAAACTCTATAAATCCGTCAAAAAGGTTACCAACCAATTAAAAAAAAATTAAATAAAAAACAACTATTGGCTAACATCAACCATACATAGGTGAGCTAGCACCATTCCATCACTTTGTATATTAGACAAAGTCACCTCCTGTAAAAGAATGCAAACTGATAAAAAATCAACTTGTACTTCCTTGTTCGTCACCAAAGAAAAATCACTTCCTGAATAAATATACCATTCCTATTCCAGTTGTTTTATCTCTGTTATTATATTCACTATTTCCAGTATAGTTGGTTTAGATTTTGATTTCCATTTTCTAGTAATTGCATTTTTGGCAGCCACCATTATTAGACACAGCAAGGCCTTACCATGTCTGGGCAGTTCCGATTCTGTATCGTAGCTCAGAAAAAATAATCTCCCTCATCAGACCAGTCTGCCCACCCAGCATCTCCAGCAGTGCATCCTGCAAAGAATCTTTAAAGTCCACTAACTCGCAACACTTCCAGAAAATATATTTCCAGTTACCTCTTTCTTCCACTTCACATCTCCAACATTTACTGTGTGCCTGAGGAAAAGTTTTTTGGAGTCTTCTTGGTGTATAAAAATATGTATGTAAAGATTTCCAGGCAAAAATCCTAAATTATCTAGGTATTGTTGCATATTTGGGAGACATACATATATCCTTCCATTGTTTTAGTGAATTGCTTATCCAGTCTCTTTTCCTAATCCTTTCTAACCTCCTCTGATTGATTCTTATAATTATTATACAATATTTTATATGCTCTACTAATTATTTGTTTTTTAGTGGCAGCTTCTGATCTCGATTCTGCTTAAAAACTCTACCAGTGCTGGTCTTTCTTTTAAGACCCTCATTTTTTTTCTGTTTGCCTATACTCTTGTATCAATCCCTGATAGGGAAGGCAATCTCTAACCTGCAGTCTAAATAAATACTTGGCGTCTTGTCATTCTGTCATCTTTTCATGTCTAGTTATTTGCTCCCAATACCTTGGTTTCTTTGCCAGGTATCTCCAATAAATTCCGTCTCCCTCTTTCCTATTGTGTGTATCCCTAATTGAGAACATTATTATTTAAACAAAACTAGTTGTTTTCTCAAATTTACACATAGTACCAACAAGGAAGATATAGCATATTTGGATACATATATAGTAAACACACACGTTGGCTTTAAGTCACACATTTATAGGAAGGACATATTTAGCAATAGTTATTTAGAATTCAGTAGTAACCACCCCAGAAAATTGATGTGGAATATACTTAAAGGTCAATGTAGAAGAGCTGCTAGGATGACATCATGTTATACTGACATGGTACAAGAATTACACTATATTGGTTCCTTATTTTCTGAAAGAGGATACCCCAAAGGTTTAATAGACAATATTACGAGATCTGTCACCAAAGAATGGGGCAAAAAATATAAACCTATATTAGGAACTGGTAACATGCAGGTTCATTTAAATTTAGAGAATAGCAATGACCTGCAGTATAACCGTGCATGTATAGTGAAATTTGGTCAATATGCCAATGGGGTAAAAGTTTAATTTGTGACAACTGGAACATCCTAAAGGCAGATGAGGATATTAGTCAAGTTATAGATGACACACCAACATTTGTGTATAAAATGGATAGGAACTTGAGGAGCAATTTTGAGAGCAATGGTGAACATAGGGGAAAGTATAAGGCAGGACACACACGGAAGTGTGGAAATTGCAGTCAGTGCAGTTATATTCTTGGTGGATAAGATTACACTTGACAATGTGAATAGGTCCACTGTCATATTTAAACAAGGTAATTGTAATTCCAAACGTGATGTATATGGCTAAGTGCATGGAGTGTTTTGGATTTTACATAGGAAAAACGGATAGACTTTTAAAGAATAGAATCTACGACCACACGTATAACATCAGGAAAAAGGATCGTAATAATGCTCTATACAGATGCATAGAGATCAAAGGGGAAAATCATAATTTTAAGTTTTGCATTGTGGAACTAGTATACATAAACCCAAGGGGAGGAAACACTAAAGCTATATTGGGGGAGAAAAGTGAAGTGGCAGCTACTTTTTGATGCCACCACACCCCCAGGGTTGAATGATAACATCCCTATTAAGCCCATAATTCAGGCACGTATATGACACAGTAGGTTTGGCATGAAGTAATGTGATAGTATAATACTATTGTAGAATAAACACCCCTATGGTTATTAACTTTTAGCATTCTTTAATATGTAATAAAATTTATTATTATCAGTCTTGTATTGGTTTTAATATTGTACAGTTCAAGTATTTATTGAAGGATATGTGTGCAAAAAGTTCATTATTGTATACAGAGTATTTAATGAGATATCACTTTAAAAGCTTTCACATTTTTATTGGTTAAAACTCATTGGGGTCAAAACAAAATGATTCTTAAACTCACTGTAGTAAATACTACTTATTCTGATGAAGTCCACTTTATGTGGATGAAAGCGCCAAATCATTTATTGTTTTAATAAAGTGTATTTTTTTACATACTGGATCACCTGTTTGGGACTTACTAACACAGAGCTTGCTCATATTGTGCTTGAAGCAGCGTTTTTGTTTCATTTTGCTATTGTTTTCAGAGTTGGATAATGCAACACTTTTTCATTTTATATTATGTAGTCATCCTTATCAGCAGAATCTCCTTTCTCCATTCCCATGTTGATTTAGTTCTTAGAATACCTTCTATTACTTTATGGATGTAGTAATCTGCATGATTTGTATGGATATAATCCGTATGATTTATTGTTATTCTCCTTAAAGGCCTTTATATAAAACCACAGTCTCTCCTTTTTTCTTGAGCTTCCCCCATGTTTCATCATCTTCTGTTTTCACTTTGAATTATAGTTTTCTGCTTGTGCTGTGTGTAGGAATATTAACTGTGTAGCTCTGAAATACCCCTTCAAAATGGGTAATCCCAATCCTCCCTGTTGTACTGGAAGGATCAGATTATCTCACTTGACTCTTGCCATCTTCCCCTTCCAGATAAAGTCCTTCAGGTCTTTATTAATTGCTACCTACAATTTTTCCTCATTGATAAAAATATGCCTGACCTGTGTATAAGACTAAAGGGACTGTAGATGTATTAGAAATATGTCAGAAATTTTATGGAAATCTGTATAAAGCACAGAAATGTGAATATAAAGAAAAAGTACAAATGGAAAAGTTTTTGGAAGAATTAAGTATGCCAGGGTTAGATACTCCTGTAGAAGTCTGCTGGCTAGGAGGGAAGAAAGTGATAAAGATCTGGAACATTCTGTTTAACTGTATTTTAAAAGGAGGAAAAACATTTATTTTATTTATTTTTTTATTTAACAGTTGATGTTAAGTTGTCATTCTCGCCTTCATTCTTGCTGGATGGGTTCGGAGCCAATCCTCGGCTCCGACTCGGCCTATACTAAAGCTCGAGAGCTATTTTTACTGGCTCGAGGCAGCCCTATATCCCACAATACCATGTGCTAACTCCCCAGATCTCGTTTGCCGCTTCGCTACGAGGTTGTCTTTTTTTATCGGCTCAGGTTAGTAAGGAGTTTTACTTAATTGAACTAGTTTTCAGGTAGTTTTTTCCCATTAGTTATCTTTGTCTAGGTCCCTACTGATTACCTTATTCTCGGATCCCTTTCTTTTGTAGCCCTTCTTCCCTTATTTAGTTAATTTTTTATCTTGGGCCTACGGGCTTTACCTCAGTTTCCCCACCCCTTCCTATCTGTGTGTGTGGGTTTAGTCAGTTCCCTTAACTCTTTTTATATTTAATTTTAAATTGAGTGTGTGTGTGTGAACTGACTGTGTTTTTTACTATGTCCAAAGACTCTAAGGTCTCGGGATTCAAGAAGTGTGACTCGTGCTGTAAGAAAATGTCTCTGACAGACGGTCACACTTCTTGTGTCTATTGCTTGGGGCCTTTACACCTGCAGGACTCTTGTTCCGTTTGTCACGGATTTAATTCAAGAGTCCTGCAGGAGAGGCGTAACAAGCTTATTCTAAGGGGCTTGTTAAAGCCTGATGACTCCCCGTCCCAGTCTGGTTCGGGGAAGTCATCAAAAACCTCCAAACCCTCGGCTCCAGCTTCTGAGTCGAGGGCTGGTGTTATCAAGATGGCTCTGACCTTGGTTCCGACTGGCTCCGAGGCGAGCAAAGTGGTTTCCGCTCCGAAACCATCATCGGAGCCGACCCCAGCACGCAAGCGCTCTAGAGGCCCCTCCCTAGAGTCCATTAGATCGGCTCCGAGATCCCCTCTCTTGTCGGAGTGGAGTCATAGGATTCATTCATCGAGGTCATCTAGGGTTTCTGACCATGACATTGAGAGGGTGGTCAGTAGACTCATAAAATCTCAGGCACTGGCCCAAATGCATCAGAGCCCATCTCACCAGACTGTGGCTCCTTCGATACAATTATCTATTCCTCCTCCGACTCATCCCTCGAGCTCAGAGCCGGAGTTTCTCGGAACCGTGACCTTGCCTACGTCGGAGCCGATACTTCCTCCTTTGGCTCCGGTGTCGTCGGCTCCGACCTCCTCATTGGTTCCGTCTGTGGAGAGGTCCGGGCGCCGAGACTTCATTGTCGGCTCCGAGGGGGCGAGTGGCATTGGACCCTTGTCCGACCCCGCTCTCCCTCTCTGAGCTTCGGCTCTGGTTAGTTCGGCCCCGACATCTTTCTCTGAGCCTTCTCTGTCAGCTCCGGGGGTGGTTCCGGTCTCTTTGGAGCCGGTGCTACCTTTGGTGTCTGATAGTGGAGCCTTCGAGGTGATGAGGAGTGTGCTGGACCCAGTGTCCACTCCAAGGTTAAGTTCTGCTGGTCCTCCCTCCATAGTGCCTGTTACGGTCTCTGGCCATTCTCTTGCACCTGTCAGCAGAGATCCACAGTGTGGGGTACCCACTTTGGGTGTCTCCTCCTCTTCCGAGGGCTCCCCTGAAGTTTCAGGGGAACCCCCTAGGAAAAGAAAGTGCAAGAGGAAGCACATAGACTCCCCCGAGTCTGTCACGTCGGACACCAACTTGGATGAGTCGGAAGGTTCCCCCAGATCCCCCTCTGAGGATGTCTCCTTTTCAGACATCCTGGAAATCCTAAGACAGAGGGGAAATTGGTCCACTCTCAAACCTTCCGAGGACGAGTCGGTTTACCTTGACGTTTTTGGATCTCGCCCTTCCACCTCTTGGGTGTCTCCCCCTTTCGACCCACTAATGGAGGTAGTGGCTAGAAAGGCATGGGCAGCTCCTGATTCAATGGAACCTACCCCTAGGAGGCCTTCTAAATTTATTTCTGCACCAGATGATAAATCCTTTCTCACCAAAGGTGTTTCAGTTGATGCTATGGTGGTAGCAGCAGCCACTAAGAAGGAATTGGCTGATCCTTCTGTATCTGTTCATCCTCCTAACAAGGAGTCCAGGACCATGGACAGGTATGGCAAGCGGACCTTTGCTTCAGCAACCCTTTCTATGCGATAGCTGAACTATTTATGTCATTTCACCCGCCTTCAAAGAGACTTGCTCAAAGAGCTGGGTGAAACGGTACAGGATCCTTCTGCTGCGGGGTTTAAGGACAAAATAAACTCTCAGCTGGCTACCCTGAACTTCATTGTTAACTCCTCCATGTGGCTAATTTCTTATGCAGCTGATGGAGCGAGTAGGGCCGCTGGTACAGGCGTTGCGTTAAGACGTCACACTTGGATGCGGCTCTGTAATTTTGCTGATCCCTTCAAGATGTCCTTCACTAATACCCCCTTTGATGGTTCGGAATTGTTCGGACCTCAGGTGAAGAATACCCTCACCAGATGCGAGCAAGATGGTAAAACTCTCTCTGCCGTGGGAGTCCATTTTTCCATGCCTTCTAGACTTTATCCTAAGGGACAGAGGGGTGGAAAGATGTGGTTCCGCAAACCTCAGGGAGTCGCACCTGCCGCACGTAGTGATTTTCCCCCTAGAGGCAGAGGGGGAAATAACAACAGACGCCGCCCCATGGGCAGAGGGGGTCCTCAGAACCAGGGTTCTAAGGAATCTTTTCCTGATCAACCCTTTCAGCATCCTTGAGAAGCTGCCCGACTGTCCACCTTCGGAGGCAGTCGGGGGAAGATTATCTCTGTACCCGGAAGCCTGGCAATCCCTCTCCCAAGACATATGGGTACAGAAGTTCATATCCGAGGGTTACGAAATCCCCTTTACCATCCCCCCGGTACAGCCGCCAAAACCCCTACCAGATGTACCACCCGCACAAAGGGGTCAGGCTCAGCTAGAAATAGAAAAGTTACTAGCAAAAAGAGTCATCCAGGCAGTCCCAGCAGATCAGCTAGGGTCCGGAATTTACTCCAGGTTCTTTTTGGTACCAAAAAAGACAGGAGACTGGAGACCTATTTTGGATCTCAGCAGGTTAAACGAATCTGTGCCAAAGACAAAATTTCGGATGGTAACACTGCAGTCCATTCTACCCTTTTTGGGCAGAGACAACTGGATGTGCTCATTAGACCTCCAGGATGCGTACTACCACATAAAGATACACAGATGCTCCAGGAGGTTTCTCCGCTTCCGGCTGGGAGTCAGTCATTTTCAATTCAGAGCCCTGCCCTTTGGTCTCACCACAGCCCCCCGGGTTTTCACCAAATGTTTGGCAGTGGTCACGGCTCACCTGAGACAGAAAGGATTCCAGGTGTTTCCATACTTAGACGACTGGCTCATTTCCGCTACCACCAAACAGGACCTCATAATGGCCAGGGATTACACTATTCAGCTTTGCAACAGTCTGGGTATTTCTATAAATTTTGCAAAGTCCTCCTTGTTGCCTTGTCAATGTATAAACTTTATAGGCACCGTATTAAACACCACAGAAATGTCTGCAACACTACCACCCCAGAGAGTGGCAGACATAAGGCGGAATGTTCAGACCCTGTTTCAGCCCAACAAAGTCCAGGTCAACCGAGTATTGAAAGTGTTGGGCCTCATGGCGGCGGCGTTTCTTCTACTTCCATTAGCCCGCTTCCACATGAGGCTCCTTCAGTGGATGCTCTTTTCTCAGTGGTCCTTTCAACAGCTACCAATGACCCACAACATTTGGATAACCCCATCTCGCAAGAAACATCTCTCCTGGTGGATGGATGTTCTTCGTGTTTCACTGTTGCAGTCATAACTGTAGGGTGATCCTGCCGGCAAGCAGCCCGAGGTCGGCCAGAATCCCAAAGTCTGGGTCCGGCGTCGGCTGTTCCAGCAAGCACCCTGACGTCAGAACGCAGGGATATAAAGCTGACAGCCGACACCATCTTCTCCAGTCTTTCTTGCCGTGCGGTGGAAAGCAGCTCGCAAGTCGTTGGTTGGCGTTTTCAGACAACGTGCTTTGATTGTCTTCGGTCCAAAGTTTTCTACTTCTCTTCTCAAGCTAAGTACCCCGTTGGGGAAACTTTTTTCTTGCTCCTCCGATGTCAGAAAAAGTTAATAATTGTATATCGTGTGGGAAACAAATACCTCATAAAGATTTCCACTCTTACTGTCTACCTTGCTTAGGCCCTGACCACGACGTTTCTTGCTGTCGGTTCTGTGCCAGGTTTAATTCTCGCACTATCAAGCGTAGGTACGATTGGGCCTTGAATTATTTCGGTAGACGATTCAATTATAGGATGTCGTCGGATACTTTACCGACAACCAGAATTCAAAAGAAACGCAAAGACAAGGATAGGCCTCCGAGGTCCAAACATGATATTTTGCAGCCGGAGCCAGCTTCAGGTTTGGCGGTCGTCAGTGAGGCACTTTTGCAGCCCCTGTCGTCCGCCACTTCGGAACCGATGGCCGACATGGACTCCCATGGGGAGCCTTCTAGGCCTAGTATTTTAACTGCTACAGGACCTTCGGACGTCGCTCCTTCAGATGGGTCCGGAACCACTGTGCAGGTACCGGCTTCTGAGGGGGTTTTCAGGCCTTCTAATATCACTATTTCTACAAAGACAAAGACAAAGTCAAAGACTCGCAAAAAACACGAACAAAGCTGCAAACAAACAAACCACTGGAAAAGGGCAGCAACAAGTAGGAAACGTCCACAAAGAGTACGCCAAATTACTATAAGTCACAACAACAGGTCCAAAATCAATTCAAAGCACAGTTGAACAGTTTTATTTAACGTCTCACAATAAAATTACGTTTTCGTTGCCCATGCAACTTCATCAGAAAGCAATCACAAAAAGAATACGTACCCTAGAACTTATATAACAATTAGTAAATTGGTATAATCAATTGATGTGTTGATTAATTCCTTGTTAAGTCTTAAAGAAAAATATAAATTTCATGTTAAAATCAATAAAAGTTTTGTTCAAAGTATATTTCACATCATAAAGTTTCTTTTAAAACAATACCTAATGCTTAATAAATACACTAAATGTTAGATTATAAAATTAATACAGTTTAAAAAACTTTCTACTGAATAACATATACAAACATTTATGAATTTATTTACTTAATCACAATAAAGTTAAATACATCATGTTGAACCATTTTTTATTTATTATATTTGTGTATAAATTCCATTTTTAATGATATTAATTTATTAAATACTTGAATACACAAATACATTTAGAGCTACCTTATATCAATCACAGTGTTTCTGCTCTAAGCTTCAGATAGGGCATGATTGAAATAAGGTCATTTAGACCTGGTGTTTTGTTTGAGACTAACAAAATTTGCCAACATGTCTCCCTGTGTGCCAATCTAGCCTGCCAATGTCCTCCCCTAGAGCCTTTTGCCACGGATTCCAAGACATAAAACATGAAAAAGGCTGACTGACACACTAAAGTATGCTTATAAAGTGCGTTAGTATTTATCTGCTTCTGGATATCATATAGATGTTCGTATATGCATCTCTTGAGCTGTCTTTCGGTCTTGCCGACATAAAATGCCTGGCAAGACCTACAGACAGCCAAGTAGACTAATCCAGCAGAATTACAGTTGTGATACTTTTGTGAATAAATCTTTCTATCCCTACTTTCCAAATAAAGATGTTCCTGATTGATGACATGCTGACACTGTTTGCAGTGCCCACAGCGAAAGGTACCCTTTCTCATTGAATTGGAATTACTTAGATGTGAATTTTGTTCCAAAAGGTTTTTTATATTACGTCCTCTTTTGTAGACTGTATTACAAGTCATATCCTTAAGATTTTTCAAATCTGTAAAATCCTGAAAACTCTCCATTTCTTTCTGAATAATATACCTAATATGCCCTGCGTCTTGGCTAAAGGCAGTAACAAATGTCAAATGGGAGTTTAAAGGATTAGAGGTAGGTAGCGTATTTTGCACAGGTAGATCAGCAGCCACCTTTCCCAAATTCGGAAAGAATCTAGATTTTCTAGCTATACTGATCTCTTCTCTAACTGATTTTATTAGTGATAGAGGGTATCCTCTTTCTAAAAACATCGAACACAATTTTTCACATTCAATATTGAAAATTTTGTCTTCCGAAGTCATACGTGATACCCTAACAAACTGTCCCTTGACTATTGACTTTTTTTGAAACTTTGGATGGGAACTTGAATAATGTAGGTAACTGTTTGCAAGAGGGTTTTCTGTATACCTTAGATCCGAAATTGTTAACATGTTTGTATAATGTTACATCTAAATAATTGACTTCATGATTTGAAATTTGATGTGTAAATTTGATGTGCTGCACTTTTGCAGCCCCTGTCGTCCGCCACTTCGGAACCGATGGCCGACATGGACTCCCATGGGGAGCCTTCTAGGCCTAGTATTTTAACTGCTGCAGGACCTTCGGACGTCGCTCCTTCAGATGGGTCCGGAACCGCTGTGCAGGTACCGGCTTCTGAGGGGGTTTTCAGGCCTTCTAATATCACTATTTCTACAAAGACAAAGGCAAAGTCAAAGACTCCTGTTAAACCACGGGTTTCTTCACAAGCTTCCTCGGATACAGCTCCCAAGTCCCAGAAGCAATTACTTCGGATGGCTGAAGATTTACTTACAATGATTAGGGGTTCTCACCCTCCTCCAGGAAAAAGGCCTAGACAGGATATTCCTTATGATTCTTCTGATCAGGCTTCTGTGTCTTCTGTCTCTTCCTCTGACCAGGATTATTCTTTTCCTACTTATGAGGATTCTGATGCAGAGGACTCTATTCCCTCTGCTTCTCCCCCTGAAGATTTCTCTTTTGGGGAAACCTTACACGCACATAAGGCAGCTGTTTAATCTCAGCCTTACCACAGGATACGTGCCCAAGGAGTGGCGTACGGCAACTGTGGTCCCACTCCACAAAGGCGGTGCCTCTACGGACCCTGGTAATTACCGCCCCATAAGCTTAACAAGTTTAGTCTGCAAAGCTATGGAGAGGATCATAATGGAGCTCATAAACAAAGATATAGGGGACTTGCAGACATTGGACCCGACCCAGTTTGGCTTCGTCAAGGGCAGATCATGCCTTTTGAACTTGGTCGACTTCTTCGAAACAGTCACCAAGGCCATTGATGAGGGAAAGGCAGTCCATACAGCCTACCTTGACCTTGCAAAGGCCTTGACACAATACCCACTTGGGTATTGTAGAAAAACTTACCAGCTTAAATGTAAACCCATATGTCACAAGATGGGTTGCAAACTGGCTTAAGGACAGAACCCACAGGGTTAGAGTTGCTGGCGCTATGTCAGACTCCAAGCCAGTCACAAGTGGTGTCCCACAGGGCTCGGTCCTTGGCCCCTATTGTTCGGCATCTACTTCTCAGAAGTACAGGCCAACATGGGAGGACTTTGGCTGACAAAGTTTGCAGGCGACTGCAAACTGGGCGCCATAGTGGAAAGTACATCGGACACGGATATCCTTCAGAAGGGACTCACGGAAACAGATAGCTGGTGCCAGAGCCATGGCCTGAAGTTAAACGCCAAAAAATGTATAGTCATACCCTTCGGGAAAAACAAGGTAACCCCAAGCTACCATATAGGTGGCAATCCACTAAGCACAGAAGAGGTTATCAGGGACCTGGGGACCCAGGTTGACAGTGGCCTTTCTTTTGACACTCACTTTGCTAAAGTGGTTAGAAAGACCTTCTACATTGCCCACCTGATCATGAAGGGATTCACATCCAGATCTAGTGAGGTCATTGTTCCCCTGTACTCTTCACTTATCAGACCAATGATCAAGTACAATGCCCCATTCGGGATGTATCTCACCCGACATCTGCAGCAATTGGAGAGACCCCAAAAGTTCCTCACCAAAAGGATAAAGGGACTCCAAAATCTGTCATATGCTGCCAGATTGAAGAAACTCCAGCTCTATTCAGTCGCATACCGTCTGCTCAGAGGTGACATGTGCCTGACATACAAGGCCATGTCCAACCCGGAATTAATGGACATGCTCCACCTCAAAAAATCCAAATCCACCAAAACCACTAGAGCAAGCGACTTAAACCTTAGCACGGATATAAGTAGGATGTGCTGGAGGGATAGATTTATCACTCAGAGACTCCCTATGCTGTGGAATAAAATCCTGATCCATGTGAGGCAGAGCACCTCGCTGGCTCTGTTCAAGAGAAATCTTGACCTGTGGATGGGAGATTGTAGGTTTATCCCAGGAATCATCTGTGTGTCACTGCTGGACAGAGGCACAACAAACTAATGGGCACAGTATTTTTTCATATAAGGGGTGGCGTAAGCCACAAAATTTTGGGCTAGGCTTATAAATGCCTTAGGGCAGATAGCCTAGTATAAACCTATGAACCTATGAGATGAGGGAGCATTTTCATTGGGAAGGTCAGGATTACTCTGCTTCCAAGAAGAGACTTAGGGAATTTCTCCTTCTCCCTCAACACAGACCTTTGGCTATTCCTCCTGTACTTGATATTGTGGATGATGCTTTTTCTGAAGCTAACCTAAATCCTGATTCCTTACCGCCTGCTCCTTCTAAGCCTGATAGATTTTACAGAGTCCCTGACTCCCATCAATTCTTATTTAAGAACCCTTCTGCTGATCCTGAAACCATTTCTCAGGGTTCTAGGGCTGCTAAGGCCACTTCTTCTAAAAATCCTATCCCATCTGAAAAGGATTCTCGTGCCTTGGACAGGTGGGGCAAGAAGGTTTACCCTTCTGCTACCCTTTCTATTAGAGCTTTAAATTGCCAGTTTCACATGTTCAAGTATCAGCAATTTCTTTTGTCTGTTCTAAAGCAAAAGCTCTCTTCCTTTCCTGCATGTGCAGAAGACAAGGAATTACAGGATGTTTTGCATGCAACTGAACAAGTTAGCAAACATAGTTTACATTGTGGTTTTGATGCCTTGGAAGCTTCTTGCAGGGCTGCGGCCTCTGGTACTGTTATCAGGAGACATGCTTGGCTTCGTGAGCAGAATTTACCAGAACAGGTTAAGGCTAAGCTGTTAGATGCCCCTGTTCAGCATGATGTTTTATTTGGATCCAAGGCTGAGGAGGTTATTAAAAAGATGGAAGAAAAAGCAAAATCTATGCAGACTGTTAAAGATTTTTTACAAGTTCAGCCTCCTAGATTTTCTAGAAATTGGCCCTCTAAAAATTGGTCTTTTCCCACGTCTGACAGGCCTCAAAGTGGAAGATATAGACGCTCCAGAGGTCGGGAGCAGGCTCAGGCCTCTTACAGGTCCAGACAATGGACTGCTTCTTCACCTAGAAGGGGAGAAGACAGACCTCAATCTCAAAAGAAGCAGACCCAATGACTCTCTCTGTTGTGCTACAGGTCCTCCTTGCCTGGAAGCCCCTCTCGGAGGAAAACTTTCTCTTTTCTACCAAAATTGGACTCATATTACCCAGGACAAATGGGTTTTAGACGTGATTTTAAGAGGCTACAAATTCCACTTTCATACTCTGCCAAGGTCTTCAGGCTGGCCGGATCTGCCAAATCATCAATGGTCAGTGGCCTTAAATCAAGTGGACGCCTTATTGGCCATGAAAGCCATAGAACCTGTTCTACCTCCAGAGATGGGAAAAGGTTTTTACTCCAGACTACTTCTGGTCCCAAGGAAACAAAACTCATGGAGACCTATTCTGGACCTCTCAGTGTTAAATACCTCTCTGGAGATTCCAAAATTCAGAATGCTTACTCTGCAACAACTTCTTCCCATGCTCTCCCAGGATGCTTGGATGGTGACATTGGACTTGAAGGAAGCCTATTTACACATTCCCATCAGACAGGAACGCAGAAAATACCTCAGATTCAAGGCAGGTTCGAGACACTTTCAATTCTCTGTACTGCCCTTTGGCTTATCTACTGCGCCCAGAGTCTTCACCAAGTGTCTGGCTCCAGTAGTAGCTTATTGCAGACTCCAAGGAATTCAAATTTACCCCTACCTTGCCGACTACCTTATTCAGGCAGACAGCAAGGATCTTTTACTTCAACATCTGTAGTTTGTTCAGCGTCTTCTCCTACTACTGGGATTCTCAGTGAACACAAAAAAGTCACATTTGATCTCCTCTCAACAAATGATCTTTTTGGGAGCTCTTCTAAAT
Organism: Protopterus annectens; assembly: GCF_019279795.1. Taxonomy (NCBI): domain Eukaryota; kingdom Metazoa; phylum Chordata; order Ceratodontiformes; family Protopteridae; genus Protopterus; species Protopterus annectens. Next base: position 538,795,100 of record NC_056731.1, read on the forward strand.
ACAAGCTTACAAAGGGCCTTCCTTACTCCAGAAAAACAAGTACAGCTGGCATCAATTTTCAAAACCTTGGCTACTTTAACTCAGCTCACTGCAAGGAAATTCCTGCGGGCTTTGGGCTACATGGCTTCTTGCATCCTGTTGATTCCAAATGCAAGGCTTCATATGAGAAAACTTCAATGGCACCTAAAGAGTGTATAGTCTCAGCATTACCACAGCCTGGAAACTATGATACGTCTGATTCCCTGCCTCCAAAAGGAGTTCCTTTGGTGGTCCAGGGCTTGTGCTTCAAACGAAGGGAATCCCTTTCGTGTACCTCCTCCTGCTCAGATCATAACCACAGACGCCTTGGATTATGCTTGGGGAGCTCATTACCTAAACAATTGCCAGCAGGGCTACTGGACAAAGAAGAATCTTACCTGGCACATCAACTTGAAGGAAATGTTGGCAGTCCAAAATGCTCTTCTAGCCTTCCAGAGTCTTTTGCAACCAGGCCATCTTCTGATTCGCACAGACAATACCACAGTCATGTGGTACATAAACAAGCAAGGGGGCTCTCACTCCTACCCCCTTTGCAGACTAGCCATGAGCCTATGGGACACAGCTCTAAATCTAAATCTGCATCTTCAAGCTCCATTCATTCCAGGAAAACAGAATCTCTTAGCAGACAGCCTAAGCAGAAATCTTTTGGATCCTCACGAATGGATGCTGGACCCCACCATATTCAGCAGGATTACAGCAGTTTGGGGAGTCCCTCAGATAGATCTGTTTGCATCTCATCTCAACCATCAGCTGCCTCTCTTTTGCACCAGGTCCTTCCACAAAGCAGCTTGGAAAGTGGATGCCCTGTCTTTCAGTTGGAGGAATCTTTCGGGATATGCCTTCCCTCCTCTTCCTCTTCTACCTCGGGTGTTACTGAAAATAAAACAGGACAAACCCAAGATTTTCATTTTGATAGCTCCAAATTGGCCTTGGCAGTTTTGGTATCCAACTTTAAGACACCTGTTCTTGGAACCTCCATGGATTCTGCCTCTGTTCCCTTGTCTTCTGTCCCAGCATCAGGGTCAGATGTTTCACTCTCAAATCAAGACTCTTTGCCTGGCAGCTTGGTTTTACAAGGGCCTTTGACTCCTTCTGCTTTTCCCAAACAAGTTTTGGATGTTCTCTTAGAAGCTAGACGTCCTAGCACTAGAAAATCCTATGCTTCTAAATGGAAAAGATTTTGTATTTGGATGCGGGACCGAGGTTCTAACCCTCTTTTGCCTGACATTTCTTCCATTCTACTTTACCTCTCAGACCTTTTTCTTAAAGGCCTCTCCTTTTCTTCCATTAAAATCCATGCTTCTGCTTTCTTGGCTCATTACAACACACTGATCCACCCATTTTCTCTCACCAGCTGGTGAGACAATTCTTGAGAGGGGCTAAGAATTTGAGACCTCCCAGAACTCCTCCTGTTCCTGCTTGGGACCTTAATTATGTTTTGGAAAAACTAACTTTACCCCCCTTTGAGCCTGCTGCTGCTTCGGATATCAAGTTTCTTTCCTGGAAGACAGCTATTTTATTAGCTTTGACTTCTGCCAGAAGGGTTTCTGAGTTGCAAGCTCTCATGGCTGTGGGAACCATACCTTATTTTCCACAAAGAAAGAGTTGCCTTGAGGACCAATCCTACATTTATGCCACAGGTGATTTCTAAAGTGGCTTTAAATCAGACTATTCACCTTCCTACTTTCTTTCCAAATCCTCAAAACAAAGGGGAAAGGATTTTGCATTCATTGGACGTACACAGACAACTAAGGTTTTACCTGGATAGAACTAAAGATTTCAGGAAATCTGATCAGTTGCTTATCTCTTACGCCTCTAGTTCTCTAGGCAAGGCTATCGCTAAACAAACTATTTCCAAATGGATTCCTCATGGGATAAGGTTTTGTTACTCTCACTTTGGGAAACAAATTCCAGGTACTGTTAGAAGTCATTCTACTAGAGCAGCTGCCACTTCAGCAGCTTTTCTCAGAGGAGTTCCTACCACGGACATTTTGGAAGCTGCCACTTGGGAGTTTATTTATTTATTTAATTTTTATTTAACATTTGTTAACTGGGAAAGTCCGACTTGGAACAAAGCCAATTTTCAGCGGAGGCCCGGGGAGAAAGGCTCCAGATGCATGTCTTTGTTCAGTGCATACTTTCTCTAAGCACTATAATCTCCCTTTGTATTCTAAGTCTAGGGCAGGTTTTGCCTCTGCTGTCTTGCAGGGTCTTCTGGCTGCCCCTTCTGCATAACCTCCTCCCTCATCACAGCTTTGGGATTCCACCCTACAGTTGTGACTGCAACAGTGAAACATGAAGAACATAGTACAGTTGTGTACACCTACCATAAATGTAGATGTTCGAGTGTCTTCACTGTTGCAGTCTGTGTTTCCCTCCCACCTATCCCCTCTTATCTTCCTCTTCTTTTGTGGTGTATTTGTGTTTCCTTTTTTGGACACCTTTTGGTTATTTTGGGGGACTTCTGACATCTGGGGCAAGAAAGACTGGAGAAGATGGCGTCGGCTGTCAGCTTTATATCCCTGCGTTCTGACGTCAGGGTGCTTGTTGGAGCAGCCGACGCCGGACCCAGACTTTGGGATTCTGGCCGACCTCGGGTTGCCTGCCGGCAGGATCGGATCACCCTACAGTTATGACTGCAACAGTGAAGACACTCAAACATCTACATTTATGGTAGGTGTACACAACTGTACTTTTCCCCTCAGCTTTTTCAGGGCAGACCCTTTGATGTCCTTCAAGGATGCATCTGCAGTCCTTACAAATGGGTTGTCCTGTCGTCAGGCAGCCCTTCGGTCGGCCGGATTCCAAAGTCTGGGTCTGGCCTCGGCTGGTGTCGCACTTCACCCGACGTCATAGCTGCAGTTATTCGGGTATAAAGGCATCAGCCGACACCATTTTCCCCAGTCTTTCTTGCCGCGTGGCGCCCGAAGCAGAAGCTGTTCGCAAGTGCCGGTCGGTCAGAACCAGAGATTACTTCTACCGAAGACTTCTAAAAAGCTAATTACCCCGTTGGGGACTCTTTCTTGCCTCAGCCGATGTCAGAAAAAGTGAATAACTGTTTAACTTGTGGGAAACAAATACCTCATAAAGATTTCCACTCTTACTGCTTACCTTGTTTAGGCCCAGACCACGACGTAGCAGCTTGTCTAGCCTGTGCTTCTTTTAACCGACGGACGCTTAGACATCGGTCGGAATTTGCTGAGGAGTTTTTCGGCTCCGATTTTGCTTACATTATGCCGTCGGATCCTCCGACTACGCAAATATCTAAAAAGCGCAAGGAAAAGGACCGACACTCGCGGTCCGCGGTTTCGGCCGAAACCGCGGTTAAGCCTACCGCGAGTGTCTCGGTTTCGGCTGAAACCGAGCAAGCGGTTCTTCCCTCAGCCGAAAACTTACCTCCTACCGAGGCCTCTTCCAACCTGGTGGAATCGGCTTCTGAAATCACTCCTGCTCTTACAGTTTCTCAGGAATTATCTGACACTATCCCTTGGATATTTCTACCCCTGCACGTGGAGCTGCTAGGCCACCTGCATCCATGTCCATTAAGGCCTTTGCCAGGGCCAAAGCAGCTAAAACTACTAAATCTGTGCCTGCTAAGATCCCCTCTCACAGGCCTAGCTCTAGTTCACAAATGCTTAGTTTAGCAGAGGACCTCATTTCTTTAATCCGGGGATCCCAACCTCAACCTGACAGGGCCTCTCACCCACCTCCAGAGAAGAGGCCTAGAGCAGAGCCCCCTGAGCCTGTTTCAACAGATGATTCCTCTGATGATTCAGATAACACAAACCCTCCAGAGGCTCCTTTCTCCCCTTATGAAGACTCTGATGCTGAAGAGTCCATTCCTTCTGCCTCTCTGCCTGAAGAATTTTCCTTTGGGGAAACCTTGCATGCTATGAGGGAACAATTTCAGTGGCAGGGCCAGGATTTTTCAGACTCCAGAAAAAGGCTTAGAACCTTTCTGCATTTACCACAACATAGGCCTTTAGCCATACCTCCAGTTCTTTCTGTTGTAGATGATGCATTTAATGATGCTTGTACTGCTCCTGATTCTCTACCTCCGGCCCCTGCTAAGCCCGATAGGTACTACAGGGTCCCGGACACGCATTACCATTTGTGTAAGGCTCCCTTTGCAGATCCCGAGACTATCTCCCAGGGCCCTAAGGCTGTAGCAGCTACCTCTGCCAAAAACCCCCTCCCCTCTGAAAGGGAATCCAGGTCCTTAGAGAGATGGGGTAAAAAAGTTTACACTTCTGCTACTCTTTCAGCTAGGGCCTTGAACTGTCAATTCCACATGATCCAGTATCAAGAATTTATGCTAGATCAGTTAACCAAAAAACTGTCCTCGGATGAACCATTAGACAAAAAATCTGTTCAGGAAATAGTACATAACATTCAGCAAGTCCGTAACCATTCCTTAAAATGTGGCTATGATGCACTGGAGGCTTCCTTTAGATCAGCCATGACTGGCACAGTTATCAGAAGGCATGCGTGGTTAAAAGAGCAGGCCTTACCAGACCATGTCAAATCAAAACTACTAGATGCTCCCATGGACAAGATCAATTTGTTTGGCTCTCCTGCACAACAGGTGCTGAAGAAGATGGAAGAGAAGGCAAAATCTGTCCAAACAGTGAAAGATTTCTTACAGGTCCAACCTCCAAGGTTTAGCAGGAATTGGCCCTCCAAGAATTGGTCCTTTCCAGACTCTGCCAGAGCTCAGAGAGGCAGGAATAGGCGTTCAAGAGGCAGAAACCAATCCAGGGGTGCCTACAGGGGACGCCAGTGGCAGGGTAACAACCAGCGAGGTGCAGCCACAGACACAGCAACCACCACTACTACAGGACAATCACAGTGACTTGGCTCTAGCACCGCCTACCAGGGAACAATTAGAAGCACCCTTGGGCGGAAAGCTAGCTTTTTTTTCAGTAAACTGACATTACATCACAAGAGACAAGTGGATTTTGCAGACAATAGACCAGGGTTACAGGTTTCACTTCCATACTCTACCAGGGAAGAGAGGAATGCCAAACCTACCTCCAAATCAAAAGGCAGAAGCTCTAAAACAAATAACTCAATTATTAAGGATGAGAGCTGTGGAAAAGGTACCATCTATGGAGCAAGGACAGGGATTTTACTCAAGGCTCTTCCTGGTACCAAGAAAAGAAAGCAAATGGAGACCTATTCTCGACCTGTCTGCTTTAAACACATTCCTCATTGTTCCAAAATTCAAAATGCTGACCCTACAGCAGCTTCTTCCCATGCTGGGCAAGGAGTCTTGGCTGGTAACTCTAGATCTCAAGGAGGCATGCCTGCACGTCCCCATACGACCAAATTGCAGAAGATACCTCAGATTTCTTGCAGGATCAGAGCATTATCAATTCTCAGCATTGCCCTTTGGCTTATCTACTGCCCAGAGTGTTCACGAAATGCCTGGCATCAGTAATTGCTCATTGCAGGCTTCAGGGAATCCAAATCTACCCTTACCTGGACGACTGCCTGATACAAGCGGACAACAAAACAAGCTAGCAGAAGACTTGAAAAGGGTCATTTACCTACTACAAGCTCTGGGATACACAGTCAATATAAAAAAGTCAAGACTGATACCATCCCAAAGGATAACCTTTCTGGGTGCAGAGCTGGACACAACGAAACAAATGGCATTCCTAACAGTAGAAAAACAGGAGCAACTCCTCTCTACTTCTTGGCATTGACAAAGCAGAATCATCTAACAGCAAGAAAAGTCCTGCAAGCCTTGGGTTTCATGGCATCCTGCATAATATTGGTTCCACATGCCAGACTGCATATGAGAAAGTTACAGTGGTACCTAAGGAATTTATGGTCTCAGCACAAGCACAGCCTAGAAACCCAAATTCCAATAATTCCATGCCTGAAGCAAGAATTCCAATGGTGGGCTCAGGCCTGTCAATCAAACAAAGGATTGCCTTTCCACAACACTCAACCAAGCCAAACCATCACAACGGACGCCTCATACCTCGGTTGGGAGGCCCACATGCTGGACAAGTGCATTCAAGGTTTATGGACTCAAGACCAGCTGCACTTACACATAAATCAAAAGGAAATGCTGGCAGTAAAACTGGCAATTCAGGCATTCAGACCATTTCTTCGACAAGGTCAACTGTTGATAAGGACAGACAACACCACGGTTATGTGGTCCATCAACAAGCAGGGAGGCACACATTCGTACCCTCTATGCCGGATGGCAATGGAACTCTGGAATGTGGCCCTGAGCTACAACATTCAGTTGCAAGCAACTTTTGTACCAGGAAAAGAAAACATTCTAGCAGACATACTAAGCAGAACTACCACGGATGCCCACGAATGGATGCTGCATCCGGACATCTTCAAGACAATTACAAGAAAATGGGGGCTCCCACAAATAGACTTATTTGCATCCCCACACAATCTCCAACTAAAGAAATTCTGCACAAGGACGTACCACCCACTTGCTTGGAAGTGGACTCCCTATCTTTCAGCTGGAAAAACCTGACAGCATATGCATTCCCACCACTTCCTTTGATGCACAAGGTGCTATTGAAGATCAAAGAGGACCGTCCAAGGATCATTCTGATAGCTCCAGACTGGCCAAGACAACATTGGTACCCATTACTGAGGAGCATGTCTCGGGAACAAATATGACCTCTACCCCTTGTTCCCTTGCTGTTAACACAGAACAACTACAACACCCTGCATCCAAACCTGAAAACACTGCAGCTGACTGCCTGGAACATTGCATAAGAACAAATAACCCAAACTTATTCCAAAGGGTTAAAGACATTATCTTGGAGGCTCGCAGACCCTCAACAAGAAAAAATTATTCAGCAAAATGGAAAAGATATTTCATTTGGAGTACTGCAAAAGGAGAAAATGTGTCACTGGTAAACATAGCCAACATCCTGGAATACTTAGCAGAGCTCTTCCACAAAGGCCTGTCCTATTCTTCCATCAAGATTCATGCATCAGCTATTTCAGCAGAATACGACTTGGATCCTCCAGTCTTCTCACATCCTTTGCTCAGGCAGTTTCTGAGAGGAATTAAAAATGTAAAACCACCTAGGAAGCCACCATTGCCAGCATGGGACTTGAACTTTGTGCTAGAAAAATTGACACTTCCTCCTTTCGAACCAGCAGCAACAGCAGAATTACAATACTTATCATGGAAAACTGCTTTCCTGTTGGCAATCACTTCAGCAAGAAGGGTATCTGAGCTACAGGCACTAATGGCAGTACAGCCCTTCCTGATCTTCCATCAAGATAGAGTATCCATGAGAACTAATCCTACTTTTATGCCTAAGGTGGTCTCCAGAGTATCTTTGAATCAGGCTATCCACCTACCTACATTCTTCCCCAACCCACAGAACAGGGGAGAAAGACTGTTGCATACCTTGGATGTGCATAGACAATTACGCTACTACCTGGACAGGACCAAGGGCAGTAGGAAAACTGACCAGCTACTGGTAGCATATGCAACAGGAATGGAAGGAAAAGCAATTTCAAAACAGACAATCTCTAAGTGGATAGGAAATTGCATTAGATTTTGTTACTCCTACCATGGAAAGAAATCTCCAGAAAACATCAGGCCTCACTCTACAAGGGCTACAGCCACTACTACAGCCTTTCTGCGAGGAGTGGCTACCAAAGACATTTTAGAGGCTGCTACTTGGAGCTCCGTGCATACATTTGCCAAGCATTATAATTTACCTTTATACTCCAGATCCCGAGCAGGTTTTGCCACTGCTGTTTTGCAAGGGATCTTAACTACACCATAATTTTATTTCTCCTCCTCCCCCAGTTTGGCTATGGTATTCTACCCATTTGTAAGGACTACAGATGCATCCTTGAAGGACATAGTACAGTTTTGTACCTACCATAAATGTAGATGTCCGATAGGAATGCATCTGCAGTCAGGATTACCCACCCTCCTTCCCCTCTGTGGTACTCCTAGGGTATTTGCCCATCTTGTAGCTAGCTGGGGGAATCTATTATGGTGTATTTGTTTGTATATATGTACATACATTTTTATTTTTTGTTGGCTTTCTACTATTTGGAATCATTTACATTTATCCAAATTTAGCCTTCCTAGAGGGCACCTGGCATCTGGGGCAAGAAACACTGAGGAAAATGGCGTCTGCTGATGCCTTTATACCCAAATAACTGCAGCTATGACGTCGGGTGAAGTGCGACACCAGCCGAGGCCAGACCCAGACTTTGGAATCCAGCCGACCGAAGGGCTGCCTGACGACAGGACAACCCATTTGTAAGGACTGCAGATGCATTCCTATCGGACATCTACATTTATGGTAGGTACAGAACTGTACTTTCTCCCCCTCCCAGTTGCCACTGTCACTACGGATACCTCCCTGATCGGGTGGGGGGGCATTATCAGGGCAGGACGGTCCAGGGCACTTGGCAACAGTCAGAATGCCACCTGCACATAAATGTCCTGGAGATGAGGGCGGTGCTTTTGATGTTGCAAGCCCTTCAGAGCTCTCTTCCCACGGGGACTATAGCAATCCAAACGGACAATATGTCTGTGGTGTGATACATAAACAAGCAGGGTGGAACAAAGTCCTATCCCCTCTATCGAGAAGCACTCAGACTTTGGCAATGGGCGATTTCATCTCAACGGTTTCTGATAGCAATGCACATCCCCGGGAAGTCCAACGTCATAGCAGACCAGATTGAGCAGAACTATCCTCATGCCTCACCAGTGGTCTCTAAATCAAGCGGTAGCAGACTGAATCTTTCGGAAGTGGGGCCAGCCTTGCTGCGACCTTTTCGCAACTCCCCAAAACAGCAAGTGCCTCGACTTCTTCACACTTTTTCCTCTGCCAGGCCAACGCCTCTTGTTCACGTTTGGCCCCGGGGTCTTCTCTATGCTTTTCCTCCTTTTCCGTTGATCCCGCAATTAATTCAGAAAGCAATCGCATCGAGATCCAAAATGATCCTCATTGCCCCGTTTTGGCCTCGACAAGTTTGGTTCCCGTTCCTGCCCAAACACCTACTGGAACAGCCTTGGCATCTGGAACCCCTTCCGGATCTATTGACCCGCCTCACGGGCAAGCTGCATCAGTCTCTACATTCCATCAACCTCACAGCTTGGTTGCTCCACTTCCAGCCATAGCCAGGCTTCCCCTCATCTCTCCTTCTGTTCATGATATCATTCTGGCCTCCCATAAGTCCAATACTAGGAAGACTTATGCTAGTAAATGGAAGCGTTTTTCATTCTGGGCACAAAATAGGTCCTTAGATCCTTTTCATGCACCCATCCATGAGGTTCTGGACTTTCTGGCGGAGCTTTTTCATTCTGGATCATCATCGGCCACTATCAGAGTACAATTAGCAGCCATTGCTAATTTTCATGTTGGACTCTCAGAAGCAAATATTATGTCCCACAAACTCTGTAAAGCTTTTCTCAAGGGTATCTTTTTGCTCAGACCTCCAGTAAAAGATCCACCTCCACAATGGGACTTGAATTTAGTTCTAACCTCACTAATTCTGCCCCCTTTTGAACCTGCAGTTTCTTGTTCCCTCAAACTACTTTCTTGGAAAACGCTGTTTTTAGTAGCTATAACATCTGCCAGAAGGGTTTCGGAACTCCAAGCCTTGTCTGTCCGTCCTCCTTATTTGGTTTTTCATAAAGACAGGGTAACTCTCAGAACAAACCCTTTCTTCCTTCCAAAAGTGCTATCGGAAGCAAATTTAAATCATTCTATTGACTTACCTGTCTTTTTCCCAGACTGTACCAACAGAGCTGAACAAAAATTACATTCATTAGATGTTCATCGCCAATTACGGTACTGCCTAGACAGGACAAAACAATTCAGAAAATCAGATCAGCTCTTTCTCTCTTATGCGGCAGGTAAGAAAGGGCTTCCGGTTTCGAAAGTTACCCTTTCCAGATGGCTGACGTCTATTATTACCTTGGTCTATGAGTTGAGGCACAGGCAACTTCCCTCTTGGCCTAAGGCTCATTCAACCAGGGCTGTATGTACTTCAACGGCGTTTCAAGCAAGGTTACCACTAGATGCCATTTGTGCAGTGGCTACATGGGCTTCCAAATATACTTTTATTGCTCATTACAAGCTTGACTTAGCCTCCAGAAATAGAGCTGATTTTGCTTCCACTGTACTCAGGAGTCTGTTTCATTTAGCCACCCAGGACTAAGATGCTAGGGACGCTGTCCCATCCAGCAAGAATGAAGGCGAGAATGACAACTTAACATTAAGAAGTTATGTCTTACCATAATGTTCCATGTTAGTTGTCTTCTTCTTGCCTTCTTTCTTGCGTCCCTCCCTCCTGCCCCCTAGCCTGGACAGACTCGAGACTGAGTCTTTCCTTTTTGGAGATACAATATGTTGCATCTTTTCCTGGTATCCTTAGTGTTACTATCAGGTAATCTTCTAATAAAGAGGGTTATAATATTTTTATTATAAGATTGTTGTTTATACTAAGTCTTAGCTTCCAAACGAGATCTGGGGAGTTAGCGCATGGTATTTTGGGATATAGGGCTGCCTCGAGCCGGTAAAAATAGCTCTCGAGCTATAGTATAGGCCGAGGATCGGCTCCGAACCCATCCAGCAAGAAATAAGGTGAGAAGAAGACAACTAACATGGAACGTTATGGTAAGACATAACTTCTTATTAACTGGAAAAGTTAAACAGGAACATCCTGGAAGAAACCCGTGGTGGCTGTAATACCTAAAGATGCTAAAGACCTATCAGCTCCCATGTCATGGCTCTCAGCCTCTTAGCACAAAATGTCTGGGCAAAACTAAAAATAATGGGGGACAAAACCCCAAAAATAGGGACAACTTTTAGATATTGCTTTATGAACACAAAAAGTTACTAGAATAAAAGGTCTTTCTGAAGGATACGAAGTCTGAAACTCAAATGCCTTTCATTTTTGGTGAACTTAATCCTCCCTGATTTGCCACAAAAATCCAGAAAATCACAAATTTTATGTGGAACAGACCAAAAATATGAGGAAAAAATCTGGACATTGTGGGAAAATCAGGCCAGTTGAGAGGTATGGCCCATTTCAATTCTGAACCATGATTACAAAGTGTTTACGTCTATAATGGCTAAAAGAATGCCAAAGATGATGCTATAATTGACAGATATGAATCAGTGTGGTTTTGTGGAGGGGAGGGGTAAACATTTGACATTATTAATGGAGCAGTGATGATCCAGACGGAAGCAGAATGTAAGAAAATACCACTGTTGGTGGGTCTTGATGTAGTCAAACCATTTGATAGAGTAAGCTGGGATTTTATGAGTAGGGCACTAGAAGAATTTGCATTCTGTGATAAAATAGTAAGATTGATATAGAGGATATATGAGGAATGGGAGACAAAAATTAAAGTGAAAGTCCTCTCTGATGAGTTCTGTTTCAGCAGAGGGACAAGCTGTAGGTGTCCACTTTCCCCTTTGTTTTTTCTGGTGTATTTAGAACCACTGGCAAAGAAAATAAGGGACTCAGAAATTCAAGGATATAATCTGTTTGGCAATCGAGAAAAGTTAGCTTTCTTTGCAGATGACTTTATTTTGTACCTGATAAAACCAGAAAAGGGCATTTCAGTGCTGGAGAACATTCTGAGATGGTTTCAAGTATTTTTGGGATACAAAATTAATGAAGTTAAAACAAAGGCAGCAGCTGTAAGCTATACATACAAATTGGTTCAGCAATAGCCATATTTATGGAGACACGGTAAAATGAAGTACTTAGGAGTGTTTATTAAAAATGATTCCGTTAAGGTAGCTAAGGATATGTGGGAAGAGAGTAAACATAAGATAATATAAAAACTGAGAAATTGGGAGCTCTGTGTTATGGATATAGATAGCAAGATATACAAACAGTGAAAATGTTTTTAGTCCCTTTAATTTTATACACAGATCAGGGATATTTTTATTAACCAGCAAAAAAGTTTTGGATGGCAATCAATAAACAGTTAAAAGGATTTTATCTGGGAGGGAAAGGTGGCAACCATCAAGTGAGATAAGCTGATCCTTCCAAAGGAAGAAGGTGGTTTGGGCTCACCTGATTTGAAGGGGTATTTCAGAGCTACATAGTTAAGGTTCCTATACACAACACAACCTGAAAGGTATAATTTGAAATGGAAAGGGATGATGATGATGAAACAGAGGGATAGCTCAAGAAATAAGGAGTCACTGGGATACAGATCCCTTAGCAGAATAACAGTAACCATGCAGAATATTGTATTCATAAAGTAATAGAAAGTAGCCAACATGGGAATGGAGAAAGGGCATATTGCTGATAAGGATGACTGCAGTTAGGGGTTGAGAGAATAGACAAGAGGGGACTGTAATGTACTGGAGCGAATAATTAGAGAGGGAAAGGTAATAAGAATGAGAAAAGGCCAAGAATTCATTTGGACTGCAGGCTAGAGATTGCCTTCCCCATCAAGGATTGATACAGAGTATAGGCAAACAGACAGGAATAGGGGGATCCTAAGTTAAAGACCAGCACTGGTAGAATTTTTAGTAGAATCTAGAACAGAAGCTGCTGTTAAAAAAGGGATAATTAGTAGGGCATATAAAGTATTGCACGAAGACTATAGGAATCAGGGAAAGATAGAAAGGATTGGGAAGAGAGACCGGATAAGCAATTCACAAAAAATCAATGGGAGGATAAATGTATGGTTCCCAAACAAGCAACAAAGTGTAAACAATTTAGGATCTTTGCTTGAAGTTCGTGTGTATGTATTTTTATACTCCAAGCAGACTACGAAGAATTTTTCCACAGGTGGTCTGCAAATGTTGGAGGTGTCATGAGGAAGAAAGAGGTAAATGGGGGAACATATTTTTTTGGACTGTGATGAGGTGGCAGACTTGAAAAATTTCCTGCAGACTGTTTTATGAGAAATACTTGGTGAGCAAATTGATGTAATTCTAAGGAAATGTTTTTTTGACCTGTGATATACAGACTCATAATTCCCTAGACATATTAAGGCTTTAATGAGTTTAATTCTGGTGGTTGCCAAAAAAGCAATTACTAGAAAATGGAAATCAAAGTCTAAACCAGCCATATTAGAAGTAGTGGATGTAGTAACTGAGATGAAAGAACTGGAAACGGCATCTTTAGAAAAGGGTAAGAGCAAATTGCATAGAAAAATATGGGAATTGTGGGAACAGTGCATACAAGGGAAGAATGAGGACTAAATGAGCTAAGTAATGTTTGACAGAGAGTTTGGGTAGATTATAAGTGATGTATAATGTTTCCAACTGGGAATGTGTCATTATGGTTTTTGATGTAAAACGCTTGCAACTAGGATTGTGTCATTGTGGTTTGTTTTCATTTATATAAATGCATGATTGCCTGTATAGTACGTGGTGGTTTAATTAAGATGTTTCTTGTTTAAAAAATGCAGGACTTGAATAATTTGTGTAATATTGCTTATGTTGTTGTATGATATATAGCAATATATGTGAAGTATAATCTTTGTTATGTTAATATAGTTTGATTACTTTTGTGTAACAAGCAATAATTCAGTAAAGGTTTTTGGAAAAAACTTTCAATTATTTGCAGATGTTCGTATGAAATATAATTTCTGTCTTGGCTACCCCAGTTTTTGGACCTTGGGAAATGCATAAATTCTCTCCTAGCTCCTGCTGCTGAATTCACAGCTTCCATAGCAGATATTTTCATAAATGCCTTTGAAATTTCACCCTTTTATGTTATATTTTACCTTCTTGGCCCCCATGTGCATCCTCACTGTTGCAAATCAAAATCTAGTCCCCACCTGTGATATTTGTAATATCTTTGTTCATAAAAATGTTAGACCCATAACTCTTAGCCAAAATAAAATTTGTATTTATTTCAAATTTCATTGCAAGTTCTGTCCCCTTTTGTTAAAAGTGATTGTCGTATCTACGTAATCCTCCTTCAGCTTAATGTGTTTTACTGGATCATAGAGTGGCGTTCGAAAGACATGCATAAATGGGAGTGCCTTTGCTGAAGGTTGGGCGTCTGGCTAGCAACTCGGCACCATAAAAATCTACTGCCAATCATTAGCAGACTGGAGTTCCTCTGTGGCGACCCCTAACCGGGAAAAGCCGAAAAGAAAAACATTGTCTGTAGAGAAAGTGGTAATATAGGTCTTGTTATGCGCATTTCATATTCCTTCAGGTCAGAACAGATTCTTTTTAGTCTTAGGAACTGTGATTTGGGAATCTTGTATGTTGTGATGTGGTTGACAGCTGGTTGCTTCCAGTAGAGGATTTTTACTAAAAGACTTTCTATATAGTCTTATACTTTACTGTACCATCCATATTTTTGGACACCGTCATCCTCACATATAGGAATGCTGAACATCTAGGGTGTATATTAACTGTTAATATTTGAATAAAAATAAGTAAGACTTGTCTCTTCAAACACCACAGAAATTGAAAATGTCATCAACACAAAATTACGAGGTGTTATCATTGATAAGTTAACATTTGATCCGCACATTGACACCGCAGTCAAAAAACCCACTACAAACTAGGCTGTCTTTACAGAGCCAAGCACCTGCTTAAGTGATCATAGTTAAAAAAAAATTAAAAAAAAAAAACAGCTGCCACCTTCCTTCTCCTTCCTACCCTCCTGTATGCCTCAGCAGTATTCACAAATCTCAACTCTTCCACCAGACACAAACTAGAAAGCACCTTCAAAAAAAGTAGCAAATTTGCCTGCAGCCTCCCGAACTGCTGCACCACTGCATAGCGCTCAATCCCTTCAGTGGGCCTGAACTTGCTCAACACATTACCCTCAAACACCTACTCACTGCACAATCTCCAAAGCATGCAACAAACTCCCAGACTACATCAGTCTTTTAAATAACGTGCAACAGTTCAAATTTGCCCTTAAAATATCTTCTGACAAGTAATAAACTATGAAGCTGTAGCACACCTACAGTTTGAAGTACACAATCCTAACTGTGTCCTCTCTGGATACTATGCAAGTGCATTCATATAGTATGTTTCATTTTACTCAAAATATCTTGAAAACATATATCTTGTTAGATTGATAGGCTTTGTAAGTAATGATCTGATGATGCGTTTTTCATTCCTCCTTACAGATGGGTTATGGATCTGACTAGGCTACATTTTTAAAGACTAGGATCCGAGTCTTGAGCTCCCACTTCCCATAATGCATTGTCTTTTGTCTAACTCCCTCAGCTCATTTGCCACCAGCAGAGTCAGATGCAGTCACTGAGTCTTGAGCTTAGATTGGAGTCATTCTTCAGGTTAGTGATTTTTATCTGTATTTGTTTTTTGTTATTCTGTAGATGTATATCCTTTCCTTTTTCTTCTATATCGGCAGTTTGTTTTTACTGCTTTTTTCTTGTGCTAGACATTGGTCTTTTGGCTTTCCACTACTGTTGTTGTTGCTGTTAAAAAAAATAGATAGATGTGTGTGTGTGTGTGTGTGTGTGTGTGTGTGTGTATATATATATATATATATATATATATATATATATATATATATATATATATATAGTTGTAAGTAAGAAAAGTTAGTTATTTACATCTAGTGTTTTGCATAGTGCTTTTTTCTTGTGATATGGTATTTGGTTGACTATGGTTATTGGGGTTGTTTGTTCTTGCCTGTCGTGACGTTATGTCAGGAAAAACCTTCCAGCTTTAAAAGGTGCATGGAATGTGGCTGTAAGTTTCTGCGTTCTGATGTACATTCCTTGTGTGTTTATTGTCTTGGCCCAGAGCATCTGCAGTCGGCATTCTCTCTGTGAGAGCTTCAATCCTAGGGCTGTTACCGACTGTAGAAATAAGTTGCTTTTAAAGGGCCTCTTGCCTGCTTCTAGTTTCTCTCCAGGGGCTAAAACCCCTCTAAGACTGTGGCAGGATCCTCGGACTCCAAGAAGCATCCTCATAAGTCCTTGAGGCCATCTTCGGAGCCACCCTCCAAAGTTCCAAGACCTTTGGATCCTAGGCCCATGTCTGCTCTGGTGGATCCAAAGTATTCTTTGGATCTGACCTGTTCTTGTCTAATTTCCATTTCTCCTGAAGCTGCTTTTGCCATCTCAGATCCTAGGACTATGGATCCTATAGCTGGAGGTCCCATGTCAGTGCTGGGCAATGAGTCAGCTCCTTGGGCTGCAGCAGACTCCCACTAGGCACTCCAGGTCCTCGTTAGTGGCTTCTTCCAGGACTTCTAGGAGCCTTTCAGTGGCTGACATTGATAGGATGATTAGGAAGATTCTCAAGACTCAGATCTATTTGAGGGTCTTCTCAACACCCTTCTTTCTGGGTTCTGTGAGTGGTTGCCTCCAAGATCGGTCTCCTCTTCTGATTCATACCTTGGTATCAGAGTCTCAGGATCGTAGCCATCTGAGAGAGAGAAAGATGAGATCTTATGTGAGGAGCTTCCCTTCCTCCACTCTGCCTGTTGCCCTGATCTCCTTGACTCCGTTGTCTTCTGATTGCTTCGGGTCCTTGATCCGTAATGTCCCAGTCAGATCCGGGGAGAGGGGTTCAGCTCCAACCATGTCGGAGATGTCTCTTCCCCTCGACTAAGGCACTGGGCAGTTCAGGTCCGATTCTACCTAGAACCCAGGACTCAGGGATACTGTCCCTCTCTTCTTCAGTAGTTTTGGCTCAAGTGGAACTAGGGAGGGATTCACCAGGCCCCTTGGCATTCCAAGTTGTAGAAAGGGCTTTCACTTGCCATAGGGATCCAGTCTGTTTGAGCTATGACACCCCCTGTTGACTATCCCCGTCCAGACTAGCCTGCAAACACTTCCCCCAGATAAAGTCCCCCTCCTCTATCAAGACCTCCTCTGAACATCCCACAGAGGAGATCCTTGTTAAGAGGATGTGCAAAAAGAGGCATATCGACTCCCCCCTTGGAGTCTGTCACTGAGAAAATGGATTTTGATGAAGGGGAAGGAACCCCAAAATTATTACTGGACGAAGTCTCTTTTGGAGACATTTTAGAGATCCTGAGGCAGAGAGGTGGTTACTCAGTCCAACCTCCTTTCTTGGAGGAGTCTGTGTTTTTGGAGGCTTTCTGGACCGGCCCATCTACATCCTGGGTGGTTCTCCCAGCCAACAAGCTTGTGGATTTGGTGCCTGGCCGGGAAGGAGCTGGACTCTGTCAAACCAATTCCAAAATGCTTGGATAAGTTCTTATCCCCCCCTAAGGATAGACCTTAATGGACCAAGGGTATTCCAGTTGATGCCATGGTTGTGGCAGCAACTACCAAAAAGGAGCTAGCCAAACACAGCTCCACTGTCCATCTGCCGAACAGGGAGTTTAGAGTGATTGACAGGTTTAAGCGGGTTTACGCCTCTGCCACTTTTTCGTTGAGATTGTTAAACTACCTGGCACATTTTACTCATTTATGGAGAGAACTGGTAAAGGAACTGTCAAACTGTCTGTCACAGATCATATCAGTGGAGGACTTCAAAAAGGACCCCCCTCCAAATGACAATGCTTTCATCCGTGCCAGTTCTTCCATGAGGCTTACCTCCCATTCCACAGAGGGTGCCTCAGAGGCGGCCAGCTCAGGCATTGCTGTCTGGAGACATGCCTGGATGTGGCTTTGTAATTTCACGGAACCTTTTAAGGCATCCTTTGTCAGTGCCCTGTTTGATGGATCCTCCTTTTTCGGTCCATCGGTCAGAGAGACCCTAACCCCCAGGGAGCAAGAAGAGAAGAACTTAATCTGTAATTAGAGCCAAATTTTCAACTCCTTAGTGCACTTTCTCAAGAAACCAGCACAATGGAAAGAAAACTTGGTTCCAGAAATCTCAGGGGTTGTCCCAAATCATTCTGAGGATTTTTCCTTTAAGAGGCAGGGGAGGAAGTTTCAATGGGAGATGCCACCCCAGGGGCAGAGGGGTTTTGCAGTATCGGGGAGTTTTTCTGTGATCGACCCTCTCAGTGCTTCTGAAGAACTGCCCGACTGCTCATCTTTGGAGACAGTTGGGAGGTCATTTTTTCTCTGCACCCAGATACCTGGACCCATATGATGTAAAACAAATGAGAGCTAAAGGTTATGTCAAGAGGTTATTGTATTCCGTTTCTCCTTCCTCCACCATAGAAATCAAAGATGCTCCCCGACATTCCTCCCAGTCAGAGGAAGTATGCCATAGCAGAAATTCAAAATCTACTGCAAAAAAGAGCCATCCAGGAGGTCCTGACTGCCCAAAAAGGATTCAGAACTTACTGTTGCTTCTTTTTAGTGCCAATAAAGTCTGGGACCAGCAATCCATTTTAGATCTAAGCAGATTGTATTTATTCATAAAGAAGGCAAAGTTCTGAATGGTAACAGTGCAGTCCATTTTACCACTACTGTGGAAGGATGATTGGATGTGCTTGGTGGACTTAAAGGACACATATTATCACATCAAAATAGATAGACACTCCAGAAGTAATTTGCTCTTCTGGCTGGGAGCCAGTCATTTTCAATTCAGAGCTCTACCTTTTGGGCTCACCACAGCCTCCCAAGGAGTTTACCAAGTGTATGGCAGTAGACACAGCTGACCTGAGACTGCAAGGACTCCATGTGTTTCCATATCTGGACGACTGTCTCTTCACTGCCCTAAAGACACATCAACTACTCCAGGCTAGGGATTATTTCTTAAACCATGCCAGTCATCTGGATATCACCATAAACCTGACAGTCAAACCCATCCCCAGTTCAGCATTTAGAATTTCTCAGAGCTGCCTTGGACACAGTGAACCATATTCTGGCTCTTCCCACTCATCGTGTTCAGACCTTGAAAGATCATGTTTGAGCTATCTTAAACCAGTGCTTCCCCACTGACAAGACTGATATTTTAGGCTCTTGGATCTCTGGCAGCTGGCATTTCCTTAGTCCCACTAGGAAGGTATTTTATGTGAGTACTTCAGTGGACCCTGGCTGCTCAGTGGTCTGTTCTCTACAAGCCTTTTTTTGTTCTTATCAAATTGACTTTGGTTTGCAGAAAGCATCTTCAGTGGTGGTTGCCGTCAAGCAACCTAATGATAGGCAGACCTTTCCACCTTCCTTCTCCCTCAGCCAGTGTGGTTGCACAGAGAGACCAGATTGCATATCAGTGTTATGGAGATGAGATCAGTCCTCAAGTTGCAAGCCTTTCAGGAAATTCTCCCTCTAGGATGAATTGTGATTAACACAGACATCATGTTACTGGTGTGGTACATCAACAAACAAGGAGGAACCCACTAACTGCTGTGCTAAGAGGCCATGAGGGTTTGGGAATGAGCGAGGTCTTCTGACCGTTTTCTGCTTGCAATTCACATACCGGGGAAATCCAATGTTCTGGCAAACAAGCTCAGCAGGTCCATTCTGACCCCTTACTAGTGGTCCTTCAGTCAATCAGTAGTGGACTTTATCTTCAGCCATTGGGGTCAACCTCGCTGCAACCTATTTACATCCCCTTAGAGCAAAAAATGCAGCAGGTGGGGGAGTCCTCGAGGGATGCTGAGAGTCACGATTGGCCTCCTGGTCTCCTCTATGCTTATCTCCCACTACTTTTGATCCCATACTTTCTTCAGAAAGCAAAGCATCTGAAGTCCTCAGTAATCATCATTGCTCCCTATTGGTCTCATCAAATTTTGTTTCTTTTTCTCTTGTCTCACCTGAAATATCCTCCATAGATACTGGAACCCAAACAAGACCTCTTTTCTCACCCGGCAGAGGGTTCTCATCCAAATCTGATCTCTCTCAAATGGACCCACTTGCTTTCTCCACTTCTCAATTCCAGTGATTGTTCAGAGGTCCAGGCTTGCTTACCCCGTCCAGGACATTATTTTAGCCTCTCAAAAACCAGCTACCAAGAAATTCTTTGCAAGTAAATGGAAGGAATTTGTTTTCTGGGCCTCTAAGGAGAACATTGCCCCTTTTCAGCTCTGATTTCAACTATCCTTCTCTTTATTTCATCTCTTTTCAAAGAAGAGGCCAGCTTCTCTACCATCAAACTTCAATTGGCAGCCATCTCTAACCTTCATTTGAATAATGTTTTCAGTTTCTTTACTAGTTCAAAACTGTGCAAAGCCTTTTTGAAAGGAATCTTCCTCCTCAGGCTGCCAGTTAACGATCCTTCCCGGCCATAGGATCTCACTGTGATCTTACAAGGCTTAACACAAAAACATTTTGAACTGGCCAGTGATTGTGACTTAGTTTCTTTCCTGGAAGACAGTTTTTCTTATCAACATTACTTCAGCAAAGAGGATTTCTGAGATTCAAGTCCTGTCTTCTAAACCTCCCTACATCATTTTCACAAAGATAAGGTGTCTCTTCATACTAATCCCTCTCTTATGCCCAAGGTAGCTACAGCATCCAGTCTCAACCAGACTATACAACTACTGGTTTTATTCCCAAATTTTTCAAATGAAGGAAAACATCTATTACACCTGCTTGGTGTACATAGACAATTATGTTTTTGTCTTCATAGGACCAAACCTTTACGAAAGTCGGAACTATTATTTGTGTCCTTCTCTCATAGCCATCTAGGTCAGGTGGTTTCAAAGGTTACTTTTGCTAAATGGAAATGGATAACAGACTGCATTACCCTGAGTTATTCCAGAAATGGATTAAAGCTACCTTGTCCTCGTAATGCTCACTCAACTAGGTCTATGTCCACATCACCTGCTTTTTCTTCCAGAGCATCTTTAGATATCTGTGCTGTGACCACATGGTCATACCTTTGTCTCTCATTACAAATTGGACATTGTTTCCAGGAGCAGAGCTTCATTTGGTTCAGCAGTGCTTTGTCATAACCTTCCTTGAAACCACCCAGGAGTTGTATAGCTTTGGACTCTAACCCAACCGTGAGGAGGAATGAAAGAGACATAATCAGATTTATGAGTAATGTTCTTAACATAACGTGGTATCTCTGTTGTCTTCTTTCATTCCTCCTCAACTTCCCTCCCTACCATCCCCCCTCCTGGTGCTCTAGAAGACCTGGAGAGAACTTTTTTAGGAACTGATGTTCCTGGTTTTTGAGCCTCTGGTTCTTGGTTTGTACTTCCTTCTTTCTTCTCTGTGCTCTATCAGCTATTTGGACAGCAAACTCGATCTGAAGGATTTAGACAGTGCATTATGGGAAGTGGGAGGAGCTCCATACTCAGATCCTACTGTGTAAACATGCGTCCGAGTGTGATCCGAGGGTCAGATCTGTAACCCAACAGTGAAGAGGAATGAAAGAAGACAACACAAGTACCAAGTTATGGTAAGTTCATAACTTATAATCTGTTGACCATTTGCTTTGAAATACATTGCAAATAATGTTTGTTGACTATTATTCTTTTGAGCAGTCAAAAATGTATTTCTGTCCTTGTTTTGAAGTTTTTGTTCCTGTGCCTCCACTGAAATGGTCATTTCAGTTCCCAGGTGGACTTTTCCAGTAAACAAAATAAATAAATACATACATACATAAATTTTCTTATTTCTGTTACATCCAATCGCCGAATCAGCCAGCTGTCTTCCAGGTGCAGATGCTACATATTAATTTCTCCCGGAAATAAATTGAGTATCATCATAAATAATTTGATCTGAAGTAGGGAGTTCATTTGTCAGCATCCTGTGGGTCTTGGATCCGATATTGGATCCGAGCCGGCAACTTGTTTCAAGCTAATGGATCCGAGCTCCTAGCTCCTCCCCTTACCCATAATCCCCTGCTAACCCTCCATGACCTCAGATCTAGTTTGCCGCGCTTGTGGATAGCTGGATTCCCGTGAGCTCATCTAGTAATTGGCAGTTAAGTTTGATTTTTCTGTCAACTTTCTTCTTTTTTCACAAAAATATAAAGTGTGTAAGTGTTAGGTTCCCTGTAGAGTAAAAATATTTTTCTTTTAAGTAGTTTTTTCCCTCCCTTCGCTGGTCGTTAGAGAGTGTGTGTGTGTGTTGTGTTTTGGGGCCTGTGTGTGTGTGTAACACTACTTTTTCTTTTAAGTATGGCTGAGGCCCCAAAAGCCATTTTTTCTAAATGCACCGAGTGTGGCCATAAGCTGTCCCCGGCTGATGGCCACACTCGGTGCGTTTGGTGCCTTGGAGTTGAACACCTCACCTCAGGCTGTACCATTTGTGCAGCGTTCAACCGCAGGGCACTGAAAGAGCGGAGGTCGAAGCTGGTCTTGGCGGGACTTTTACCCCCGGACTCAGCTCCGGCCTCCGCTGCTCCCGTGGCTCCACCACAGGCTGTGGTTGCTGCCATTCCTGCCTCCCTTCCTCCGGCCGGGACTCAAACTCCTCCCGCTAAAGCGCCGGAGGACAGGGAGGCCAGGAGGGAGAAACGGAGGGAGAAGCACCACGAGCGGCGAGCCGAGACCTCCGCTTCAGCCCCGCCAGCTAAGCGGGCTTCTCCCTCCACTGCTTCTATGTCTCTTCCTCCTCGGCTCTGATCCCCTTGTTTCTCCCCAGGGCTCGAGGAGGAGGAGGCCCGATCTCCATCGAGGCAGCATTCCAGGCCTGCCTCGGTGACCTCTTCGAGATCGACTTTCAGTATGTCCGATGCAGACTTGGACCGGTTGATGTGAAGGTTCATCCAGGCCCAGCTGCAGATGGGAGTGCGACACCTTTTTTTCCATCCTATTGCTCCTTCTCCGGCCCGCTATCCTGGTTCGGAGCGTTCGGAGCCGAGCAGCGTTGGAGCCGGGGGTGGGTCGGCGCCGACAGTACTTGGTACTTCGGATCCGACCCTGCCCTCGAGCCTGTCGGATCCGACCTCTCGGAGCCGTGGCCCGAGCTTCGGATCCGAGGGATTCAGTGTGCCTTCGGCTCCGTCCAGGTCGGAGTGCACTGGTCCTTCGGATCCGATGGTCTCGGCACCGGTTCCAATCCTTTCATCGGATCCGAGTGGGAGCCGACTCTCGGAGCCCAGAGAGAGTGGTTCCCCCTCGCCTTTCGATGTTGTGGAGAGGGCTCTGTTGAGAGCATCCGGACCCCCGGTCCTTGTCTTGGCTCCTCCCTGCACTCCCTCTGTGCTGGGCCAGGCTTCCATCAACCGGCCAAAGGGACAGCCTGCTTCAATGTCACAGATGGTTCCTTTGGAACAGGATGTTGCTGGCGAGGCCTCCTTGGACAGCCTCCCCTGAGGAAGTGCCCCACAAGCATAAGTGCAAGAGAAGGCACGTGGACTCCCCTGAGTCCTTAACTGAGGACACAGACTTGGAGGAAGGGGAAGGCTCCCCAAGATCACCCCCTGAGGATGTCTCCTTTGGAGACATCATGGAGATGCTGAGGATCAGAGTTGGGTGGTCTGCCCCCAAGTCTTCCTCTGACGAGTCTGTGTTTCTGGAGACATTCGAAGCAGGCCCGTCTACCTCTTGGGTGTCCCCTCCGGCCGACCCCTTGGTGGACCTTATTATCACCAGGGCGTGGAAGGATCCGGACACCGTGGAGCCAATACCAAAATGCCCGGACAGAATACTAAGTCCCCCCTCAGACCGTTCGCACTGGAGCAAGGACCCCCCCCCCCGTAGATGCCATGTTGACGGCGGCAGCCACGAAGAGGGAACTAGCTCAGGAGAGCCCCTCAGTCCATCCACCGAGCAAGGAGTCCCGCTCGATGGTCCGCTTAGGGAAGCAAGTTTTTAGTTCAGCGACCTTCTCGGTAAGGTCTCTGAACTATATGGCACATGTCATCAGGATACAGCGGGATCTTATCAAAGAATACGCTGCCTCCCCCCCTGAGTCCATATTGGCGGAGGACAAGCAATTGTACTCCACCTGAATGGCCACTCTGAGATCAATTTCAAATACCTCTATGCGGCTATTGTCCCACGCCACCGAGGGAGCCGCTAGGGCAAGCATAGCAGGCCTAGTCATGCGACGTCAGGCCTGGCTCCGTCATTGTGACTTTGCGGAGCCTTTTAAAGCGTCTTTTGCGAACACCCCTTTCGATGGTTCTGCCCTGTTTGGCAAAATGGTTCGCGAGACACTTGTTCAGAGCGAGAAAGACGGGAAGACGTTGTCTGCCATCGGAGTCCGCTTCTCTGCTCCCCAGCGGTCCTTTTTGAAGAACCAAAAGGGTCAGAAGAAGATGTGGTTCCGGAAATCGCAACATTCCCAACTCACTCCGGACAACCAGTCCTTCCGTGGCAGAGGAGGACAGAGAGGACGCCGCTCCAGGGGCAGAGGGGCTCCGAGAAACTTTGGGTCCAGAGAACCTTTCTCTGAACGGCCCACACAGCAGCCCTGAAGGGTTGCCCGGCTGCTCCACGCTAGAGGCAGTCGGGGGGGGGGCGCTTCTCGGAGCACCTAGCGGCATGGGAGTCCATCTCGACAGACCACTGGGTGCTTCGCATTATATCTAGAGGGTACAAAATACCATTACTCCATGTCCCCAAATTCAAGAACCTCCCCGATGTACCACCCGATCAGAGGGAGGCCGCAGCCGCAGAAATTCAGCAGCTGCTAAGAAAAAGAGCCATCCAGCCCATCCCCCAAGACCAGCTCGGATTAGGGTTCTACTCCAGGTTCTTTTTGGTGCCAAAAAAGATGGGGAACTTGAGACCGATTCTAGACCTTTTCCGCTTGAACCTGTCGGTAACCAAGGAAAAATTCCGAATGGTCACTCTTCAATCTATTCTCCCCCTTCTAAGGGAGAACGATTGGATGTGCTCTATAGACCTCAAGGATGCATACTACCACATTCTAATGGACAGACGATCCAGGAGGTTCCTCCGCTTCCGGCTGGGAGCCAGTCACTACCAGTTCAGGGTTCTTCCCTTTGGCCTCACCACAGCCCCCAGGGTGTTCACCAAGGTATTAGCAGTGATTGCGGCCCACCTGAGACTCCAGGGAATACAGGTCTTTCCGTACCTGGACGACTGGCTCCTCACCGCCCCAACAAGGCATCTACTTTGCTCAGCCAGAGATTTCTTTCTCCGTCTAGCCCCACAGTTAGGCATCACCATCAATGCCGACAAATCCCTTCTGGCCCCAACACAAGTCATAGAATTCATAGGAGCCAGAATAGACACCAGAGCGCTACGAGCCTTTCTAACGTCCGAGAGAATTCAGAATTTGCAACTCCATGTGCGGGCTATCCTCCAATCAGAGACCCCACCAGCAGAATTGGTCCTGAGGGCACTGGGCTCCATGGCCGCAGCGATTATGCTCCTTCCATGCGCCCGTCTGAACATGCGGGTACTGCAGTGGACCCTTCTAGTGCAATGGTCCTTTCTGTCCCTTCCTCTTCACCACCCCATTGCTATCAGCAAGGCTTGCAGCAGGGCTTTATTATGGTGGCTCCATGCTTCGGACCTTCATACGGGCTGTCCCTTCTGCACCTCTCCCCCTCTCGCCACGATGACCACGGACGCCTCCCGCCCCGGGTGGGGTGGGGGGGCATTATTCAGGCAGGACGGTCCAGGGCACATGGAACGACACAGAGACCTTCCTTGCATATCAATGTTGTGGAGATGAGAGCGGTGCTGTATGCATTGCAAGCACTTCAGAATCTCCTCCCCATAGGAACGATTGCAATTCAGTCGGACAACATGTCGGTTGTCTGGTACATCAACAAACAGGGGGGAACCAGATTTTACCCTGTATGCCACGAAACCATGAGAGTGTGGGAATGGGCGATCTCCACCAACCGCTTTCTGATTGCAACGCACATTCCGGGGTGGACCAAATCCTAGCGGACAAACTCAGTCGCACCCTTCTTACCCCGTACGAGTGGTCTCTCAATCCACTAGTAGCGAAGCAGATATTCGCAATATGGGGGCAACCCTGCTGCGATCTTTTTGCGTCTCCCTCTAACACCAAATGCGGCAATTTCTTCGCTCTGATTCCCCCTCCAGGGGAAACTCCAAGAGACGCTCTGGTGCATGCTTGGCCACCCGGTCTACTTTATGCCTATCCTCCTCTACCCCTGATGCTGCAACTCTTACAGAAAGCCTCGCGGTTGGGGAGCAGGATGTTCCTCATTGCCCCATTCTGGCCTCGGCAAATTTGGTTCCCTTACCTGTAGTCTCACCTAGTGAATCCTCCTTGGATTCTGGATCCCAGTCCGGATCTAATCTCCCATCCGTCGGACTTACCGACCCCAAATCTGGGCAATCTGAAACTGACAGCTTGGTTGCTCCAGTTCCATTCCTAGTTAGGACACCCGGTATCTCTTCACCAGTCAAAGCCATCCTTGTGGCAGCGCATAAGTCCTCCACCAGGAAAGTGTACCGCAGTAAATGGAAACGTTTCTCCATCTGGGCGGAGCATCATGATCTAGATCCCTTTACGGCTCCTCTTCCGTCCATATTAGACTTCCTAACCGAACTTTTTCAGGAAGGCGCTAGTTGCTCAACCGTCAAAGTGCAATTGGCAGCCATCTCACATTACCATATGGGACATGATACAGGGCCTTTGATGTCGGCCAAGTTGTGTAAAACCTTTCTCAAGGGCACCTTCTTGCTTAGACCCCCTATAAAAGAAGCCGTACCACCGTGGGATCTTTCACTAGTTCTTCAAGCCTTGACTGCTCCACCTTTTGAGTAGATCTCAAATTCTTGTCCTGGAAAACAGCATTCCTTGTAGCCATCACTTCTGCAAAAAGAGTTTCGGAGCTTCAAGCTCTTTCTGTGAAGCCTCCTTAATTGATCTTTCACCCGGACAGAGTGTACCTCAGGATCAATCCCTCTTTTCTTCCCAAAATAGCGTCAGAAACCAATATAAATCAATCCATAAATTTACCGGTTTTCTTCCCTAACTATCAGAATAAAGGAGAGTACAAGCTGCACTCATTAGATGTTCATAGGCAGCTACGCTTTTATACTCATAGAACAGCTGGTCATAGACAATCCGACCAGCTGTTCGTTTCCTTTGCCAAATTTAATTTGGGGAAAGCAATATCAAAAGTATCTCTATCACGCTGGATTTCTCAATGTATCCTATTGGCGTACCAAGCCTCTGGGAGACCCGCACCTGAAGGAGTTCGCGCACATTCCACTCGCTCGATCTCTACTTCTGCGGCCTTCAAGTCTAGAGTCCCATTGGATGATATTTGTTCAGCAGCCACTTGGGCTTCATCTCATACCTTTATTAACCACTACAAACTGGATGTGATTTCTAGAGGGAGAGCATCCTTTGGCTCTGCAGTGCTTCACAATATCCTTCCATGATGGCCACCCAAGGTTCAGGTAGCTGGGGACTCTGTCCCACAGGTTGCTGACAAATGAACTCCCTACTTCAAATTAAGAAGTTATGTACTCACCATAACGTTCCATCTGAGTAGATAGCTTCATTTGTCTGCAACCACCCCCCCCCCTCCTTCCCCCTGGCCTTCTTCGGATCTATCTTAGTTGGATACCCGTTTTGGGTATATATTGAGGGGCAAACTCGATCTGAGGTCATGGAGGGTTAGCAGGGGATTATGGGTGAGGGGAGGAGCTAGGAGCTCAGACCCATTAGCTTGAAACAAGTTTCCGGCTGGGCTCCGATATCGGATCCAAGACACACAGGTTGCAGACAAATGAAGCTACCTACTCAGATGGAACGTTATGGTGAGTACATAACTTCTTATTTCTCTAAGTAACCTATAAATATGTTGGCATAAATTGGAGCAAAAGACAACCCCCATCACTGTCACTGATGTTTGTAAGCAACATACGTTTTTGTTAGAAGAATAGAGTTTTAGTTGAAATATGCTCTGCCAACTCCAAGAAAAAAAAGCATTCATCTTCAAAACTGGTTCATTTTTTTATTGACTGTTATAATTAAATGAATTGTACCAGCTTTGCCAGTTGGGTCAACCCTTTTGATGAGCATTTTGTTGTGTCTTCTTCACCTGGCCATTCTGCTATGATCATTATGATCTAAAGAATCCATTCTTTAGACAGAGCTTAAGACTCATGACGGTGATTATGGGGCTAGACTGTCTGTGATCTGCATTGCTTCTCTTCTGGAATGCCTTAAAGAGTATTTGATGAAGTAAGACGAGCATTTAGTCATTTTTTCCATACTCTGCTTTGCGGTTCCCAAGAAAGTGGATGTTTTCTTCAGGATCCTCTCAGCTGAGTGTAACAAGACTATAACCAGGTATACTAGGGCTGACTTAACTTTAATTCTGTACTTGTCAACCAGAACACTGATTCATGTGGATCTTTTTCATACTCAGTCCAGGAGTACTGTCTGGCTATGTGACATGCTAAGCATCACCCAGAAGGAAAATGGATTCTGAAAGAATCAAATTCTCTATCACCTTTATCCTTTGTACACACTACCAGAAGTCTTCTGCGTCATTGCCTTCATTCAACACAAGGCAAGAGAGCCCAATGTGTTGATGTCATGGTGCATCACAAGGCATTTAAAGCCTTGGACAAAGTTAATCAGAGAGTAAACATGTTGTTTCTTCTCAGAAATATCATACCTTATGTTGGCTGTCCATATTTCACATACTTTCTCACTACGGTCTCCATGAGAATGTGGTCTTTATTGAATGCGTAGATGCTAAGGCCAAGGGAGCAGAATTGAGCATTTGTTGTGCATGTTGGCCTGGCTTAGGCTGCCTTTTAAGATGGAGCTTGTAAATGCCTTCCTGGTGTCCATTGAAATGAGCGATTTTTTTTGTGGCCAGCATTTAAAGTACGTAGTGGATGACCTCTTGGTGTAATATCATTTACCACTATAGACTTTTTGATGTCCTTTCTTCAGACCCAGCAAGTCTATAAAAGAAGAGGCGTCCTCGTATATGGAGGAAAGCACATGAGCGTCATATTATGATGGGAAGGAGATCTCCTTTGCTTCATTTGGGAGTATCATCTTGACATTTTTGGGGTTGTCCACATATTAGAGGTCTTAAGTTCTCCCCCTTCTTGCCCAGAAAGGGCTTTAATGAGAGCTGTTTGGACAGACTTGTACTCTGTTTCTCAGAGGCTATTAGTTGTGTTTGTTCCTTTTTCTTGTTATTAAGGTAACAGGCAATTTCTGTCCTATTCTGGAAGAGAGCATCCTTACCACTTTCATAAGATGTATCTGGGTGGTGCCTTTGGGAAGATTGACATAATCTTGGCATGTGTCTCAAGTCCCTGTAGAGGGTTCTTTTGTTTCTTTCAGGGTGGATGTCATTTTCTTATACGTGTATAATTTATTGGGTCTACTTCATTTAAACGAAAGTATGTTTAAATGAATCTGACTTACCCAAGCTGATTCCACCGAAACTACATTACAACAAATGCATGGACTACTGAATTTCTTTCCCTGTGAAAGGAACCACTTGGCCACCATGGTGAAGTATGCCCTTTCTTCCGTTTAGTGTGATCTCGGAGTTGGTATATTTAAGTGGAGGGGGCAAAGCCCCCCACTTTGGTGGACTTACTTTTTCTCTGTTTCAGTTCATTACCATGGAGGCCAAGTGGTTCCTTTCACAGGGAAAGGAATTCATCAGTCCATGCATTCGTTGTAATGTCTTTTAGGTGGAATCAGCTTAGGTAAGTCAGATTCATTTAAACTTAATTTTGTTTAAATGAAGTAGATCGATAATTTATTGTATGTTGGGTAAAGGTGGTCAAATCAGAAGCAGAAAGGGAGCTCCAGCTGAGGCCTTCCTTGATGCTTGGCTACTGGTGGCCACATTAAAGAATTCCTTGCTGCATTCAGTTAATTGGGTATTGTTTTGGTTGCATTGCTTCTAAATTGAAGAAAGTTCTTGTTGATGAGGAATTTGACACTGTGTAGTTCATTTCTTCAGGTTAGACAATTAAGTTTATTTAAAAAAAGCAAAAAACTCTTAAATTCTACATATTACACTAACCATGGCTATTCTGATGAAGTAAACCTGTAGCATTAATTAACCCAGCACAATGATGCAGTAAAGAACAGGCCCAGCAACAGCACAGCCATATTCGCACTATAATCAAAGCAGTACATTTTAAACTTTAATTCAAGACAGCATTAAAAATAAAATACACACATTTCCACTTATAAAAGCAAATTATCTTAAAACAGCCACGGGCATGCATACGTAGTAGAATACCAAATGCGCTATGTTTACCTATGAACATGTCCCCACAAAAAAATAAAAAGCTCTACACATACATGTTTTCACTTTTGAAAGTAGTTCTTCCAAGTCATCACTAAACTACTGTGAAAAATCCCCTAAGCAGTACATTTCAACTTCTTGAAGACAGCATTAAAAAAATAAACACATATCCTCCCAAAAAGTGCAAACTGTCCCAAAACAATTCCATCTGTAAACACAAAGTACACCAAAATAGCCACAGTGACATTAGAGATGTATCAAGTACCCTACATTTATCCATGAAGATTGCCCCACCAGAAATACAAATCTTTTAGGGGAAAAAATATAAAAAATAAAAAACGTACAATAAGCTGGTTGCGTAAGTGTGCACACCCTTAAACTAATACTTTGTTGAAGCACCTTTTGATTAAATTACACCATTCAGTCTTCTTGGGTACAAACCTGCCATCAATTAGAGAGACTCTGGTCAACCCCAAACAAAGTTCAACTGTCCTACTAGGATTTTCCTGACATTTACTCAGTTGCCTGCTTACAGCAAAAGCCATGGTTTGCAGAGAGCTTACAAAGCATCAAAGGGCATTGTTGAAAGGTACCAGTCAGGAGAAGGGTACAAACATTTTCCACAGCATTGGATATACCATGGAACACAGTCATCAAAAAGTGGAGAAAATATGGGAGAACAGTGATGTTGCAAAGAACTGGACATTCCTCCAAAATTGATGAAAAGACAAGACAAAAACTGGTCAGGGAGGCTGCGAAGAGACCTGCAGCAACACTGAACGAGTTGCAGGAATTTCTGGCAAGTACTGGTTGTATACTACATGTTGACAGTCTCCTGTATTCTGCATATGTCTGGACTATGGGGTAGGGTTGCAAGACAGAAGCCTTTTTCTTATACAGAAAAACATCCAGGCCCGACTAAAATTTTCAAAACAATACATCAAGTCTCCCAAAAGCATGTGGGAAAATGTGTTATGATCTGATGAAACCAAGGTTGAACTTTTTGGCCACAATTCGAAAAGGTACGTTTGGCGCAAAAACAGTACTTCGCATCACCAAAGGAATACCATCCCCATGGTGAAGCATGGTGATGGCAGTATAAGCTTTGGAGTTGCTTTTCTTCAGCTGGAACTGGGGCTTTAGTCAAGGTGGAGGGAGTTATGAACAGTTCCAAATACCAGTCACTTTTGGCCCAAAACCTTCAGGCGTCTGCTAGAAAGCTGAAGATGAAGAGGAATTTCACCTTTCAACACGACAGTGACAGCAAGCATTCATCCATATCAACAAAAGAATGGCTTCAACAGAAGAAAATTAAAGTTTTGGAATGGCCCAGCCAGATCCCAGGCCTAAATCCAGTAGAAAATCTGTGGGGTGAACTGAAGAGGACTGTGCATAAGAGATGCCCTCGCAATTTGACAGATTTGGAGCACTTTTGCAAGGAAGAGTGGGCAAATATTGCCATCTCAAGATATGTCATGCTGATAGACTCCTACCCAAGAAGACTGAATGCTGTAATTAAATCAAAAGGTGCTTCAGCAAAGTATAAGTTTAAGGGTGTGCACACTTGCTCAACCAGCTTATTGTATGTTTTTTATTTTTTTTTATATTTTTTCCCCTAACAGATTTGTTTGTTTTTTAATTGAATTGTACAGGTTATAGGTCACATTAAAGGTGGAAAAAGTTTTGAAATGATTTGTTGTGGTCTCATTTTTTTATATCACAAAAACCTGGCATTTTAACAGGGTTGTGTACACTTTTTATATCCACTGTGTGTGTGTGTGTGTGTGTGTGTGTGTGTGTGTGTGTGTGTGTGTGTGTGTGTGTGTATATATATATATATATATATATATATATATGTGTGTGTGTGTGTGTGTATATATATGTGTGTGTGTGTGTGTGTATAAAATGATTACGCATATGCATATATGTATGTGTGTACATATATGTGTACATATGGGTGTGTGTGTATATATCTATATATATATATATATATATATATATATATATATGTGTGTGTATATATATATATTTATAGGTTCATAGGTAGGTACTAAGCTATTGGCCCAAGGACCTACATAAGCCTAGCCAACAAGCTTCCCTGGCTTACACCACCCAAGAAAGTAATTTTCCTGTGCCACTGTCAAGCAGAGACTCAGAAGTGATCCCTGGGGTGTATTTCCTATTTCCCATCCACTCATCAAGATTTTTCTTGAAGAATGCTAATGAAGAACTTTGCTTTACATAGATGGGTAGCCTGTTCCAGAGTATGGGAAATCTCTGTGAAGTGTCTGGGACCAGGAATCTATCCCTCCAGCATGTCTTGTTTATTGTGGTGACAAGGTTTAGGTCCCTAGAGCGTGTAGCTCGGAGGGATTGGGATTTCTTTAGGTGTTGCATGTCCAACCCCTCTGGGTTTGACAGCTTTATATGTTAGGCAGAGATCATCTCAGAGTAGGCGATATGCTACGGAGTAAAGCTGGAGTTTTTTGAGGCGGTCAGTGTAGGGCATTTGTTTGAGGCCAGTAATCCTCTTAGTGTAGTACTTCTGTGGCCTTTCCAGCTGCTGCAGATGTCTTGTGAGGTACATTCCAAAAGGGGCGTTGTACTCTATAATGGGTCTAATGAGTGTCGAGTAGAGGGGAACAGTGATATCTTTTCCTGGATGAGAACCCTTTTATGATGAGGTGTGCCACATAGAAGGACTTCCTGACTACTGTGACGATGTGACTATCAAAGGAGAGACTACTGTTCACCTGGGTCCCAAGGTCTCTTATCACACATTCGGTGTTAAGTAGATTGCTGCCTATGTGGTAGTTCATGGGTACAGAGTTTTAAACAAAGGGGATGACACTGCACTTTTTGGCATTGAGCTTGAGGCCATGTCTCTGACACCAGGCATCTGTCTCACCGAGGCCCTTCTGTAGGATGTCCACATCATTTGGGGACTTGACTATGGCTCCTAGTTTGCAGTCATCTGCAAACTTCGTTAGCCAGAAGCCTTCTGTGTTAGCCTGTACTTCAGAGAAGTAGATACCAAACAGGAGAGGTCCCAGGACGGAACCCTGTGGTTTGGAGTCTGCAACATTTACACTGTGGATTCTGTCATTGAGCCAGTTGGCAACCCATCTTGTGATGTAGGGATTTATACCTAGTTTAGTGAGTTAAGCTATAATTCCAAAATGGGGAATGGTGTTGAAAGCCTTGGCGAGGTCAAGATAGGCTGTGAGAACCACCTTACCCTCATCTACGGCTTTGGTGACCTCCTGAAAGAAATTGATCAGGTTCAGGAGGCATGATCTGCCTTTCACAAACCCGAACTGGGTGGGATCCAGACTTTGGAGGTTACCATTATCTTTGTTTATGAGTTCCATGATGATATGTTCCATGGCCTTGCAGACTAGGCTAATAGGTCGATAGTTCCCAGGATCAGTGGTGGCTCCCCCTTTTGTGGAGTGGGATAACTGTTGCTGTGCTCCATTCAGTGGGCACAAAGCCTGATGCGAGGCTATTATTGAACATGGTGCTTAAGTGGGGAGCCAGTTCATTCTGAAGTTCATGTAAAATGCAGCCTGGGATTTTGCCCGGTCCCATGGATGCTGCGATGTTCATCATGTTACCCTGCTGCAGTCATCACACTTGAGTTATCCTGTCGTCAGGCGGTCCCGCAGTCAGCATGAATTCCAAAGTCTTGGTCCGGTGTCAGTTGCTGTCGCTTCTTCCCTGACGTCAGTGCGCCAGGGGTATATAAGAGGCATCCAATGCCATTTTCTTCAGTCCTTCTTGCCGCGCAGTGCCCGAAGCAGAAGCAGTTCGCAAGTGCCAGTCGGCCGACACCTAAGATTTTCAAATCGAATTTCAGTCCAAAGTCTTCAAAGCTAAGTTCCCCGTTGGGGGACCTTTTCTTGCCTCAGTCTGATGTCAGAAAAAGTTAACAATTGCATTTCTTGTGGGAAGCAAATACCTCATAAGGAATTTCATTCTTATTGTAGGCCCAGACCACGATGTCACTGGTTGTCGGTTTTGTGCTAGGTTCAATAAGCGAACTATAAAGCGACGCTTTGATTTTGCATGCCACTACTTCGGTAGGAAATTTAATTACACTATGCCGTTGGAACAACCGACTACCAGCGTGCATAAAAAACGCAAAGATAAAGACAGGCAGCCTAGATCCAAGCCAGACTCCGAGGCCTCGGCTGGGCTGGTCGTCGGTTCTCTGGTTTTCAGTGAGGCACTACGCAGCCCCTGACGACTGCAGAATTGGAACCCCAGACGGCTTCGGATTCTCAAGCAAAGAGTTCTAGGCCGACGCAGACATTTTCTTTAGGCCCTACCGACAACATTGCAGAAGAAGAAGCCGGTGCTGCAGAAACACCTTCGGTTACAGAAGGTGTCTTCAGACCGACTACCCTCACCATAAAATCTTATGTTAAGCTTAAGACTCCTCTGAAACCGAAAAAGACTGCACATCAGTCTCCAGTTCAAGGCCCCATGCCTAAGAAACAGATGCTTAAAATGGCTGAAGATTTGATTTCTTTAGTCAGGGGTTCCCAACCCCCCCCCCCAGACAAAAGGCCTAGACAAGAGGAAGATTATGCCTCCTCTGATCAAGTGTCCATTTCCTCAGGCTCCTCTGAGGAACAGGATTACTCCTTTCCCCCTTATGAAGATTCTGATGCTGAAGATTCCATTCCCTGAGCTTCTCCCCTGAAGACTATTCCTTTGGGGAAACCTTACATACCATGAGGGAACATTTCCACTGTGAAGGTCAGGACTACTCCAACTCAAAGAAAAAGCTCAGAGAGTTTCTTTTACTCCCCCAGCACAGACCACTTGCTATCCCTCCAGTTTTAGACATTGTGGATGATGTTTACTTAGAATCTAGTCTAAATCCAGATTCTCTGCCTCCTGCTCCAGCCAAACCAGATAGATATTATAGAGTGCCTGACTCACACAAATTCCCTTACAAAAGCCCTGTTGCTGACCCAGAGACAATCTCCCAGGGTCCCAAAGGTGCTAAGGCTTCTATGGCTAAAAATCTTGTACCCTCTGAAAGGGACTCCAGAGCACTAGATAGGTGGGGGAAGAAGGTTTACACCTCAGCTACTCTAGCTATGAGAGCGCTAAATTGTCAATTTCACATGCTGAAATACCAGCAATTCCTAATGTCTCATATAAAACAAAAGATGAGCACGCACCCTCAACAGTCTGAATTCAGAGAAATGCAGGATCTGTTGCATGCAGCTGAACAGGTGGGCAAACATACTTTACAATGTGGATTTGATTCCTTGGAAGGTTCCTGTAGAGCAGCTGTTACTGGGTCTGATATACGTAGGCATGCTTGGTTAAAGGAACAAACTCTGCCTGATCATGTTAAAGCAAAGTTACAGCAGGATGTCTTATTTGGGGTTAAAGCAGAAGAGGTTTTAAAGAAAATGGAGGATAAGGCAAAATCTATGCAGACGGTCAAAGATTTCTTACAGGAACAACCCCCACGCTTCAGCAGAAATTGGCCAGCAAAAAATTGGTAAATACAGACGCCCAAGGGGCAGAGGACAAGCACAAATCCCTTACAAACCTCGCCAATGGGGCACTGCAACACAGAAGGGGGGAGAAGACAGGTCCCAAACTACTAGAAGACAAGCACAATGACTTAAACCTCAAACTGCCAAGCAAAAATCTCGTGGCAGCTCCCTTGGGAGGAAAATTAGCATTTTTTTATAGACAACTGGCACATCGTCACAAAGGACAAATGGGTCCTAGACATTATCTCACAAGGATACAGATTCCACTTCCACACCTTGCCAAGGATAAAAGGAATGTCAAACTTGCCACAAAATCAATGGGCAGAGGCACAAAAACAAATTACAGCTCTCATGGACATGAGAGCCATTCAGCTAGTACCTACACAGGAGCAAGGCCAAGGATTTTACTCAAGGCTCTTTCTAGTCCCCAGAAAGGACAATGCTTGGAGACCCATTCTGGACCTTTCAATTCTAAACACCTTCTTGGAAGTACCCAAATTCAAGATGCTAACACTACAGCAGCTTCTTCCCTTGTTGGGCAAGAAAGCTTGGCTAGTAACGTTGGACCTCAAGGAGGCATACCTGCATGTCCCTATCAGACAAAATTGCAGAAGATACCTCCAATGTTCATCGTGCATACAGCTGCAGTCATAACAGATGGGTTCTCCTGCCGTCAGGCGGATCCTCGGTCGGCCGAATTCCAAAGTCTAGGTCTGGCGTCGGTTGTTGTCGCTTCTTCCCTGACGTCAGTGCGACAGGAGTGTAAAGGAACCAGCCGACGACATTTTCTTCAGTCTTTCTTGCCGCGCTGTGCCCGAAGCAGAAGCAGTTCGCAAGTGCCGGTCGGCCAGCTCCTGAAATTACGAAAATTTTGAAACCGAAGTCTTCCTGAAAGCTAAGTACCCCGTTGGGGAAACTTTTCTTGCCTCAGACCGATGTCAGACAAAGTTAATAATTGTATTTCATGTGGGAAGCAAATACTGCATAAGGATTTCCATTCCCTGTGTATACCTTGTTTAGGCCCAGACCACGACGTCTTGGTCTGTCGCTTTTGTGCTACATTCAACAAATGCACCATTAAGCGTCGGGCGGAGTTCGTCCAGCATTATTTTGGAAAAACATTTAACTATTTTATGTCGTCGGATACTCCGACTCCAGTTTTGTCCCAAAAAACCCGCAAAGATAAGGACTGACACGAGGTCCGCGGCCTCTACCGACACCACGCCAAAGCCGACTACACGTGGTCCGGTTTTCAGCGAGGCGCCTACGCAGCTCCTGACTACCGACGATGCTTCATTGGCGGTGTCTCCTGTGCCCGAGGTCGCAGGCTCCTCGGCCCACACCCTGACTACAGATACCAAGCCACTCTTGGCGTTGAACCTCAAAATGTGGACAGGTCTACCTCCACTCAAGGTGTCTTCAGACCTTCCTCTTCTTTTTCCATCAAGGCTTTCACTAAGTCTAAAGCAGCCATGCATTCTAAGAAACAAGCTACACAGGGCCCGTCTCCAGGCCCCATGCCTAAAAAACAGATACTTAAAATGGCTGAGGATTTAATTACTCTTATCAGGGGTTCTCAACCCCCACCGGACAAGGGAACACTTCCACTGGGAAGGCCAAGATTATTCAGATTCCAAGAAAAGGCTTAGGGAATTTCTCTTGCTACCTCAGCACAGGCCTCTGGCTATACCTCCTGTCTTGGACATCCTAGATGATGTTTACTCGGAGGCCTGCCTTAACCCGGATTGTCTGCCTCCAGCCCCAGTCAAGCCTAACGGGTACTACAGGGTTCCTGACTCACACCAATTTCTATACAAAAGCAATGCTGCTGACCCAGAAACCATCTCACAGGGCCCCAAGGGAATTAAGGCCTCCACTGCTAAAAATCCATTACCTTCCGAGAGAGATTCCAGATCCTTAGAAAGGTGGGGAAAAAAGGTATAAACTTCGGCTACCTTAACAAGAAGGGCCTTAAACTGTCAGTTCCATATGCTAAAATACCAACAGTTTTTGTTATCACAATTGAAAAGTAAAATGTCACAACCTGAACAACCAGACTTGAAGGAGTTGCAGGATTTTATGCATAGTGCAGAACAAGTGGGTAAGCATACATTACAATGTGGTTTTGATGCTCTAGAGGCCTCATGTAGAGCTGCTTTTACAGGATCAGTCATAATTAGACATGCCTGGCCCAAGGAACAAACCTTGCCTGATCATGTCAAAGCTAAATTACTAGATGCCCCTCTACAAAAGGATGTATTATTTGGTACTAATGCTGAGGAGTTATTAAGGAAAATGGAGGAAAAGGCTAAATCAATGCAAACTGTGAAAGATTTTCTACAGGTACAACCCCCACGTTTCAGTAGAAATTGGCTTTCCAAAAATTGGTCCTTTCCAGCCGTGGACAGACCCCAAAGAGGTAGATACAGACGCCCGAGGGGCAGGGGACAATCCCAAGGATCGTTTAGAGGCAGACAATGGCAAGCTCCTACACAAAGAGGTGGTGAGGATAACTCGCAATCATTCAGAAAGCAAGCCCAATGACTTTCCCCTTTGCATGCCAAGCAAGACTCAAATGGCAGCCCCCTTAGGAGGAAAACTGGCATTATTTTCAAAAAATCGGCATATTGTCACAAAAGACAAATGGATCCTGGACATTATAAACAGAGGCTACAGATTCCATTTTCACACCCTTCCAAAAATGAGAGGCATGCCAAACCTGCCACACAATCAAAGGGCAGAGGCACAAAGGCAAATTACAGATTTCATAAACATAAAAGCTATTCAAGAGGTACCTACGCATGAACAAGGTCAAGGTTTTTATTCCAGACTATTCCTGGTGCCAAGGAAGGGAGAAGATTGGAGACCTATTTTGGACCTATCCATCCTGAACACATTTCTATTCGTACCAAAATTCAGGATGCTCACATTACAGCAGCTTCTTTTCATGCTGGGCAAGGAGTCTTGGCTGGTAACATTGGACCTCAAGGAGGCATACCTGCATGTCCCAATCAGACAAAATTGCAGAAGATACCTCAGATTTCTTGCAGGTTCAACCCATTATCAATTCTCTGCATTGCCCTTTGGCTTATCTACTGCGCCCAGAGTATTCACGAAATGCCTGGCATCAGTAATTGCCTACTGCAGACTTAAAGGGATACGAATATACCCCTATTTGGACGACTGCCTGATCCAAGCGGACAGCAAGCACATTCTTCTGAAACATCTGGCTTATGTAATAATGTTGTTGAATTTTCTGGGATACACAGTCAACAAAAAGAAATCAAGACTAATACCCTCGTGGAAGATAATTTTCCTGGGTGCCAACTTGGACACAAACACCCAGATGGCCTACCTCACTCCAGAGAAGCAGGGGCAACTAACTCAATACTTCAGAACACTAGCAAATTGCACCAGGCTGACTGCAAGGAAAATCCTGCAGGCTCTGGGATTCATGGCATCTTGCATCTTACTAATCCCATTTGCAAAGCTGCATATGAGGAAACTTCAATGGTACCTGAAAAACCTATGGTCTCAACACAGCCACAGTTTGGAAACAATAATACCACTAATACCATGTCTGCAAAAGTAATTTCTGTGGTGGGCTCAAGCATGCCAAACAAACACAGGTCTTCCATTCAGCAAGCCTCAAGCAAATCAAGTCATCACAACAGACGCCTCGGACTACACCTGGGGGGCACATGACAGATCGGTGCATTCAGGGCTAATGGTCCCAAAAAGAAAAGCACCTTCACATCAATCAAAAGGAAATGCTAGCAGTAATAAATGCTATTATAGCTTTCAAAGACCTTCTGCAACCAGGTCAACTATTGATAAGAACGGACAACACCACAGTTATGTGGTACATAAACAAACAGGGAGGAACACATTCATACCCCCTATGCAGACTGGCCATGCCACTTTGGAACATGGCCATGGACTTACAAATCGAACTACAAGCACAGTACTTGCCAGGCAAGGAAAACACGCTGGCAGACAACCTAAGCAGAAATATGACAGATCCACACGAATGGAAGTTGCATCCAAATGTTTTTACAGAAATAATCCAAGCATGGGGAAGGCCAGACATAGATCTCTTTGCCTCCCACAAAAATCACCAGTTGACAAAATTCTGCTCAAGGATTTTCCATCCAAAGGCCTGGAGAGTGGACGCTCTCTTTCAGTTGGACATCAATGACAGTTTATGCCTTCCCACCTCTTCCTCTGCTGCCCAAAGTTCTATTGAAAACCAGAGCAGACGGACCAAAGATGATTCTCATTGCTCCAGACTGGCCAAGACAACACTGGTACCCACTCCTGAGGAGCCTGACGCATTCTCCACCATGGACCCTGCCTCTAATGCCTCTTCTCCTGACTCAGCACAGCTTCAAAACTCTTCACAGCCAGCTAAAAACACTCAATCTAGCCGCATGGAAGATTCCTTAGCATCACAACAGACTACTCTCCAAAGAGGTGCAGGATGTCATTTTGGAGGCCAGGAGGCCGTCAACTAGAAAAGCTTACTCTGCAAAATGGAAACGGTTTTGTGTCTGGAATGAGAAAAAGGGCCAGGACCCTGGAAAACTGAATTTACCTCAAATACTACAGTATCTAGCTGAGCTGCTAAGCAGTGGACTTTCATTCTCCTCCATCAAAATCCATGCCTCAGCCATTCCTGCAGAATACAACACTGATCCACCCTTATTCTCTCACCCTCTCTTAAGACAGTTCTTCAGACGGGCTGAGAATCTAAGACCCCCATGGAAACAACCAATACTTGCTCGGGATCTCAATTTAATTCTGGAAAAACTGACCTTGCCTCCCTTTGAGCCAGCTGCCTCATCAGATTTGCAATATTTGTCCTGGAAAACAGCTTTCCTTCTGGCTATTACCTCAGCTCGTAGAGTTTCAGAACTACAAGCTCTCATGGCTGTGCAGCCTTTTATCATCTTCCATCAGGACAGAGTTTCCTTACGAACCAACCCGTCCTTTCTGCCTAAAGTGGTATCCAGGGTAGCTTTGAATCAGGCCATACATTTACCTACCTTTTATCCTAATCCTCAAAACAAAGGGGAGAGATTACTACATTCCTTGGACATCCACAGACAATTGCGTTATTATTTGGACAGAACAAAGCCTTTCAGAAAATCAGAACAGCTCTTTGTGTCCTATGCTGTAGGAGCTCAAGGAAAGCCAATTTCCAAAGAGACAATCTCAAAATGGATATCCCACTGTATACGCTTTTGCTATTCTTTTCATGGCAAAACTGTACCTACAGGCATCATATCTCACTCCACCAGGGTCACAGCTACCTCTGCAGCTTTCCTCAGAGGAGTTCCTACCAAAGATATTTTGGAAGCAGCCACTTGGAGTTCTGTGCATACCTTCTCCAAGCACTACAACCTACCATTATACTCCAAAACTAGAGCAGGCTTTGCCACTGCAGTCTTGCAGGGCATCCTGGCTCCTCCTAGTTCCACCTAGTGCCTACCACCTCTTTCTTAGCTTTGGGATTCTACCCATCTGCTATGACTGCAGCTGTATGCACGATGAACATAGTACAGTTTTGTACCTACCATAAATGTAGATGTTCGAGTGCTAATACAGCTGCAGTCCAGGTTTCCCTCCCTCCTTCCCCTCTTGGGACAGACCTATTGGCTAACACCTCCTCATA
Organism: Protopterus annectens; assembly: GCF_019279795.1. Taxonomy (NCBI): domain Eukaryota; kingdom Metazoa; phylum Chordata; order Ceratodontiformes; family Protopteridae; genus Protopterus; species Protopterus annectens. The sequence continues at coordinate 538,836,298 of NC_056731.1, forward strand.
CAACCTGATTGGGGTATTCATTTATGGTGTATTTGCTTGCAACTACTGTATTTTCATTATATTGCATTGATTTATTACACAAATTTATGTATTGCCTTCCTTCTGGGGACACCTGACATCTGGGGCAAGAAAAACTGAAAAAAATGGCGTCGGCTGGATGTCCTTCAAGGATGCATCTGCAGTCCTAACATATGGGTTGTCCTGCCTCAGGCAGCCCTTCGGTCGGCCGGATTCCAAAGTCTGGGTCTGGCCTCGGCTGATGTCGCACTTCACCCGACGTCATAGCTGCTGTTTATTGGGTATAAAGGCATCAGCCGACGCCATTTTCCTCAGTCTTTCTTGCCGCGGTGCCCAAGCAGAAGCTGTTCGCAAGTGCCGGTCGGTCAGATCCAGAGATTTCTACTATCAAGACTTCTAAATGCTAAGTACCCCGTTGGGGACTCTTTCTTGCCTCAGCCGATGTCAGACAAAGTAAATAATTGTTTAACTTGTGGGAAACAAATACCTCATAAGGATTTCCACTCTTACTGCCTTCCTTGCTTAGGCCCAGACCACGACGTATCAGCTTGTCTAGCCTGTGCTTCCTTCAACCGACGGACACTTAGACGTCGGTCGGAGTTTGCAGAGGAGTTTTTTGGTCCAGCTTTTGCATACAAAATGCCGTCGGAGACTCCGACTACTCAATTAGCTAAAAAGCGCAAGGAAAAGGACCGACACTGGCCAACCGCGAGTGTCTCGGTTTCAGCTGAAACCGAGCCCCCGGTTCTTCCTTCGGCCGAAAGCATGCCTCCGATAGCCGAGGCCTCACAGAGCATGGCTGAATCTGCTACTGAATTTACTGCTACAGAAGCAGGCACCCAGGATTTGTCAGACACTATTCCTTTAGACATATCTACCCCTGCACGTGGGGCTGCTAGACCCCCTGCGTCTATGTCTATCAAGGCTTTTGCCACGGCTAAAGCAGCTAAATCTTCTAAGGCCTTACCTGCTAAAACTACTTCACATAGGCCTTCCTCTAGTTCCCAAATACTCAGCCTGGCTGAGGATCTCATTTCTTTGATCAGGGGATCCCAACCTCACCCAGACAGGGCCTCTCAGCCCCCTCCAGACAAGAGGCCTAGGACTGAATCCCCGGAACCTGTCTCTACAGATTATTCCTCGGACGACTCAGACATTTCAGACCCTCACGAAGGCCCATATTCTCCTTATGAGGATTCTGATGCAGAAGACTCCATTCCTTCTGCTTCTCCTCCTGAAGAATTTTCCTTTGGGGAAACCTTGCATGCAATGAGGGAACACTTCCAATGGCAGGGCCAGGATTTTTCAGATTCAAAGAAAAGGCTAAGGACCTTTTTACACTTAACACAGCATAGGCCTTTAGCCATTCCGCCAGTACTAACAGTTGTTGATGATGCATATAATGATGCCTGTACTGCCCCTGATTCTCTTCCTCCGGCCCCTGCCAAGCCAGACAGATATTACAGGGTCCCGGACACACATTACCATTTGTATAAGGCTCCTGTTGCAGACCCTGAAACCATTTCACAGGGCCCTAAAGATGTTCTTCATTCCACATTGCTGCAGTCCTAACTATTGGGTAGTCCGCTGTCCAGTCGGCCCGAATACCAAAGTATATGGCTGACGTCGGTCAGGGCGCATTAGACTGACGTCAGTACGTCAGGGTACTAATGCGCATGACCGACGTCATATCCTCAGTCTTTTTTGCCGCATGGTCCGATGCAGAAGCAGTTTTGCGAGTGCAGGTTGGCGTTCTGAAATTTTCTGAAGTCGGAGTTTCAGACCGAATCAAAGTTGGCTAAGTACCCGTTGGGGAATATTTTGGTTTTTTCTTGCCTCAGTATTTAACCGGATGTCAGAAAAAGTGAATAACTGTATTTCTTGTGGGAAACAGATACCTCATAGGGATTACCATACCTTGGGTATACCTTGTTTAGGGCCTGAGCACGACGTTGTTGGATGCCGCTCTTGTGCTAGATTTAACAAACGCACTATTAAGAGACGGTTAGACTGTGCCAGGTTAGTGTTTGGGAAGCGTTGTAATTATAAAATGCCGCCGGATGCTCCGACGCCCGTTCAAAAAGCGCAAGGACAAAACAGCGAAGCCTAGGGTTGATGAACCGCAGTCCCGGACGTCGGTTCTTTAGAAGGCTCAGTGGAGCCAGAGGTTTTGCCAGGAGTTTCTTTGGAGTCTCAGGCAGAGACTTTACTGTTACAGGATGTGCCTTCTCAGGAGGTAGGCCAGGCTGAGGGGCTTCTCAGGTAACTGTTCTTCCCTCTCTTCCCAAGGTAGTTAGAGCCTCCTTCTGTTTCCAAAACTTCTTTGAGAGGTAGGCCAAGTTTAGCTTCAGTGGGGCTTCTCCTAGCACTTCAAGTTCTGTGCCTAAGAAACATATGCTTAAAATGGCAGAAGATTTGATTACTATGATTAGAGGTTCTATGCCCCCCCGGATAAGAGGCCTAGCGTGGAACCTGAGTTTGAGAGTTTTGAACAGTGTTCAGAGGCTTCTGAGTCTTCTGGAAGACTTGCAGGAGTATCCTCCTTATTCTGATTCTGATGTGGATGATTCCACTCCTACAGCTTCTCCTCCTGAGGATTTCTCATTTTCAGAGACTCTGCATTCCATGAGGGAGCACTTTAAATGGGAAGGCCAAGATTACTCTGATTCCAGGAAAAGGCTTAGGGAATTCTTGTTTTACCCCAGCATAGGCCCTTAGCTATACCTCCTGTGTTGAATGTGGTGGAAGATGTTTTGCAGAGGCTTCCCTGAACCCTGATTCTTTGCCTCCTGCTCCTGTTAAACCTGATAGGTACTATAGGGTGCCTGAAGCTCATAAGTATCTTTTTAAGAGTCCTAGGGCAGACCCGAAACTGTTTCTCAGGGACCTAAAGGTGTTAAGGCCTCTGTTGTTAAAAACCCTGTTCCCACTGATAAAGAGGCAAGGGCTTTGGATAGATGGGGGAAGAAAGTGTATACTTCTTCCACTTTAGCCATGAGGGCGTTGAATTGTCAGTTTCACATGCTAAAATATCAAAATTATCTCCTTTCACAATTGAAATCTAAGGTGGATGCTTTGGCGGAAGGTATTGAGTGTAAAGAGTTGCTGGATTTAGTTAATGTGTCTGAACAAGTGGGTAAGCATTCTTTGCAATGTGGTTTTGATGCTGTACAGGCCTCCTCGAGGGTGGCTGCCACTAGTTCTGTTCTTCGCAGGCATGCCTGGTTGAGGATCAGAATTTAGCTGAGCATGTTAAAACAAGGATTTTGGATGCTCCTTTACAGTCTGATGTGTTGTTTGGTTCGCCTGTGGAAGCAGTTTTAAAGAAAATGGAGGACAAAGCTAAGTCTATGCAAACTGTTAAAGATTTTTGCAGGTGCAGCCACCAAGTTTAGTAGAAATTGGCCTACTAAGGGATGGACATATCCTGCTTATGATTCCCAGTCTAGGGGTAGGTCTAGACGTGGTAGGGGCAGAGCTCAAGGTTCTTTTAGGCCTAGAACAGGGAGTTCACCTGCTCAGACTTCTGGTGAGGGCAGGGGTCAGTCCTTTCGTAAACAGGCCCAATGACCTGCCTTTTCAGCTGCCAGTAGATTCTCGTCTGGCAGCTCCTTTGGGAGGAAGACTGTCTCTTTTCAAAGAAAATTGGGATTTAATTACTCAAGACAGATAGGTGTTGGATATCATTCACCACGGTTACAGGTTTTATTTCCATACATTGCCCCCTTTCAAAGGCATGCCAGACGTTCCTCCTCCACAAAGGAAAGAGGCTCACAAGCAAATTTCTCTGTTACTCCAAATAGGGGCCATTCAGCCAGTCCCTGTATCAGAAAGGGGCCTAGGATTTTATTCTCGCCTGTTCCTAGTACCAAAGAAGGGGAACACGTGGAGACCAATTTTGGATTTATCTATCCTCAACACTTATCTGGACATTCCCAAGTTCAAGATGTTGACGTTACAACAGCTTTTACCTCTGCTGGGCAAAGATCACTGGATGGTAACTTTAGATCTCAAGGAAGCTTACCTTCATGTGCCTATAAGACTAAGTTGCAGGAAGTATCTGCGTTTCGAGCTGGAAATTCTCATTATCAGTTCTCTGCATTGCCCTTTGGCTTATCTACTGCCCAGAGTATTCACAAAGGTTCTGGCTCCAGTGATAGCTTACTTCAGGCTAAAAGGAATTCAAATCTATCCTTACTTGGACGACTGCCTGATTCTGGCTCAAGAAAAGGAAGACCTTCTACAGCATCTGGAATATGTCATAGCAGTGCTAAGATGCCTAAGGTATTCTGTGAACGAAATAAAGTCCAGTCTAGTACCCTCTCAAGACATGTGCTTTCTGGGTGTGAGACTGAATACAGCAGCCCAGATGGCCTTTTTAACCCCGGACAAACAAAAGAGTCTATCCCTTTACTTCCATCAACTATCTCATCAGTCCGTGCTGACTGCAAGGACAGTCCTTCAAGCATTAGGGTTCATGGCATCTTGTATTCTGGTGCTTCCCAATGCCAAACTGCATATGAGGAAGCTGCAATGGTATCTCAAAAATGTATGGACACAGCACTGCCAGGATTTGGACACTGTCATTCAAATAATACCTTGCCTTCAAAAAGAATTTTTGTGGTGGGCTCAGGAATGTCACCTAAACAAGGGTCTCTCTGTGACCCGGCCAGAGGCGAGTCAGATTTTAACGACAGATGCCTCGGACATTGCTTGGGGAGCTCATCTAAATGGAAAGTGGATACAAGACAAGTGGCCTGCCAGACTACAGCATCTACATATCAACATGAAGAAGATGTTAGCAGTCCAGTTTGCATTAATGGCTTTCAAGGAGTTACTTCTTCCAGGGCAGGTGTTGATTCTAACAGACAACACAACTGTCATGTGGTACATCAACAAACAAGGGGGAACACATTCTTATCCTCTATGCAGGCAAGCAATGATTTTATGGGAGACTGCGCTCAGCTTGCAACTAACTCTTCAGGCAAGGTTTCTGCCGGGAGCACAGAACTCCTTAGCAGATGTGTTAAGCAGACAAATCATGGATCCCCACGAGTGGAAACTGGATCTTCATGTATTTCAGAAATTGACAGTGTCATGGGGAACTCCAGACATAGATCTGTTCGCTTCTCCACTAAACCACCAGCTGCCAAAGTTTTGCACAAGGGGTTTCATCACACAGCTTGGAAAGTGGATGCTCTTTCTTTCAGTTGGAAAAATCTTCATGTGTATGCCTTTCCACCTCTGCCTCTTCTTCCAAAGGTGCTCTTAAAGGTCAGACAAGACAAGCCAAGGATGATTTTAATAGCTCCAGATTGGCCTCGACAACACTGGTACCCACTACTAAGGAGTCTGGTAAGGAAGCCTCCATGGCCTTTACCTTTGATTCCACATCTGTTATCTCAGAAGGACGGTCATCTGCTCAATGTCAAGCTTCACTCTCTTCATCTAACAGCCTGGCATATTCTGTGTTGAAACACAGCAGGTCTCAACTTCCTCAACAAGTTTTAAATGTGATTATGGAAGCTAGAAGACCTAGTACAAGAAAAGTGTACGCATGAGAAAAATGGAAGAGATTTTTATTTTGGAGTACAGCAAAGAATTTGGAGATTTCTGAGCCTAATTTGAGTGTGGCTCTTCAATATCTTACTGAGTTATTGGACAAAGGTTTGTCCTTCTCTTCCATTAAGATTCATGCTGCAGCAATTTCAGCTCACTATGATTGTGACCCACCATTGTTTTCGCATCCTTTGTTCAAGCAGTTTCTTAGAGGGGCAAAGAATATAAGACCCCCGTAGAGCTCCTACTCCTGCTTGGGATCTCAATTTTGTGTTGGAAAACTTACTCTACAACCTTTTGAGCCTGCGGCTACTGCTGAATTGAAATACTTGTCATGGAAGACTGCTTTTCTGTTGGCTATTACTTCTGCAAGAAGGGTGTCTGAGTTGCAGGCCCTTATGGCAGTAGAGCCCTTTTGATTTTCCATAAGGATAGGGTATCATTACGCACTAATCCTTCCTTTATGCCTAAGGTGGTTTCTAGTGTGGCTTTAAACCAAACTATTCATTTGCCTACTTTTATGCAGATCCCCAAAATAAAGGGGAAAAGATTTTGCACACTTTAGATGTACACAGGCAATTGCGTTATTATTTAAGCAGGACTAAGGATTTTAGGCACTCTCAGCAGTTGTTTGTTTCTTTTGCTTTGAGTTCGCAGGGCAAGCCTGTGTCAAAACAAACTATTTCTAGGTGGATTGGGTTTTGCATTGCATTTTGTTATTCCCATCATGGCAAGGAAATTCCAGCTGAGATTAGGCCTCATTCCACTAGGGCTACTGCCACTTCAACAGCATTTCTAAGGGGGGTGGCAACTAAGGATATTTTGGAGGCAGCTACTTGGAGTTCAGTGCATACTTTCTCTAAGCATTATCACCTTCCTCTCTACTCTAAGTCTAGGGCTGGTTTTGCCACAGCTATTTTGCAAGGCATGTTGTCAGCTCCTGCTTCTTTATGATTTGCCAGCCTCCCTTACCTCTGCTTTGGGATTCTACCCAATAGTTAGGACTGCAGCAATGTGGAATGAAGAACATAGTACAGTTTTGTACCTACCATAAATGTAGATGTTCGAGGATCCACATTGCTGCAGTCCAATTTACCCTCCCTCCTTCCCCTCTGTGCTTAGGGGTGGTTGTGTAGGTGAGGTTATATGCTGATAATTTTGTATATATTGTACATATTTTTGGTGCAGGTATATTGGGCCTTGTCTTTTTAGGGTCTTCTGACATCTGGGGCAAGAAAAGACTGAGGATATGACGTCGGTCATGCGCATTAGTACCCTGACGTACTGACGTCAGTCTAATGCGCCCTGACCGACGTCAGCCATATACTTTGGTATTCGGGCCGACTGGACAGCGGACTACCCAATAGTTAGGACTGCAGCAATGTGGATCCTCGAACATCTACATTTATGGTAGGTACAAAACTGTACTGTGTGGCAGCTGCCTCTGCCAAAAGCCCTCTTCCCTCTGAAAGGGAATCTAGAGCATTAGAGAGATGGGGTAAAAAGGTTTATACTTCTGCTACTCTTTCGGCCAGGGCCTTGAACTGTCAATTTCACATGATTCAGTACCAGGAATTTTTGTTATACCAGCTAAATAAAAAACTGTCTTCTCCTGAACCTTTAGACCGCAAGTCCCTTCAGGATTTGGTACATAACTCTCAGCAGGTCAGTAACCATTTCTTAAAATGTGGCTGTGATGCACTGGAGGCTTCCTTTAGATCAGCTATGACTGGAACAGTGATTCGAAGGCATGCCTGGTTAAAAGAACAATCCTTACCAGACCATGTTAAGTCAAAACTCCTAGATGCTCCCATGGAGAAACAAAGTTTGTTTGGCTCCCCTGCACAGGGGGTTCTAAAGAAGGTGGAAGAAAAAGCAAAATCTGTCCAAACAGTCAAGGATTTCTTACAGGTCCAACCTCCGAGGTTTAGCAGAAATTGGCCTTCGAAGAATTGGTCCTTTCCAGACAACTCCAGAGCGCAGAGAGGCAGAAATAGACGCCCCAGAGGCAGAGGTCAATCTAGGGGTGCCTACAGGGGACGTCAGTGGCAACCTACCAACCAGAGAAGCACCCTTGGGTGGAAAGTTAGCCTTATTTTCTGACAACTGGCATTACATTACAGGAGACAAATGGACTTTACAAACAATAGACAAAGGGCTACAGGTTTCACTTCCACACTCTACCAAAAAAGAGAGGAATGCCAAACCTACCACCAAGCCAAAAAACAGACGCTCTAAGACAAATCAACAACTTACTAAGGATGAGAGCTATAGAAGAGGTACCACCTATGGAACAAGGCCAAGGATTTTACTCCAGGCTTTTCCTTGTACCAAGAAAAGAAAATCAATGGAGACCTATTCTAGACTTGTCCGCACTGAACACATACCTCATTGTTCCAAAATTCAAAATGCTGACCCTCCAGCAGCTTCTTCCCATGCTGGGCAAGGAGTCTTGGCTGGTGACTCTAGATCTCAAGGAGGCATACCTGCACATCCCTATACGACCAGATTGCAGAAGACACCTCAGATTTCTTGCAGGATCAGAGCATTATCAATTCTCAGCATTGCCTTTTGGCTTATCTACTGCCCAGAGTATTCATGAAATGCCTGGCATCAGTAATTGCTCATTGCAGGCTTCAGGGAATTCAAATTTACCCATACCTGGATGACTGCCTAATACAAGCGGACAACAAGGCAAAATTAACAAAAGATTTGGAACATGTCATACAACTGTTGCAAGCCTTGGGATACACAGTCAACATGCAAAAGTCAAGACTAGTACCATCCCAAAGGATAACATTCTTGGGTGCAGAACTGGATACATCAACTCAGATGGCTTTTCTCACAGAAGATAAACAAAAGCAACTACCAGTCTACTTCATGGCATTAACAACACAAACTCGGCTTACTGCAAGGAAAGTCCTGCAAGCCCTGGGCTACATGGCATCCTGCATAATATTGGTTCCACATGCCAGGCTGCATATGAGAAAGCTACAATGGTACCTAAGGAATGTATGGTCTCAACACAAGCACAGTCTAGAAGCCCAGATTCCGATAATTCCATGCCTGAAGCAAGAATTCCTGTGGTGGGCTCAGGCCTGTCAGTTGAACAGAGGCTTGCCTTTCCACAAACCTCATCCAAGCCAGACCATCACCACGGACGTCTCAGACCTAGGATGGGGGGCACACATGGTGGACAAGTGTATACAAGGCCTATGGACCCAAGACCAGCTGAATCTACACATAAATCTAAAGGAGATGCTGGCAGTGAAACATGCGATCCAGGCATTCAGACCACTCCTTCAACAGGGTCATCTGCTGATAAGGACCGACAATACCACAGTCATGTGGTACATCAACAAACAGGGGGGGTACCCATTCATATCCTCTATGCTGGATGGCAATGGACCTGTGGAATGTGGCCCTGAATCTCAACATTCAACTTCAGGCCAGATTTGTACCAGGAAAAGAAAATTCTCTAGCAGACACCTTAAGCAGAACTACCACGGATGCTCACGAATGGATGCTGCATCCAGATATCTTCAAAGCCATAACAAAGAAATTGGGAGTACCAGAGATAGACCTGTTCGCCTCCCCACACAACCACCAATTGAAGAAATTCTGCACAAGAGCATACCACCCACTTGCTTGGAGGGTGGACTCCCTTTCCTTCAGCTGGAAAAACCTGACAGCATATGTATTTCCATCTCTTCCCTTGATGTACAAAGTTCTACTGAAGATCAGAGAGGATCAGCCAAGGGTAATCCTGATCGCTCCAGACTGGCCGAGGCAACATTGGTACCCTCTACTGAGAAGCATGTCTCGGACACACGCATGGCCTCTACCTCTATGTCCCTTACTTCTAACACAGGACAACTACAAGATCCTACATCCAAACTTGAAAACACTGCAGCTAGCTGCTTGGAATATTGCATAAAACAAAATAACCCAGGTTTATCTCAGAGGGTTAAGGACATTATCCTGGAGGCACGCAGACCCTCCACAAGGAAGACTTATTCAGCCAAGTGGAAAAGATACCTCATTTGGAGTGCAGCAAAGGGAGAAAATGTCTCATTGGCAAACATAGCACACATCCTGGAATATTTAGCAGAACTGTTCCACAATGGCCTGTCTTTCTCTTCCATTAAGATTCATGCATCAGCAATTTCAGCAGAATACAACATGGATCCTCCTGTCTTCTCTCTTCCTCTACTCAGGCAGTTCTTGAGAGGAATCAAAAATGTAAAACCTCCAAGGAAACCACCTTTACCTACATGGGATCTCAACTTTGTGCTGGAAAAGTTAACACTTCCCCCTTTTGAACCAGCAGCAACAGCAGAATTACAGTTCTTGTCTTGGAAAACTGCTTTCCTTCTAGCAATCACTTCAGCAAGAAGGGTATCTGAGTTACAGGCATTAATGGCAGTACAACCCTTCCTTATCTTCCATCAGGACAGAGTCTCTCTGAGAACTAACCCTACCTTTATGCCAAAAGTGGTCTCCAGAGTATCATTGAACCAAGCGGTTCATTTACCTACATTCTTCCCCAACCCACAGAACAGGGGGGAAAGACTGCTACATACCTTGGATGTGCACAGACAATTACACTACTATCTGGACAGAACTAAGACCAGCAGAAAAACTGACCAGCTTCTGGCAGCATATGCAACAGGAATGCAAGGAAAAGCAATTTCAAAACAGACAATCTCAAAATGGATAGGAAATTGCATTTGATTTTGCTACTCTTTTCATGGAAAGACAACTCCTGAAAATATCAGACCTCATTCCACAAGAGCTACAGCCACCACTACAGCTTTCCTAAGAGGAGTGGCTACCAAAGACATTTTAGAAGCTGCTACTTGGAGCTCCGTGCATACATTTGCCAAGCATTATAATCTTCCCTTATACTCTAGATCCCGAGCAGGTTTTGCAACTGCTGTTTTGCAAGGGATCTTAACTACACCATCTTTATCTTAGTGCCTCCTCCCCCAGGTTGGCTATGGTATTCTACCCATATGTTAGGACTGCAGATGCATCCTTGAAGGGACATAGTACAGTTTTGTACCTACCATAAATGTAGATGTCCGATAGGTATGCGTCTGCAGTCAGGATTACCCACCCTCCTTCCCCTCTGTGGTATTCCTAGGGTATTTACCCCTCTTTTAGCTAGCTGGGGGAATCTATTATGGTGTATTTGTTTGTATATATGTATATATATTTTTATATATTGTTTGCTCTCTACTGTTTGGAATTATTTGCATTTATCCAAATTTAGCCTTCCTAGGGGGCACCTGGCATCTGGGGCAAGAAACACTGAGGAAAATGGCGTAGGCTGATGCCTTTATACCCAATAAACAGCAGCTATGACGTCGGGTGAAGTGCGACATCAGCCGAGGCCAGACCCAGACTTTGGAATCCGGCCGACCGAAGGGCTGCCTGAGGCAGGACAACCCATATGTTAGGACTGCAGATGCATACCTATCGGACATCTACATTTATGGTAGGTACAAAACTGTACTTTCCTTTATACCCCTGTCGCACTGACGTCAGGGAAGAAGCGACAACTGACGCCGGACCTAGACTTTGGAATACGGCCGACCGAGGACCCGCCTGACGGCAGGAGAAACCCATCTGTTATGACTGCAGCTGTATTAGCACTCGAACATCTACATTTATGGTAGGTACAAAACTGTACTTTTCATTGCAGGTTCAACCCATTACCAATTCTCTGCACTGCCCTTTGGCTTATCTACTGCACCCAGGGTCTTCACAAAATGCCTGGCACCAGTAATTGCATACTGCAGACAAAGAGGAATTCAAATATACCCATACCTGGACGACTGCCTCATCCAAGCAGAAAGCAAGGACATTCTCTTACAACATCTGACTTTTGTAAAACACCTTCTAAGTTGCCTAGGGTACACAGTAAACGAAAAGAAATCAAAACTAGTGCCCTCACAAAATATGACATTGCTGGGTGCCAGCTTGAATACAATGGCCCAGATTGCTTATCTGACGCCAGACAAACAGCTACAACTAACTCAATACTTCAAAATAATGGCAACAAAGACCCAACTCCCTGCAAGAAAAATTCTGCAGGCCTTGGGCTTCATGGCATCTTGCATACCACTAATACCATTTGCAAAACTGCATATGAGGAAATTACAATGGTACCTGAAAAGCTTGTTGGACTCAACACAGCCACAGCTTGGAAACAATGATACCTCTCATTCCCTGCCGTCAACAGGAGTTTCTATGGTGGTCACAGGCATGTCACCCCAACAAGGGTCAGCCTTTCACCTTACCCCCAGCCAGGCAAACTATGACAACAGATGCATCGGACTATGCCTGGGGAGCACACATGGCAGGATGGTGCGTTCAACGCATATGGACTGCAGATCAAAGGAAGTTGCAGATCAATCAAAAAGAAATGCTAGCTGTACAGAATGCTCTGACAGCCTTCAAGGACCTCTTACATCCAGGACAGCTTATAATAAGGACAGACAACACCACAGTAATGTGGTACATAAACAAGGGGGTACACACTCCTACCCTCTATGCAGGCAAGCAATGACCTTGGGGAACACAGCACTGGCTTACCAAGTTCAATTACAAGCTCAATTCCTGCCAGGAAAAAAGAACACATTGGCAGACAACCTAAGCAGAAACATCATGGATCACCACAAGTGGAAATTGGATCCACAAGTATTTGCAATGATAACTCAAAAATGTGGGCGCCCAGACATAGACCTGTTCGCCAACCCCCAAAACCATCAGCTTTCAAAATTTTGCACAAGGACATTTCACCATCAAGCTTGGAAAGTGGACGCACTCTCATTCAGTTGGAAAATGCTGACAGTATATGCCTTTCCTCCATTGCCCCTTCTCACAAAGGTGCTGCTGAAAGTCAAGATGGAGTGACCTCGAATGATTCTCATTGCCCCGGACTGGCCACGCCAGCACTGGTACCCACTACTAAGGAACATGGCCCAGGGCCCACCATGGATTTTACCACAAATTCCTCATCTACTCACACAGCAAGGCAGTCAGTTTCTACACAGCCAGCTCAAAATCTTAAATTTGGCTGCATGGCACATCACCTAAACAACCAGCCAGCCCCTCTTTCACAAGCTGTTATGGATGTCATTCTGGAGGCCAGGAGGCCCAGCACCAGGAAAGCCTACTCAGACAAATGGAAAAGATTTTGCGCCTGGAACCAAGCTAAAGGCCAAAATACCCTTCAGCCAGACATGCCTCAGATTCTACAATATTTAACTGAGATGTTGCACAAAGGACTTTCTTTTTCATCTATTAAAATCCACGCCTCAGCTATTTCAGCTCACTACAACACGGATCCTCCCTTATTTTCACATCCACTTCTAAGGCAGTATCTCAGAGGGGCAAAAAATATTAGGCCTCCCAGGAGAGCGCCAACACCAACATGGGACCTAAATTTTGTTCTGGAAAAACTTACGCTGCCACCTTCTGAGCCCGCTTTCTCAGCTGACTTTAAAGTATATATCATGGAAGACTGCCCTGCTGCTAGCAATTACTTTAGCCAGAAGAGTCTCAGAGCTACAGGCACTAATGACAGTAGAGCCTTTCCTCATTTTTCATCACGACAGAGTTTCTCTACAAACTAACCCCTCCTTTATGCCAAAGGTGGTATTCAGTGTGGCTCTAAATCAAACCATCCACTTACCCACCTTCATTCCAAATCCACAGAACAAAGGAGAAAGACTCCTGCATTCCTTGGACATTCACAGGCAGCTACGTTACTACTTGGATAAAACTAAGGCTTTCAGAAAATCTGACCAACTTTTTGTATCCTATGCTACAGCATCACAAGGAAAGGCTATCTCAAAACAGACCATTTCCAAATGGATAGGACATTGCATATGTTTTTGCTACACCCATCATGGAAAACCAGTCCCTGCTAGCATAAGGCCGCACTCCACCAGGGCAGCAGCTACATCTACAGCCTTCCTCAGGGGGGTGCCAACCAAGGATATTCTGGAAGCTGCAACTTGGAGTTCAGTACACACCTTCACCAAACACTATCACTTACCACTTTACTCTAAGACTAGAGCTGGCTTCGCCACTGCAGTTTTGCAGGGCCTTCTAGCCTCCTCTAACCCTGTTTGACTCCACCTCCTATCCTTAGCTTTGTGATTCTACCCCAGTGTGATGACTGCAGCAGGGTAACACGATGAACATAGTACAGTTTTGTACCTACCATAAATGTAGATGTTCGAGTGTATACCCTGCTGCAGTCCAGGTTACCCTCCCTCCATCCCCTCTGACCTAACTAAAACCTTTCAATACCTTAAAATCTGATACAACCTTTGTGGTGTATTTGCTTTTAGCTGGAGGGATGTTTTGTTTGTGCTAAGATTTTATTATTGGTACGATCTACTGACCATCTTTTTGGGGGGCACCTGACATCTGGGGCAAGAAAAACTGAAGTAAATGGCGTCAGATGCCTGTCATATACCCCTGGCGCACTGACGTCAGGGACGAAGCGACAGCAACTGATGCCGGACCAAGACTTCGGAATTCAGGCCGACTGCGGGACCGCCTGACGACAGGATAAGCCAAGTGTGATGACTGCATCAGGGTATACATTCGAACATCTACATTTATGGTAGGTACAAAACTGTACTTTTTTGGCTTTAGAGAGTGCAGCTTTTACCTGCGTAGTTGTGGTTGCAGGGACTCTGCATTCTTCCTGTATAGATATGGGCCGTTTAGAGGGTGGGGGTGGGGATAAAGTTAGCACTGAACTTATCTGCCAGGATGTTGGCAATATCGGTTGGTTCTGTAATTTTCTTGCCTTTGTGCTGTAACTCAGAGCAAATCTGGGTGTTGCCATCGAGATTCTTGACATACCTATAGAATGCTTTGTGGATGTCCTTAGAATTAGTGGCGATTTTGTTTTCGTAGCTAGCTTTGGAGGATCTTATAAGGGATCTCAGCTTCTTACTGAGGCTGACCAGGGAGCTCCTCCACTCATAGGATTTTACTGTCTTCTGCAACAGTTTCTTCCTTCTGTTGTACAGTTTGTTTATGGCAGGGGACCACCAGACATGGTCTTTGGTGGGGTGGCTGGATGTAGTGGCTACCTGCCTGCTGGTGTGTCTACTGGCTGCTGGAGTGGCCAGCTGCCTGGTTGGCTGTTGGATTTGCTAGCCAATTGACTTGCTCTGTGGCTGGCTAAGCTGTTATTTAAAAAATTAAAAAAAAGACAAATCTGAGTCTTCATTTTGCTAGCTGCTGTAGAAGAGCTAATAACAAACCATTCTACAGCCATGATCTTTGTAGGGCTCTTCATACCCCAGTCCTCACCACCTTCATGAATTGCAGCCAATTGATGCATGATTTACAACACCCGGACACAACAGGGAATAGCTCTGCCTGCAGGTCCAGGTTGATGACGTAACTGAATTGCCATGGAAAAGCTGAAAGTAATTGCAACTTTTTTACGGCGATTCAATGTGATCAAAAAGTGGGACTTTCCAAGTCCTGCTGCTTCGCACAGTGGACAACAGGATAAGGTAGCTCATCCTGTGAGTGTCTTGCTGATAACAGGGTGGGTGGCTACCTGACAATTTCGCTGCGGAACTTGCACTGTAACTTTTAGTGGGCACAACCTAAACCCTGATACAATCAAATTCAGTCCTCTGGTCTACTGCAGAAGTCTGACAAAGCAAAAGGCTGACTCCCAAAATACTGAAAATATTTTTAATGCAGTGATCAAGCCCCCCTGCACCCCTCATGTGGGGAGCTGTGCCCCCCATACTACCTGCTAATTATATAAACCAACTCCAAGATCACACAACAGTGGAGAAAGGGGCAAATTCCATCCTTCAGTATTTTGAGTTTTCAGTATTTTGGGATTCAGTCTTTTGGTTTTCACTCTTCTGAAGTAGCCCCGTGTCTTCACATTTCAAACAAATGTTCATATGTCTAGAACCATAGGGGTTACTAAGGAAGTGTATTCCAAACTATTACAAAACATTCTAAGAACAATAATAATACAATCTTCAAAAATAAAACCATCTGCAGTTTAAATAATTCTAACATTTCCCAGATTATATAAAAACATTGGTTAAGAATAGATACAAGATATATGACAATCATTTAATATTTAGAGAATTTAGACAGTTTGTAGAGAAACTAAATGTAAACTAAAGGTAAGTTAGTCTAATACAAGCAGGAATTGCAATATGAAGTGAGGGAAAATAGGCTTGTAGTATATTTAGAGAGAAAGTCAGTGAATAAAAATAAATAGTAAGGAAGTAAGTGAAAGAGAGAGAGGAGAGTAAGGAGGTATATGAAATAAAAAGATAATTGTTCACATTTAGGGATACAGTTATCATGGTTTTGCGCACGAACCAAGCCAGATTTTAGCCAGGAAATTTAGTAACTTTGTTATAGTATTGTACGGGTTTTAATTTTTTTGAAGGCTAGATGTTAATAAGGATGGGAGCACCATAAAGAAAGGTGAGGAGGAGATAAGTAGTGGCAAGTGTAGTTTTAATTAAGTCATTGAGAAATGTTTTGGCTCTTTAAAGCATCTCTAGTTTTTGATGAGTTTTTCTTAGGCAGTTTTGTATATGCTGGTCAAATGTGAGATTATTATCTACTGTCATCCCTAATAGTTTGCTATGAGAAGTGGCTTCACTGGTTGTAGGACTTTAAATTTTGTTTTTCATGAGAGAGGGATTTTGGGGAAAAAGTAATAGTATGGTCTTTACACTGAGTATGAGTTATGAGTTACGAAGCCATGATTCAGTAGCTGTTAATGCTTCCCAAGTAACTTTTTGGAGGTTTACCATGTTATCACACGTGCAAATGAGAGTGGAATCATTTTCGTATTGTATTAGGGTGGCCTGTTGTGTGTACGTATAGATGGTGCTGCTGAAAATGTTAGAGGAGGAGACTAAGGATAGAGCTTTGTGATACACCGGTGGTGAATTGGAGGTAAGGAGTAAGCGTGGAGTACCATTTTCCTGACTGATGCCTATTGGTCATGTAGCTGTTGAACACAGAAGGGTGAGGGCTGAGAAAGACCTAGTTAGGACTTTTGAAGTAGAAGTTTGCTGTGACAAGCTGTGTTGAAGACTTGAGAAGTCTAAACATAAGGAAGAGACTAATTTGCTGTTAGCTCTGGATTTATTGACAGTATCTATATAAGTTAAAAGGGTAGTCTAGTACTGTGGGAAGGACGGAAGCAATGTTGTGTAGGGGATAGGAGTTCTTCTTGCAGGAGATAGTCTGGCAATTGCTTTTGAATAAATTTTTCAAGTATTTTGGCAAGGAGAGGATAAGATTGCTGTAGGTCTAAAATTATTAATGTCTGATGAATTTCCTCCTGCATGCAAAGGGATAAATATGTGACTTTTTAAGAGAGAGGGAATGTGGGATTCCTGGATTGACCTATTTGTAAGGATTGAGACAGGATAGGCAATGCTCTTGGCTGCTTTTTTAGATACTCACTTGGAAGCTCATCACCTGAAGAAGATCACTATTTAAGTTTGAGTAGTTTTATATAGGATGTGGGCACAGGTTTGAAGGTGTAAGTGAATGTGGTAATATGTGGCTCTTGTGCAGGGTTGGGGTTAGATGTTGAGGAATCCTTGGTTAGAGATGCTATATTGCCTATAAAATAAGAGTTGAACTGTGTTGCAGATGTTCATCGTGTTTCACTGTTGCAGTCATTACACTTGGGTTATCCTGCTGGCAGGCTACCCGCAGTCGGCCTGAATTCCAAAGTCTTGGTCCGACGTCGGTTGCTGTCGCCTCTTCCCTGACGTCAGTGCACCAGGGGTATAAAAGATGCAGCCGACACCATTTTCTTCAATCTTTCTTGCCACGCGGTGCCCGAAGCAAAAGCAGTTGGCAAGTGCAGGTCGGCCGACTCCTGAGATTTTCGAAATTGAATTTCAGATCCGAAGTCTTCAATAAAACTAAGTACCCCGTTGGGGAAAATTTTTTCTTGCTCCAGACCAATGTCAGAAAAAGTTAACAATTGTATTTCTTGTGGGAAGCAAATACCTCATAAGGATTTTCACTTTTACTGTATTCCTTGCCTAGGCCCTGACCACAACATTGCTAGTTGTCGGTTTTGTGCTAGATTTAACCAACGCGCTATTAAGCATCGGTATGATTTTGCTTTTCATTACTTTGGTCGAAGGTTTAACTACATAATGCCGTCGGAACAGCCGATGACCGGAGTTCATAAAAAGCACAAGGAAAAGGACAGGCATCCGAGGTCCAAAACCGACGACGAAGCCTCTTCTAGGCCAGTCGCCGGTTCTCAGTGAGGCTCTTTCGCAGCCCCTGACACCTGCTACCTCAGAGCCACAGGCCGCCTCCGACTCCCACGTGGAGACAGCTAGGCCTCTGGATACTCAAGGTATTGGGCCTTTGGAAACTAATCCCTCAGATGGGTCCGGAGCCACTGAGCAGGCATCGGCTTTTGAGGGTGTTTTCAGACCTGCACAGCTTTATATCAAGCCAACTTCAGCATCAAAGACTAAAACAGTTTTAAAGACAAGAAAACAAGTACAGCATTCTCCTGGACAGACTTCCATGCCTAAGAAGCAGATGCTCAAAAGGGCGGAAGACCTAATTACTTTGATCAGAGGCTCCCATCCCCCTCCTGATAAGAGGCCTAGGCAAGTCACTGAATATGATTCCTCTGATCAGGTTTCCATTTCCTCTGACTCCTCTTCAGAACAGGGATACTCTATTCTTCCCTATGAGGATTCTGATGCTGAAGAATCTATTCCTTCAGCTTCTCCTTCAGAGGATTATTCATTTGGGGAAACCTTGCATACCATGAGGGAGCAATTCCACTGGGAAAGCCAAGATTATTCAGATTCTAAGAAAAGGCTCAGAGACTTTCTTTTACTTCCTCAGCACAGACCTCTTGCTTTTCCTCCTGTTCTAGACATTGTAGATGATGTCTTTTCAGAGTCCGGCCTGTCTCCCGACTCTTTACCTCCTGCACCTGTTAAGCCAGACAGATACTACAGGGTTCCAGATTCTCATAAATTTCTGTATAAAAACCCTGCTGCTGACCCAGAAACTATTTTACAGGGTCCCAAAGGGGTCAAAGCTGCTACTGCAAAAATCTCTGTCCCCTCAGATAGAGATTCTAGGGCACTGGACAGATGGGGGAAAAATGTTTACACTTCTGCTACCTTGGCTGTAAGGGCTTTAAATTGTCAGTTTCATATGCTTAAATATCAGCAATAGTTAATGTCTCTGTTAAAACAGAAAATGTTGACAAATTCTGAATGTGCTGAGAACAAGGAATTGCAGGATTTATTGCATGCAGCTGAACAAGTGGGAAAACATACTTTGCAATGTGGTTATGATTCACTGGAGGCCTCTTGCAGGGCCGCTGTAACAGGCTCGGTCATTAGAAGGCATGCTTGGTTAAAAGAACAGACTCTGCCTGATCATGTTAAAGCTAAATTATTGGATGCTCCATTACAGCATGATACTTTGTTTGGTGTTAAGGCAGAAAGAGGTACTGTACAAGCACATCCACTCATGCATAAATCGTGCCATCCCAAATAGAACCAAGATGCTCTCGTCCAAAAAAAAGAAGCCAGTCTGGTGGTCCCCTGCCATAAACAAACTTTACAACAAAAGGAAGAAACTGTTGCAGAAAAGAGGAAAATCCCAAGATGCAAAAAACTTCCTTACCAGCCTCAGTAAGAAACTGAGATCCCTCATAAAATCCTCCAAAGCTAGTTATGAAAATAAAATTGCCAAAGATTCCAAAGACAACAACAAGGCATTCTATAACTATGTCAAGAATCTAAATGGCAATGCTCAGATCTGCTCTTTGCTAAAACAGAATGGCATTAAATATACTGATCCCAAGGATATTGCCAATATCCTGGCAGATCGATTCAGTGCCAACTTCACCCCCCTCTCACCCCCTAAATGGCCCATCTCAATACCGGAAGATTGCCAAATTCCGGTAATAACGGCCACACAGGTAAAAAACGCACTCTCCAAAGCTAAGAATACAGCATCCATGGGACCAGATGACATCCCAGGCTATGTACTACATGAACTACAATATGAACTGGCACCTCACCTAAGTGTCATGTTTAATCATAGCCTCACCTCAGGTTTCGTGCCCACTGAGTGGCGCACAGCTACAGTTATCCCTCTCCACAAGGGGGGATCCACCTTGGATCCCGGAAACTACCGTTCCATCAGTCTGACAAGCCTTATCTGCAAGGCCATGGAGCTTATTATCATGGAACTTATAAACAAAGACATTGGCAACCTTCAGACACTGGACCCCACCCAGTTCATAGGTTCATACTAGGCTATCTGCCCTAGGGCATTTATAAGCCTAGCCAGAATGTGATTGGCTTCCGCCACCCATTTTAAATTTATTTTGCTATGCCCTTTTTCGAGGTTAGTATACTGTGCTCTGTCTAACAGTGACACAGAAGTGATACCCGGGGTAAACCTACGATCTCCCATCCACTCATCAAGATTCCTCTTGAAGAGAGTCAATGAGGGACTCTGCCTAACCTGGACTGGGATTTTATTCCATAGTGAAGGGAGCCTCTGGGTTATGAATCTGCCCCTCCAGCATGTCCTATTTATTTCAGTGCTGAGGTTCAAGTCTCTCGAGCGTGTAGCTCGATGGGATTTGGATTTTCTGAGGTGCAGCATGTCCATTAATTCCGGGTTGAACATGGCTTTATACGTCAGGCACAGATCGCCTCTGAACAGGTGGTATGCCACTGAGTACAGCTGGAGTTTCTTTAACCGGGCAGCATATGGCATCTGTTTGAGCCCTTTGATCCTCTTGGTGAGGTACTTTTGGGGTCTTTCCAGTTGCTGCAGGAGTCTGGTAAGGTACATCCCAAAAGCGGCATTGTACTCAATTATGGGCCTGATGAGGGATGAGTAAAGAGGCACGATGACCTCCCCTGATCTAGATGTGAATCCCTTCATGATTAGTTTGGGTTCGTGAAGGGATGATCTTGTCTCCTGAACTTGATTGACTTCTTCGAATCAGTCTCCAGAGCCATGGACAAGGGTAAGGTGGTCCACACAGCCTATCTAGACCTTGCCAAGGCCTTTGACACCATCCCCCACTCTGGAATCATAGATAAACTTACTAAGCTGGGCATTAATCTCTACGTCACCCAATGGGTTGCTAACTGGCTTACTGATAGAACCCACACTGTAAAAGTAGCCGACTGCAAATCCAGCTCCAGACAAGTGACAAGTGGAGTACCTCAGGGTTCAGTCCTGGGACCGCTCTTGTTTGGCATCTACTTCTTTGAAGTACAGGCCAACACTAAGGGACTCTGTATAACAAAGTTTGCAGATGACTGCAAACTGGGAGCCATTATTGAATCCCCAAATGATGTGGATACTCTACAAAAGGGCCTTACAGAAACAGATGCTTGGTGCCAGAGCCATGGGCTCAAGCTCAATGCCAAGAAATGTATAGTCATCCCCTTTGGGAAAAAAAACATGTATCCATGAATTACCATATAGGTGGCAGTACACTAAACACCGAAAGTTTGATAAGAGACTTAGGGACACAGGTGGACAAGTGGTCTCACCTTCGATAACCACATTGCCACAACAGTCAGGAAATACTTCTATGTGGCACACCTCATCACTAAGGGCTTTTCATCCAGAAAAAAGGAGGTCATTGTCCCACTGTACTCATCCCTCATTAGACCCATTATAGAATACAATGCCCCGTTTGGTATGTACCTCTCAAGACATCTGCAACAACTGGAAAGGCCACAGAAATACCTCACTAAAAGAATCACAGGCCTAAAGCAGATGCCCTACGCTGACTGCCTTAAAAAACTCCAGCTATACTCTGTCGCATATCGTCTACTCAGAGGTGATCTTTGCTTAACATACAAGGCCATGTCAAACCCAGAGCTGTTGGACATGCTACACTTAAGAAATCCCAATCCCTCAGAGCCACACGCTCCAGGGATCTAAACCTTGTCATCACAATAAACAAAACATGCTGGAGGGATAGGTTCCTGACCCAGAGACTCCCCAGACTCTGGAATAGATTGCCCATACATGTCAAGCAGAGTGCCTCTTTGGTCCTCTTCAAAAGGAACCTTGACGATTGGATAGGAGAAAGGAAATTCACCCCGGGGATCATGTCAGTCGCCCTGCTAGACAGGGGTCCAGGGAAGTAAATAGTGTGGGAAGAAATAGCCAGGGAATTGTTATGGCTAGGCTTGTATAGGCCCTAGGGCTGATAGCCTAGTACCAACCTTTGAACCTAAGAGGTGTTGAAGAAAATGGAGGATAAAGCTAAATCTATGCAGACAGTGAAGGATTTCTTACAGGTGCAGCCACCCAGATTTAGCAAGAACTGGCCTTCTAAGAATTGGTCCTTTCCCGTGTCAGACAGACTACAAAGAGGCAGATACAGACACCCTAGAGGCAGACAACAGCCACAGGGCTCATACAGGCCCAAACAGTGGGGTGCTTCTACCTCCAAAAGCGGAGAAGACAAATCACAGCCATATAGGAAACAGTCCCAATGACTTCCCTCTGCCAATGTCAAGCATTTATCTTTTGGCAGCACCCTTAGGGGGAAAGCTAGCACTTTTTCACAAAATTGGCACATGATTACCCAGGACAAATGGGTCTTAAATATAGTCTCTCAGGACTACAGGTTCCACCTTCACACCCTTCCAGAGGCAAAAGGTATGCCAGACCTGCCACACAATCAATGGGCAGAGACACAAAACCAAGTTTCATCCCTCATGGACATGAGGGCTATTCAGCCAGTGCCACAACAAGAGCAGGGACAAGGATTTTACTCAAGACTTTTTTTAGTACCAAGAAAGGACAAAGCATGGAGACCGATTCTGGACCTGTCTATTCTAAATACTTTTCTGGATGTTCCGAAATTCAAAATGTTAACTCTGCAGCAGCTTCTGCCCATGCTGGGCAAAAAGGCTTGGCTTGTAACTTTGGACCTCAAAGAGGCATACCTGCATGTCCCAATCAGACAATCTTGCAGAAGATACCTCGGATTCATAGCTGGCTCAAAGCACTACCAATTCTCTGCACTGCCCTTTGGCTTATCGACTGCGCCCAGGGTCTTCACAAAATGCCTGGCACCAGTAATTGCATTTTGCAGACAGAGGAATTCAAATATATCCCTACTTGGATGACTGCCTTATTCAAGCAGATGCCAAAGGCATTCTACTAAAGCATCTGACGTTGGTAAAAAGAAGACTAATTTGCCTAGTGTACACAGAAAACGAAAAGAAATCAAAACTAGTACCCTCTCAAGAGATAATATTCCTTGGTACAAGCTTAAATACAACTGCCCAGATGGCTTATCTCATACCAGACAAACAAAGGCATCTGACGTCTTACTTCGAAAACATGGCAACAAAGACCCAGTTATCTGCAAGAAAAATTCTGCAGGCTCTGGGCTACATGGCCTCCTGCATTCTGCTATTTCTGTATGCAAGACTGCATATGAGGAAACTACAATGGTACCTAAAAAGTGTTTGGACTCAACATTGCCACAGCCTGGAATAATTAATTTCCCTCATTCCTTGCCTGCAACAGGAGTTTCGATGGTGGGCACAGGCCTGTCACCACAACAAGGGACAGCCATTCACTTTAGCTACAGCCAGGCAAACACTAACAACAGATGCATCAGATTATGCCTGGGGGGCCCACATGGCAGGAAAATGTATTCAGGGCACATGGCCCCCAAGCCAAAGGCATCTACACATCAATCAAAAAGAGATGCTAGCTGTACAAAATGCCCTGACAGCCTTCAAGGACCTACTTCATCCAGGACAGCTGCTGATAAAGACGGACAACACTGCAGTCATGTGGTACATAAACCAGCAAGGGGGACGGCACACATTCCTACCCCCTCTGCAGACAAGCCATGATTTTGTGGAACAGAGCATTGACTTATCAAGTACACCTGCAAGCACAATTCCTGCCAGGAAAAACAAATGCTCTGGCAGGCGAACTAAGCAGAAACCTCATGGACCCTCACGAGTGGAAACTAGATCCACAAATCTTCAGCATGATAACAAGGAAATGGGGACACCCAGACATAGATCTTTTTGCCTCCCCTCACAACTGCCAACTTCAGAGATTCTGCACAAGGACTTATCACAAACAAGCATGGAAAGTGGATGCCCAGTCATTCAGCTGGAACAACCTTACAGTATATGCCTTTCCTCCACTGCCTCTCCTCCCCAAGGTACTCCTAAAGGACAGACAAGAGAAGCCACAAATGATACTGATTGCCCCGGATTGGCCACGCCAATACTGGTACCCAATCCTAAGGAGCTTGTCCCAAGGCCCAGCCTGGACATTGCCTCAAATACCTCATTTACTGACCCAACAAAACAGTCAGATCCTGCACAGCCAACTCAGAACTCTAAATCTAGCTGCATGGCAGATACTGTAACCATTCAGAATACACCTCTCTCTAAAGCGGTTATGGATGTCATTTTGGAGGCCAGGAGGCCCAGCACCAGAAAATCTTATGCAGAAAAATTGAAGAGATTCCGTGCTTGGAACCAGGTACAAGGAATTGACACGCTTGTTCCAAATATTCCTCAGATTTTACGATATCTAACTGAGGTGCTGGAGAAAGGCCTATCCTTTTCATCAATTAAGATCCATGCCTCTGCCATTTCAGCTCGTTACAATACAGACCCACCTATTTTTTCATATCCATTGCTTAGGCAGTTCCTCAGGGGGGCCAAAAACATAAGACCTCCAAGGAGAGCACCACTACCTGCATGGGACCTCAATTTTGCCTTGGAAAAACTCACAATGCCTCCTTTTGAGCCAGCCAATACAGCTGACATAAAATTTTTAGCATGGAAAACAGCTCTGCTCCTAGCAATAACTTCAGCAAGAAGAGTCTCAGAGTTACAAGCATTAATGGCTGTGAAACCTTTTATTATCTTCCATCCGGACAGGGCATTTATACCTAAGGTAGTGTCCAGTGTGGCTCTTAACCAAATCATTCTTTTGCCTACTTTTTACCCAAACCCGCAGAGTAAAGGGGAGAGACTGCTGCATTCTTTGGACATACACAGACAGCTATGCTTCTACTTGGACAAAACTAAAACTTTCAGAAAGACTGAGCAACTTTTGGTGGCATATGCTGCAGGATCACAAGGAAAGGCTATCTCAAAGCAGACTATTTCAAAATAGATAGGACACAGCATTAATTTCTGCTATTGACAACATGGTAAATCAGTGCCTAAGGGCATTAGACCACATTCTACCAGGGCAGCAGCCACCTCAGCAGCCTTCCTCAGCGGTGTACCAACCAAGGATATTTTGGAGGCTGCAACTTGGACTTCAGCGCACCCTTTTACTAAGCACTACCACTTGCTTCTTTACTCTAAATCCATACCAGGCTTTGCCACTGCAGTCTTGCAGGGCCTTATAGCTACTCCTAATTCTATTTAGACCCAGCCGCCCAACCTCAGCTTTGGGATTCAACCCAAGTGTAATGACAGCAACAGTGAAACACGATGAACATAGTACAGTTGTGTACCTACCATAAATGTAGATGTTTGAGTGCATTCACTGTTGCAGTCCAGGTTACCCACCTACCATCCCTCTTTCTTTGCTGGGACTTATCTGTACTTCTCTATCCTATACAACCTATGTGGTGTATTTGCTTGTAGATGAAGGTATTGTTTATTTTAGTGCATGCTTTTATTAGCAATGTTTTTTAGCCTACCCTTTTGGGGGCACCTGACATCTGGGGCAAGAAAAACTGAAGAAAATGGCGTCGGCTGCATCTTTTACACCCCTGGCACACTGATGTCAGGGAAGAGGCGATAGCAACCGACGCCGGACCAAGACTTTGGAATTCAGGCCGACTGCGGGTAGCCTACCAGCAGGATAACCCAAGTGTAATGACTGCAACAGTGAATACACTCAAACATCTACATTTATGGTAGGTACACAACTGTACTTTCTTAGACACAATTATATACATTTTGAAAGTCAATTGTATAGGCAGGTTAAATGTGTGGCAATGGGGGTAGCTTGTGCCTCATGTTTGCCAATTATGTAATGGCCGAGTGGGAAGAAAGATTCGTCCTGAACAGCCTCTTTGCTAAATCTTGGGGTGTTTACATTAGGTTTTTGGGTGATATTTTTCTTTTATGGAATGACACTACTGAAAGATTAAAACAGTTTCTTGTGCACCAAAAGAAGGCTGTTTTTAAGGGCCAGCTGGTGAGGGTGGCACGTATGGTATCCAACATGGACAATTTTATGATTGAATGTGATAGAGTTTTGTGCATGTTTACAAAAAGAGGATACCCATTGGTATTTTTGGAAGAACTAAAGGATGAAGTGGTTAGAAAAAGACAAAATGGTGTATTTTTGCCAGTATTGGGAACTGATGGTTCAACTGTGATAGTCAATAACAGAGAACAGTGGGATAATAATAAGAGTTTTATCCTTGCCTATTGTTTGTACAGCAGGGCTATTAAAAATATAATAGAAAAATATTGGTACATTTTTGCGAGTGATATGGATGTATACAGCAAAATAATAGAAAAAATGGGTAGTAAACCAATGTTTGTATATAGGAAGGAGATGTCTTTAAAACAGAAATTGGAAGTAAGGCACTCCAACAGTTCCAATAACACGCAAATTAATGGTACTAGAAAATGTGGAGTGTGTTCACAATGTTCAGGTATCATGACTAGTGATCATTTTACAGTGAGGAATGTCACTTATTTTGTAAAGGGGAGATATGATTGTGACACAAAAAAATGTAGTCTATTTGGCCTTGTGTAACCTATGTACAAGTTTTTGCATAGGTAAGACAATAAGAAGGTTGCGTGATTGTATGTACGAGCATAGTGTTGATATCAGGAACTGTATGTTGAGTAATACATTATACCGACACATTAGTATAAATCCTACCCATTCTTTTAAATTTATGGTAGTGGAGAAAGTTGTGAAGGATTTGCAAGGGAGGGTGGTTGATGAGCATTTGGACATGTCTGAATTGAAGTGGCAAATTGTTTTAAATCCAACATACTATCCAGGTTTGAATGACACTTTATCCTTCCTCCCTGTGTTAAAACTAAAGTAATTGAATTTTAAATGAAGTTCAAATGATTCTGTTGGTAGGAATGGACATGTGATTGTGTTAATTGGTTTTAAGATGGTATTAATATGAATGTGGTGTTTTTACAATTGAGTTCTGATGAAGTTCCACTAGGAATGAAAGCGCTAAACTCTTGTTGACTTTGTGGATTAAAACGAGATTTTTTTGACATTTCATGGACTACTAGTTCTTCTTTGGTGGAAGTTTTTCATTGCTGGCTACCATCTATTTCACCGTGTTCTACAAGTTGTTCCACTAGCTGCTGCCTTGTTTTTTGTGTAATTTCGACA
The DNA here is from genome assembly GCF_019279795.1 of Protopterus annectens. Lineage (NCBI taxonomy): Eukaryota > Metazoa > Chordata > Ceratodontiformes > Protopteridae > Protopterus > Protopterus annectens. Next base: position 538,863,334 of record NC_056731.1, read on the forward strand.
GTTGGTTTGTTTTTCTACTATTCTACTGGAATCAGATAACCCAGGACTCCCGGGTCCTTTCCGTCATCCAACAAGGATATTTCATGGTGTGGTAAACTCTTCCCTCCTTTGGGGTCATCCCACAACCACTAAAAGATCAACTGCATTTCTTTCCACAGGTCACTTCCTCTCTGCTAAACCAAGGTACTATTCAGGAAGTACTTCCCTGTCAAGTGGGGAAATTATTTTATTCATGGATGTTTTTGATTGCCAGGAAGGATGGCCCCTGGAGACCCATTCACCAACAGTTCAGGAAATGTCTTCGCTTTTCTATTGCTTTCTCACATTTTCAGTTCTGTTCTTTGCCCTTTGGTCTGTCTACTGCACTGAGGGTCTCCTGTAATAGCCTACGGCAGGCTGCAAGGTATGCAGATTTTTTCCATACCTAGATGACTTTCTCCTCCTGGCACCATTCTCAGACGTCCTTCTGGAGAATCTCTCCTTCACGATGTCTGTACTGGAAAGTCTAGGATTCACAATCAACTTTCAGAAGTCTGCTCTGACTCCTTCCCAAGACCATGTTTTTCTTGGGTGCAGGATTCAAGCAGACAGGATGCTAGCCTGTTTACCCCAAGAAAAGGTCCTGTCCCTTACTTCCTATTTCCAAGACCTTTTGCCACTTCAGTTCCTAACTGCCAGGAACTTCCTACGCCTCCTAGAGTTCATGACCTCAATGATTCCCATGCTCCCTGTAGCTAAGCTGCATATGAGAAAATTCCAGTGGTTCTTGAGAATGATTTGGAGGCAACACTTACACCCTCTAGACTTTCTCATTCCTCTCCTACCCTGTTTGAAAAGGGAGTTACTTTAGTGGATTCTTCAGCTCTCAAGGAATGCAGGTGTACCCTTACAACCACCTCCTCCCACTCAGGGATCTGTACATGGATGCGTCAGAAACAGCGTGGGGTGAAATACTGGAAATCCTGGAGGGTCAGAGATGTCTGGTGTCCAACACAAATAAAGGATCATAGGATCATGGGAAGTTACTAGGCTGTTGGCCCTGAGGCCCTTACAAGCCTAGCAAGAATTTAGCTGTTCCAACAAGTTAGCATCCTATGCCACTATCCAGCAGGGACATAGGTAGAATCCCAGGGGTGTATTTTCTGTTCCCCATCCAGTTAACCATGTTGCGCTTAAAAAGGGTTTAATGAGGTACTTTGCTTTACGTAGAGAGGAAGTCTATTCCACAAACGGGGGGAGTCTCTGGCACACAAATTTATCCTACCAACAAGTCCTATTGATGTCACAGACCAGGTTGAGGTCTCGCGTGTGGGTTACTCGAGTGGAGCTTGCCTTGTTGATATGCAGCAGTCCCATCAAGGCAGGATCTGAGATTGCTTTGTATGGCAGACAAAGGTCAACTCTGAGGAGTCTGTAGGAGTCAGAGTAGAGGGACTGGGCTTTTAAGCCTATCTGTGTTAGGGTAGATGTTTGAAGCCCTGGATTCTCAGGGTGAGGAATCTGTCATCTCTCCAGCTACTGCATGTGCCTTGTGAGGTACATGCTAAAAGAGGCACTTTATTCAGTAGTTGATCTTATAAGGGAAGAATACAGGGATGTTATGACCACCTTGTCTGTGGATGAAATACCCTAACTAATGAGGTGGGCCATGTAAAAAGATTTCTGTACAATGGAGGCAATTTGGTGGTCAAAAGTCAATTTGCTATGAACCTGGGTTCCCATGTCCCTCACGACTGATTGCGTGCTTAGTGCCTTATTATCATTGTGATAATTTGCGGGAACGTCACTTTCCCCAAAAGGGATGATGATCCATTTTCTGGCGTTCGGTTTGAGGCCATGTTTTTGGCACCAGTCATTTGTTTGGGTGAGACCCTCTTGGAAGATGTCCACATCACTAGGGAGAATTGATGACAGCACCCAACCTGCAGTCATCTGCAGACTTGGTCAGCCATTGTCCACTAGATTTGGCCTGCATCTCTGAGAAGTTTATCCCAAACAGCAGAGTCCCCAAGACCGATCCCTGGGATATGCCACTTATTACGGGTCTACTACTTGAAGTGGCTTCCCCTATTTTGACTAGGTGGGTTCTATCAGTAAGCCAGTTTGTTACCCATCTGGTAACATATGGATTGATGCCTAGTAGAGTTTATCTATTATACCTGAGTGGGAAATAGTATCGAAGACCTTGGCCAGGTCAAGGTAGCCGGTGTGCACCGTCATCCCCCTCATCTGCGGCATTGGTGACTGTCTCAAAGAAGTCGACTATATTTAACAGGCATGACTTTCCCTTGACAAAACCAAACTGTGTCGGATCAAATGTCTGGAGGATGTTCATGTTTCACTGTTCCAGTCATTGCATTTGGGTAATCTGCTGGCAGGTTGCCCTCAGTCGGCCTGATTAACAAAGTCTTGGGTCCTGCGTCGGTTGCTGTCCCTTCTTCCATGACATCAGATCATCAGGGGTATAAAACATGCAGCTGACGCCATTACATCAGTCTTTCTTGCCGTGTGGTGCCTGAAGCAGAAGCAGTTCGCAAGTGCCGGTCAGCCGACTCCTGAAATTTTCGTTTTCGAGTTTCAGAACCAAAGTCTTCAACTAAAAGCTAAGTACCCCGTTGGGGAAACTTTTTCTTGCTCCTTACTGATGTCATTAAAAGTTAATAATTGCATTACTGGTAGGAAGCAAATACCTCCTAAGGATTTTTACTGTATTCCTTGCCTAGGCCCTGACCATGACGTACCTTGCTGTCAGTTTTGTGCTTTATTTAATCAACGCACTATCCATCGTTGGTACATTTTTGCTTCTAAATATTTTGGTTCTCAGTTTAATTATCCAGAAATGACGTTGGTTAGCCATCCAACTACCGGAATACTGAAAAAATGCAAAGACAGAGACAGGCTGTTGAGGTCCAAAACGGCCAATGACGCTTCTCTTAAGCCAGTCGCCAGTTCGCCGGTACTCAGGCGCTTTCGCAGCCCCCGATACCCACTACTTCTGATTCGCAGGCCTCTACTGAGACCCATTCGGAGTCCAGTATGCCGCGAGATGCTTCACCTATGGAACCCATAAATGCCTCTTTCTTGGATGGGTCCAGAGCCGCTGTGCAGGAATCTGCTTCTGAGGGTGTATTCAGGCCTATAGACTTGCATATTAAACCAACTCCACCTTTAATACTAAGACCTAAATCTCGATCTGTGTCTAAAAGACCGACGCCCAGGCCACATGTTCAGGCCCCTATGCCTAAAAAACAAATGATCAAAATGGCTGAAGATTTAATTACTCTAATCAGGGGTAGTCAAACCCCCCCCCCCCTTTTAAGAGGCCTAGGGCTGAGCTTGACTATGAATCTTCTGAACAGTTTCTTCTGACTCTTTTAATGAGCTGGATTTGTCCATAACTACTTATGAGGATTCTGATGCAGAGGATTCCATTCCCTCGGCTTCCCCACCTGAGGACTTTTCTTTTGGGGAAACTTTACATACCTTAAGGGAGCATTTCCACTTGGAAAGTCAGGAATTTTCTGAATCCAAAAAGAGGCTTTCAGCATAGGCCTTTGGCTATACCTCCTGTACTAGACATTGTTGATGTGTTTTCGGAATCCAGTATGGCCCGATTCCCTGCCTCCAGCCCCTAGTAAACCAGACAGATGCTACAGGGTTCCGGAGACCCACAAATTCCTTTTCAAAAATCCTGTTGTGGACCCTGAAACCATTTCTCAAGGTCCCAAGGGCATTAAGGTCTCTACTGCTAAAAATCCTACCCCTTCTGATAGAGACTCCAGGGCGCTGGATAGATGAGGTAAAAAGGTTTATACTTCTGCAACCTTGGCAATCAAGGCTTTAAACTGTCAATTTCATATGCTAAAATATCAACAGCATGTCATGGGACTGCTTGAACAGAAACTGATGTTGATGTCTGACTGTGTGGAAAATAAAGATTTACAAGATTTATTGCATTCAGCTGAACAAGTTGGAAAAGATACTTTGCAATGTGGTTTTGATTGTTTAGAGGCCTCTTGCAAGGCTGCTGTTACTGGGTCTGTGCTTAGAAGGCATGCTTGGCTTAAGGAGCAATCTCTGCCTGATCATGTTAAAGCAAAATTGTTGGATGCTCCTTTGCAGCAGGACCGTCTATTTCGCAATAAGGCTGAAGAAGTTCTAAAAAAGATGGAAGATAAAGCTAAATCTATGCAAACTGTGAAATATTTCTTACAAGTGCAACCTCCAAGATTTAGTAGGCACTGGCCTACTAAGAACTGGTCCTTTCCAGTTCCTTCCAGATCCACTCCAGCCAAACATAGACACTCCAAAAGCACCAGGTTTCAGTCCCAAGGGACTCTCATAACTAAGCAATGGGGTGCTTCCACTTCCAAATCTGGAAATAACAAGACACCACCCTATGGTAAGCAGTCTCAATGACTTTCCTTTAAAATTACCAAGCACTTACCTCTCAGCTGCCCCTTTGGGGGAAAAAATGGCTCTTCATGCAAAAAACTGGCAACTTATAACCCAGGACAAATGGGTTTTAAATATAGTGTCCCAGGGATACAGATTTCATTTCCACACGTTGTAAGTGATGATAGGATTAGGGGTTTAGTAGGATCTAGCCCTTGTATTGCATACAGGAAGAACAAGAGCTTAAAAGATCTGTTATGTGGAGAGCATCGTTCCAAAAAACTGAGTTTTAAGTCACAAGCAGGCACTGTACCTTGTGGTACCTGTAAGGCCTGCGCCTTTATCAATAAGGACACTACTTTTCTGCATCCTGTCTCAGGCAGAATCTTTTCTTTAAAAGCCAGGGCTACATGTAGAACAAAGGACATTGTTTATCTGGCCAATTGTGGTTCTTGCCCTTGTTTTTATGTGGGCAAAACCAACAATATGTTTAAGATCAGGATCCTACAGCATTTATCTGCCATTAGGAACAGTGATCAGCACAATGCCCTCTTTAGAGACATATTCAAGATAATCCCACACACAATTTTAGCTTTAGGGTTATAGTTAATGTTAGTTTGGGTAGAAGGGGTGGAGACATCTAACAATTAACTGAATTAATTGAGTCTAGATGGATTATACAGCTGATGGCCCACAGTGGGCCGGGTCTTAATGATGTCATCCCAGTGAAACCCACCCTGAAAAATAGGCGGGTTTTTTACTAGATGCTGATTGGAAGATGTTTTGGTTAAGTTGTGAGTTTTGATGTCTGTTATTCATCTGATGAAGGGCTACCAACCCGAAAGCGCTTATCTGTTTTGTACCAGCTTTTATTAAAAGTTCTTATTTTTATTACTTGAAGCATCCAGCGGTGTTCTTCCAGGATTCTTCTGTTTTTTGTTGCCAACTCCAAATGGGTGGCCAGACCTGCCCCCAAATCAGTGGACAGAGGCTGAGAAACAAGTACTTTCCCTCCTAATCATGGGGGTATTCAACCAGTACCAGAAGAGGACAAGGGACAAGGTTTCTATTCCAGACTTTTCCTGGTACCCAGAAAAGACAATTCATGGCGTCCAATTCTGGACCTGTCTACTCACCTTTCTGGACATTCCATAATTCAAGATGTTGACTCTTCACCAGTTACTTCCAATGCTAGGCAAGGATGCCTGGTTGTCAACTCTAGATTTAAGAGAGGCTTACCTGCATATCCCAGTCAGGGAATCTTGAAGAAGATACCAATGCTTCAAAGCAGGGTACTTGCATTATCAGTTCTCTGCACTGCCATTTGGCTTGTCTACTGCACCCAGGGTATTCACAAAGTGCCTGGCTCCAGTAATTGCATTTTGCAGGCAAATAAATATTCAAATATATCCATACATGGACGATTGTCTAATTCAGGCAGAAAACCAGGCCATATTTTTAAAACATCTGGCATTTGTAAAAAGGGTTCTAACTTGTATAGGGTACACCATAAACAAAAAGAAATCACAACTGGTACCCTCTCAAAAAATTACATTCCTGGGTGCAAGCTTGAATACAACTGCCCAGATTGCTTTTGTCACGCCAGAAAAGCAAATTCATTTGGTGACTTACTTCAAACAGGTGGCCACAAAATCCCTGCTATCTGCAAGACATATACTGCAAGCCTTGGGGTTCATGGCCTTCTCCATTCTTCTGATTCCATATGCAAGACTGCATATGAGGAAACTTCAGTGGTACTTAAAAAGTTTATGGCGTCAACATTGTCACAGCCTGGAAACAATGATTCCTATCATTCCTTGCCAATGCCTGGAGTTCCTATGGTGGGCAGAGGCTTGCCACCAAAACAAGGGACTACCATTCACACCACCCCCTGCCGCCCAAACCCTAACTACAGATGCATCAGACTATGCATGGGGGGCTCATCTGGCAGGCAAGTGCATTCAGGGCAAATGGAGCCCAAATCAAATGCATCTACATATCAATCAAAAAGAAATGCTAGCTGTACAAAATGCTCTGACAGCCTTCAAGGAGTACCTTCATCCAGGACAACTAATGGTAAAGACAGACAACACTACGGTTATGTGGTACATAAGCAGGGACAGACTAGCCATGGCATTGCAGAACATGGCCATGAGCTACCAAGTACAATTACAAGATCAATTCCTGCCAGGAAAGCTGAATATTCTGGCAAACGAACTAAGAAGAAATCTCATGGACGCACACGAATGGAAACTGGAACCACGGATTTTCAATGTGTTGACAAGCAAATGGGGGAGTTCAGACATAGATCTTTTTGCCTCACCCCAGAACTACCAGTTGAACAAATTTTGCACGAGAACTCCTCACAAAAAGGCCTGGAAGGTGTATGCGCTGTTCTTCAGCTGGAAAAATCTATCAGTCTGTGCCTTTCCCCCTCTGCCTCTGCTCTCCAAAGTTCTGCTAAAAGTCAAACAGGACAAACCAAAAATTATTTTGATTGCTCCAGACTGGCCACGCCTACACTGGTACCCACTCTTGCGCAGTGTCACAAATTTTTCCATGGCACCTACCTTACTGTCTCAGCAGGAGAACCAAATCCTGCACCCTCAGCTCCCAATATTGAATCTTGCAGCTTGGCTAATCATTTAAATTCCCAATTAGCATCCCTCAGCAAACCTGTGATGGATATAATTTTGGAGACGAGAAGACCTAGTACTAGAAAATGTTATGCTTACAAATGGAAAAGATTCTGTGCTTGGAGTCAATCTCAAGGGATGAGCACAGCAGTGCCCAATTTACCTCAGATTTTGCAATACTTAACTGAGATGCTTCACAAGGGACTGTCTTTTTCCTCCATTAAAATCCATGCCTCAGCCATTTCAGCTCATTACAACACAGAACCTCCCCTCTTCTCTCATCCTCTGCTCAAGCAGTACCTCAGAGGGGCCAAAAACTTGAGACCACCCAGGAAAGCTCCAACCCCTGCCTGGGACCATAACTTTGTATTGGAGAAACTCGCTGTACCTCGTTTCGAGCGAGCTGCTACTGCAAACTTGAAATTTCTTTCTTGGAAAACAGCCTTCCTTTTAGCAATGGCAGTGGAGCCTTTCATCATCTTTCATGTCACTCAGGACCAGTCCATCCTTCATGCCCAAGGTGGTATCCAGTGTGGCTCTTAATTAGTCCATTCATTTGCCACCTTTCTTTCCCAATCCACAGAACAAGGGGGAGCGGATTCTGCATTCATTGGATGTACACAGATAACTTAGATTCTACCTGGACAGGACTAAATCTCGAAGAACATCTGAACAACTGCTGGTAACATTTGCTGCAGGGGCAGAGGGAAAGGCTATTTCAAAACAAACCATTTCTAAATGGATAAGCCATTGCATTCATTTCTGCTATAAGCACCATGGAAAATCTATCCCCAGGGGATCAGATCTCATTCCACCAGGGCTGCATCTACTTCTACAGCCTTTCTCAGAGGTGTTCCTACCCAGGGATATTCTATAAGCTGCTACCTGGAGTTCAGTTCATACTTTCACCAAGCATTATCACTTACCATTTTTCCCTAAATCCAGAGCTGGCTGTGCCACTGCTGTTTTGCAGGGCCTTATAGCTGGTCCTATAGCTGGTTGGGAGGGTGGCCTAATGGTTAAGGTGTTTGCCTTACAAACACAAGGTGCAGGGTTTGAATCTCACAAGGGATAATTGGCTAGGCTTAAAATGGCTCGCAAGGGCAGTTAGCCTAGTACTAACCTATGAACCTAATGCTGTATAATTCCATCCTCCAAACCAGGCCTTTGGGAATGTACCCAAATGTAATGACTGCAACAGTGAAACACAAATAACATAGTACAGATGTTCTTCATCTCACATTGCTGCAGTCCTAACACTTGGGTAGTCCGCTGTCCCTCGGTCGGCCCGAATATCAGAGTATAAGGCTGACGTCGGTCAAGGCGCATTTGACTGACATCAGAACGTCAGGGTACAAATGCGCATGACCGACGTCATATCCTCAGTCTTTTTTGCCGCATGGTCCGATGCAGAAGCAGTGTTGCAAGTGCCGTTCGGCGTTCTGAAATTTTTCATTCGAGTTTCAGACCGAAGTCAGAGTTGGTTAAGTACCCGTTGGGAATATTTTGGTTTTTCTTGCCTCAGTGGTTTACCGGATGTCAGAAAAAGTGAATAACTGTATTTCTTGTGGGAAACAGATACCGCATAGGGATTACCATAATTTGTGTATACCTTGTTTGGGACCTGAGCACGACGTTGTTGGGTGTCGCTTTTGTGCTAGGTTCAATAAACGCACTATAAAGCGAAGGTTGGATTGTGCCAGGTTGGTCTTTGGGAAGCGGTGCAATTACAATATGCCGTCGGATGCTCCGACGCCGGCTTCCTCAAAGAAGCGCAAGGACAAGGCAGTTAAACCTAGGTTAGAGGAGTTGTCCGAACCAGACGCCGGTTCTTTAGAGGCGTCAGTGGAACCGGTGGTTCCGACGGAGGCCTCTCTGGAGTCCCAGGGAGAAACTTTGGTTTTACAGGATGTGGCCTCCCAGGAGGCAGGTCAGGCTGTAGGGGCTTCTCAGATAACTTTTCTCCCCTCCCTTCCTAAGGTGTCTAGGCCCTCTCTTTCTGCTTCCAAGGCTTCTCCTAGAGGCAGGTCTAGTTTAGCTTCTGTGGGTGTCACTCCTAGTTCTTCAGGTTCTGTGCCCAAGAAGCACATGCTTAAAATGGCAGAAGATTTAATTACTTTAATTAGAGGCTCTATGCCCCCTCCTGATAAGAGGCCTAGGATGGAACCAGTGTTGGGGGATTATGAGCATGCTTCGGATGTGTCTGAGTCTTCGGCTGAAGACTTGCAGGAGTATTCTCATTATTCTGATTCTGATGGGGATGATTCTACTCCTTCTGCTTCTCCTCCTGAGGATTTTTCTTTTTCAGAGACCCTTCACTCCATGAGAGAGCATTTTAAATGGGAAGGTCAGGACTTCTCTGACTCCAGGAAAAGGCTTAGGGAATTTTTGTTTTTACCCCAGCATAGGCCTTTGGCTATACCTCCTGTTCTGAATGTGGTGGAAGATGTGTTTGCAGAGGCTTCTCTTAATCCTGATTCTTTGCCTCCTGCTCCTGTTAAACCAGATAGGTATTACAGGGTGCCTGAAGCTCATAAGTATCTTTTTAAGAGTCCTAGGACAGACCCAGAAACTGTTAGCCAGTGGCCTAAGGGTGTTAAGGCTTCTGTTGTCAAGAATCCGGTTCCTGCAGATAAAGAGGCCAGGGCCTTGGATAGATGGGGAAAGAAAGTTTATACTTCTTCCACTCTAGCCATGAGAGCTTTGAATTGCCAGTTTCACATGTTGAAATATCAAAATTATCTCCTTTCACAGTTGAAATCTAAGGTTGATGCTCTGGCGGAAGGTATTGATTGTAAAGAGTTACAAGATTTAGTGCATGTTTCTGAACAGGTGGGTAAGCATTCTTTGCAATGTGGTTTTGATGCTGTACAGGCCTCGTCTAGGGTGGCTGCCACTGGGTCAGTTCTTCGCAGGCATGCCTGGCTGAGGGATCAAAATTTATCTGACCATGTTAAAACTAGGATTTTGGATGCCCCTTTGCAATCTGGTGTCTTGTTTGGTTCTCCTGTTGAGACAGTTTTAAAGAAAATGGAAGACAAGGCTAAGTCTATGCAGACTGTTAAAGATTTTTTGCAGGTTCAGCCTCCAAAGTTTAGTAGAAATTGGCCTACTAAGGAGTGGACGTATCTTTCTTATGATTCCCAGTCTAGGGGTAGATCTAGACGTGGCAGGGGCAGAGGTCAGGGCTCTTTCAGGCCTAGAACAGGGAGTTCTCCTGCACAGTCTTCGGGTGAGGGCAGGGGTCAGTCCTTTCGTAAACAGACCCAATGACCTACCTTTTCAGCTGCCAGAACCTTCTCGCCTGGCAGCACCTTTGGGAGGAAGGTTGGCACTTTTCAAAGAAAATTGGAATTTGATTACCCAAGACAGATGGGTATTGGATATCATACATCACGGTTACAGGTTTTATTTCCATACCTTGCCTCCTTTCAAAGGCATGCCAGACATTCCTCCTCAACAAAGAATAGAGGCTCACAAGCAAATTTCTCTGTTACTCCAAATAGGGGCCATACAGCCGGTTCCTATGTCAGAAAGGGGCCTAGGATTTTATTCTCGCCTGTTCCTTGTACCAAAAAAGGGGAACACGTGGAGACCAATTTTGGATTTATCTATCCTCAACACTTATCTGGACATTCCCAAGTTCAAAATGTTGACGTTACAACAGCTTTTACCTCTGCTGGGCAAGGATCACTGGATGGTAACTTTGGATCTCAAGGAGGCTTACCTTCATGTTCCTATCAGGCTAAGTTGCAGGAAGTATCTGCGTTTTGGACTGGGACTTCTCACTATCAGTTCTCTGCATTGCCCTTTGGCTTATCTACTGCGCCCAGAGTATTTACGAAAGTTCTGGCTCCAGTGATAGCTTTCTTCAGGCTAAAAGGAATACAAATCTATCCTTATTTGGACGATTGCCTGATTCTGGCTCAAGGAAGGGACGAGCTTCTTCGTCATTTGGAATATGTGATAGCAGTGCTAAGATGCCTGGGGTATTCTGTGAACGAAATAAAGTCCAGTCTAGTACCCTCTCAAGACATGTGCTTTCTGGGTGTAAGACTGAATACAGCATCCCAGATGGCCTTTCTAACCCCGGACAAACAAAAGAATCTTTCCCTTTACTTCCATCATCTATCTCTTCAGTCCGGGCTGACTGCAAGGACAGTCCTTCAAGCCCTAGGGTTCATGGCATCTTGTATTCTGGTGCTTCCCAATGCCAAACTGCATATGAGGAAGTTGCAATGGTATCTCAAAAATGTATGGACACAGCACTGCCAGGATCTGGACACTGTCATTCAAATAATACCTTGCATTCAAAAGGAATTTTTGTGGTGGGCTCAGGAATGTCACCTAAACAAGGGACTCTCTGTGACCCGGCCAGAGGCGAGTCAAATTTTAACGACAGATGCCTCAGACTAATCTTGGGGAGCTCATCTAAACGGAAAGTGGATACAAGACAAGTGGCCTGTCAGACTACAGCATCTACATATCAACTTGAAGGAGATGTTAGCAGTCCAGTTTGCATTAATAGCTTTCAAGGATTTACTTCTTCCAGGGCAGGTGTTGATTCTAACAGACAACACAACTGTCATGTGGTACATCAACAAGCAAGGGGGAACACATTCTTATCCTCTATGCAGGCAAGCAATGATTTTGTGGGAGACTGCTCTCAGTTTACAACTAAGTCTTCAGGCAAGGTTTCTGCCGGGAGCACAGAACTCCTTAGCAGATGTGTTAAGCAGACAAATCATGGATCCCCACGAGTGGAAACTGGATCTTCATGTATTTCAGAAATTGGCAGTGTCCTGGGGAACTCCAGACATAGATCTGTTCACTTCTCCACTAAACCACCAGCTGCCAAAGTTTTGCACAAAGAGGTTTCATCCCACAGCTTGGAAAGTGGATGCTCTTTCTTTCAGTTGGAAAAATCTTCATGTGTATGCCTTTCCTCCTCTGCCTGTCCTCCCAAAGGTACTTCTGAAGGTCAGACTGGACAAGCCAAGGATGATTTTGATAGCTCCAGATTGGCCTCGACAGCACTGGTACCCATTACTGAGAAGTCTAGTACGGAAACCTCCATGGCCTTTGCCTTTGATTCCACATCTGTTGTCCCAGGAGGACAGTCATTTGCTCAATGTCAAACTTCACTCTCTTCACCTAACAGCCTGGCATATTCTGTTTTAAACCATAGAGGGTCTCAACTTCCACAACAAGTTTTGAATGTGATTTTGGAAGCTAGAAGGCCTAGTACAAGGAAAGTGTACAGATAAATGGAAGAGATTTTTGTTTTGGAGTGCAGCTAAGGATTTGGATGTTTCTGAGCCTGATTTAAGTGTGGCTCTTCAATATCTTACTGAGTTATTGGACAAAGGTTTGTCCTTCTCTTCTATTAAGATTCATGCTGCAGCAATTTCAGCTCACTACAACTGTGACCCACCATTGTTTTCTCATCCTTTGTTCAAGCAATTTCTTAGAGGGGCAAAGAATATAAGACGAAGGGCTCCTACTCCTGCTTGGGATCTCAATTTTGTGTTGGAGAAACTCACTCTACAACCTTTTGAGCCTGCAGCTACTGCTGAGTTGAAATATTTGTCATGGAAGACTGCTTTTTTGTTGGCCATTACCTCTGCAAGAAGGGTTTCTGAATTGCAGGCCCTTATGGCAGTTGAGCCTTTCTTAATTTTCCATAAGGATAGGGTATCTTTACGTACTAATCCTTCCTTTATGCCTAAAGTGGTTTCTAGTGTGGCTTTAAACCAAACTATTAATTTGCCTACTTTTTATGCAAATCCCCAAAATAAAGGGGAAAAGATTTTGCACACTTTAGATGTACACAGGCAGTTGCGATATTATTTGGACAGAACTAAAGGGTTCAGACAATCTCAGCAGTTATTAGTTTCTTTTGCTTTGTGCTCTCAGGGCAAGCCCGTGTCAAAACAAACTATTTCTAAGTGGATTGGATTTTGCATTGCTTTCTGTTATTCCCATCATGGCAAAGAGATTCCAGCTGGGATTAGGCCTCATTCCACTAGGGCTACTGCCACTTCAACAGCTTTTTGAGGGCAGTGGCAACTAAGGATATTTTGGAGGCAGCCACTTGGAGTTCAGTGCATACCTTTTCTAGGCATTACCACCTTCCACTGTACTCTAAATCCAGGGCTGGTTTTGCCACTGCTGTGTTGCAGGGCATTTTGGCAGCTCCTGCTTCATTATAGTTTAGCCATCCTCCCTTACCTCTGCTTTGGGATTCTACCCAAGTGTTAGGACTGCAGCAATGTGAGATGAAGAACATAGTACAGTTTTGTACCTACCATAAATGTAGATGTTCAAGATCCACATTGCTGCAGTCCAATTTACCCTCCCTCCTTCCCCTCTGTAGTTTGAGGTGGTTGTGTGGGTTGGGTTATCCATCTGAGGTATATTGTGTATATTGTATATATTGTACATATTTTTGGTATTAGGCTGGTTGGTTGTTTAGTTGTTGTCTATGGGTTTGCACCTTTCTTTTTAGGGTCTTCTGACATCTGGGGCAAGAAAAAACTGAGGATATGACGTCGGTCATGCGCATTTGTACCCTGACGTTCTGATGTCAGTCAAATGCGCCTTGACCGACGTCAGCCTTATACTCTGATATTCGGGCCGACCGAGGGACAGCGGACTACCCAAGTGTTAGGACTGCAGCAATGTGGATCTTCGAACATCTACATTTATGGTAGGTACAAAACTGTACTTTGTGTACACTTACATTAATGTAGATGTTCAAATGTATTCACTGTTGCAGTCCTGGTTACCCTCCCTCCAGCCCTCCATTTTTCTATTACTATATCTCTACTTTCTTTTACTGTGCTTAAAAGCCTTTTTGGTGTATTTGCTTTTATTTGGAGGTATATTTTTGTGTTTTTTAATTATATATATATGTTGCTCCCCATTTGGGGGGCACCTGACATCTGGGGCAAGAAAAACTGATGTAATGGTGTCGGCTGCATGTTTTATACTTCTGACGACCTGACGTCATGGAAGAAGGGAGAGCAACCGACGCAGGACCCAAGACTTTTGTTAATCAGGCCGACTGAGTGCAACTTGCCAGCAGATTACCCAATTGTAATGACTGCAACAGTGAATACACTCGAACATCTACATTTATGGTAAGTGTACACAACTGTACTTTGCCAGTGTCTGTGTTAATGAGGTCCATGAAAATCCGCTCCATGGCTTTGCAGATCAGGATAGTTAGGCTGATGGGTCTATAATTTCCTGGATCAGTGGACACTCCACCGTTGTGCAAATGAATGACAGTAGCTGTCCGCTACTTGGCTGGGACGAAGCCGGTACTCAGGCTTTGGTTGAATAGGGTGCGTAATGGTGCTGCAAGTTCCTGCCTGAGTTCATGTAGGATGCAGCCTGGGGTGTTATTGGGTCCCATGGAGGCTGCATTTTTTTTTACTTTGAGAGGGCAGTGATGACTTGCTGTCTAGAGATAAGGGGAGGGAGGGAGGGCAGATACTGGGGATGTCCTGTTTTACTGATGGGGACAGAGGAGTGAAGTTTTCACTGAACCTGTTTGCCAGCAGGTTGGCTATATCTACAGGGTTTGTGTATGTGGTGTCCTTAACAAGCAGATCTGGGTGTGACATGTGAAGAAAGCCTTATGATTGTCTTTAGTAGATGTGGCCAATTTGGACTCTGTTTGCTGTGGAATATTTCACTAGTGGTCTTATTTGCTTGTTCATGTAAGGCGAGATTGCTTCCAATTATACACCTGTTCCTTCTTGGTCCTGGACAGCAATTTTTTCCTTTTTATTATAGAGTTCATTAAGGAGCACATCAACATAAAAGAAATAAGGGCCTTGATTTTTGCCCTCACACTATTCAAGTCCAAGCTTTCTCCAGGGTTTCTAAGGTGGTTCACAGACAGTATCGCAGTCCTCTGGTATGTCAACAAACAGGGTGGGGGGACAAATTCCTATGTCCTGTGCAGACTGGCAGGCCTGGGAGCTAGCCTTGCAAAGTCAGGTCTCTTTTCAGGCTGTTTACATTCCTTCAACTCAGAATGTGATGGCAGACACACTCAGCAGGTCCATCACTCAATCCGTCGCATGGATGTTTAACAGGAATGTGTTTCTGGATCTGGTCCATTGATGGGGTACACCTCAGATAGATCTTTTTGCTTCCCACATGAACAAACTTCTTCCCAGATTTTGTGCCAGGATCCGATTTCCCTTGGGCATGGATGGTGGATGCACTAACCTTTTCTTGGAAGGGGATGTTTCTGTGTGAGTTCCCCCCTTCCCACCTCTCCAGAAGGTCCTGATGAAAATTCACTGGGAACAATCAGAAATCTTGCTGATGACCCCCCCACCCCTTTGCCCAAGACAGCATTGGCTGCCCCTCCTCCTCCTGTATTTAGCCAAGGGCAGTCACCACAAGTTACCCCACAGGATTGACCTGCTCACACAGAACAAGGGAAATGTAGTGCATCCGCAGATGTCAGCTTTAAACCTGACACTGTAGGTGATAAGATTTTTAATTCCCTTCAGACACCTTTACTCTTAGGATGTGCTGCAAGTTCTGCAGGAGTTGAGAAATTGCACTACTAGGAAATCCTTCGTTTCCAAATGGAAGATGTTTTCCATCTGGTATCTCAAAAAAAATTTGCAACTGCTGTTAGTAGAGTTCCCAGTAGTTGTGTCCTATCTGTGTGAATTAACGGAGTGGGCTGTTTTACTCTTCAGTTAAACCCCATCTTTCTGCCGTTTCTCTGCATGTCTACCTCTATCTCCTCCTTTAGCTTCCAGATTGGAAGTCAAACTGTTCCTAAAAGGAGTCCTACTTATTAGACCACCAAAGAAATGAGTTCCGCCTCTGTACGATCTCAGTTTTGTTTTTGAGAAGGTTACCTTGACCCCATTTGAGCCAGCATGTTCCCCTTCCCTGCAGCATTGCACTTGGAAAACTGTTCTTCTCATGGCAGTTACTTCTGCCAGTAGGGTTTCTGAGTTACAAGCTCTAATTTCTACCTCTCCCTTCACAGTATTTCATAGGGATAGGGTTTTTGTTCACACTAATCTTTCCTTTATGCCCAAGGTGCTTAATGAGTTATCCCTCTATCTACCTTCCAGCCTGTTTTCCTTTTTCACAATCCTCCACTGAGAGGATTTTTACACACTGTACACATGCACAGGCAACTCCGATACTACCTGAACAAAACTAAGTCCATCCGTAAGTCTGAACACCTTTTTGTCTCCTGTCGCCCATGGGTTCTGGGTCATCCCGTTTCCAAGCAAACTTTCCTCTTGGATTTCTAAGGCTATTTATTTCTGTTACTTAGCCAGTGGAAATAGTCTTTCTTTGCCTGTGAAGGTACATTCCACTAGGGCAAGGTCTTCTTCTGGGGTCTTCTTTAAAGGCTTGGTTACTTGCTCTATCCTGGAGACAGCTGTTTGGTCTTGTGTTCATACTTTGACCAAACACTATAAACTAGATGTCATTTCAAGATCCAGGGCTGGGTTTGCCAGAGCTGTTCATAGGTTGGTACTAGGCTATCGGCCCTAGGGGCCTATACAAGCCTAGCCATAACAATTCCCTGGCTATTTCTTCCCACACTGTTTACTTCCCTGGAGCCCTATCTAGCAGGGTGACTGACGTCATTCCCGGGGTGAGTTTCCTTTCTCCTATCCAGTCATCAAGGTTCCTTTTGAAGAGGACCAAGGAGGTGCTATGCTTCATGGATTTGCAAAAAAGCTTCTGACCTCCACCCACTTCTTCCTCTTCATGAACTTTGACACTCTCCTTCATGTTATGAATACTGCAGCATATGAATAGAAGGACAAGGAATAGTTGTTTAAAATCTTACCATAACTGTAGATGTCCTTCTCTTCTATGCGCTGCAGTATTACTTTCCCCCTGATGCTTGCCTGGTGTTTGGTTGCATGTTTCCTCACCTATATCAGACTGGTGCATTGTGGCATTCAGTCAGAGGCTGGTACGTGCTGACATTTGCTTTATACACAACATCTCTCAGTGGCTGACATATGATAACTGATGTGCAGTGTTGCATGTACCTTACAGTACCATTAAGTATTTTGTATATTGGCTGGACATATGAGTCAGCCGGAAGTGGACTCCCTCATGTTATGAATTCTGCAGCACATAGAAAAGGATGACATCTATGGTTGTGGTAAGATTTTCCACAACCCTTTCAGCACTTACTTTGGTAATTTTTTTTCCTCACTACTCTTTTTAAGGAAGGAGCCAGCTTTTCTACTATTAAACTTCAGCTGGCAACCATTTCCAGCTTCCACGCTGGAAACCAGTCATTCTGTCAGGCATCCTCCAGATTACGTAAAGCTTTCATGAAGGGAGTTTTCCACCTCAGACCTCTAATAAAGGATACCTATCCTCCTTGGGATCTGTGGTCCTTCAGGGGTTAACTCAAAAACCCTTTCAACCTATGGAGAAATGCAATATGAAGTTTCTTTCTTGGAAAATGATCTTTTTAGTAGTTGTCACCTCAGCAAAAATAAATTCTGAACTTCAGGTCCTATCAGCTAGGCCTCCGTACATTATTTTTCATAAGGATAGTATGTCTCTACTGACCAGCCCTTCCTTTCTGCCTAAAGTGGCTACTTAGACTAACATTAACCAGTCCTAGTCCTTACATTTCACAGTTATTTTCCATTTTTTTGCAAATAAGGGCACGTATATGCTTCATTTTCTTGATATTCACAGACAGTTACATTTCTGTCTTCCAGTATCAAGACAGTACAGGAAATCTGATCAGCTGTTTGTATCCTTTTCCTCTAACTGCTTGGGTCAGGCATTTTCCAAAATTACTCTGGCCAAATGGATTACTAATTGCATTTTATTGATTTATTCTCAAAAAGGCTTATAATTGCCTCAACCTTCTTGACCTCATTCCACTAGATCTATGGCTACTTAATCTGCTTTTTCATCGAGAACTTCTGTTGCTGATATTTGCGCTGCAGCTACTTGATGAAAAACACTTACTTTTGGTACACATTACAAATTAGACATTGTCTCCAGAAGCAGAGCTTCCTTTGGTTCGACAGTGCTCCAGCATGTCTTTCCATAAGAGCCTCCCCTGAACTGAGTAGCTGGGGACTTGGACCCATTTCTGAGGAACAATGAAAAGGACAGCATGCGGTTTAGAAGTTATGTACTTAGTATAACTTGGCATCTGTGTTGTCCATTTTCATTCTTCCTCACCTTCCATCCCATCTATTCCCTGGCTCTGTCAGTCCTAGAAACATCTGTTAGATGTCATTGGAAGTTCCTGGTTTGAGCCTGAAGCCTTTTCTCATATCTGTTCTAGCTCTGTAGTAAGTGGAAGTTTAGGCAGCAAACTTGATCTGAGGAATTGGGGACAGAGTAGAGCATTATGGGTAGAGGGAGGAGGTCGAGAATTTGAACCAAAGTCTTGTGTATATTCTGGAATTGGATTTAAGGATTGGATCCTATACCCATTTGTGAGGAAGAATGAAAATGGACAGCACAGATGCCAAGATGTCCTTCAAGGATGCATCTGCAGTCCTCACAAATGGGTTGTCCTGTCGTCAGGCAGCCCTTCGGTCGGCCGGATTCCAAAGTCTGGGTCTGGCCTCGGCTGGTGTCGCACTTCACCCGACGTCATAGCTGCAGTTATTCGGGTATAAAGGCATCAGCCGACGCCATTTTCCTCAGTCTTTCTTGCCGCGTGGCCAAGCAGAAGCTGTTCGCAAGTGCCGGTCGGTCAGATCCAGAGATTACTACTACCGAATACTACTTCGAAGACTTCTAAAAAGCTAAGTACCCCATTGGGGACTCTTTCTTGCCTCAGCCGATGTCAGAGAAAGTGAATAACTGTTTATCTTGTGGGAAACAAATACCTCATAAAGATTTCCACTCCTACTGTATACATTGTTGGATTTAAGGATTGGATCCTATACCCATTTGTGAGGAAGAATGAAAATGGACAGCACAGATGCCAAGTTATGGTATGTATATAATTTTTGTGAGCAAGTAGGCTTGAAGAATAAGACAAAATAATGAAAGCCATAGAAAATGACAAGTTTCTTATATATCTGCAAAGATATTAGCTTGTTATTTTTTTTCCCATTAGCATGTTCAGTGGGAGTCAGTGAGCATCTAGCTGAAGGCAGTTGCACATTCTGTTCTGACTGAAATTTACAAAGATTTATTGCTGACAACTTTTACATGGAAATGATTTGTCTGTAGGTGCAAGCAATTCATCTTGAGAGTTCTGACCATTAATTTCTAGAAGGAATACAAAATTTAAGGTACATTGTCATGCAGTTCAGTATAGTTTGAAATTATGTGAAGTGAATGAGAGAGCCTCTCCTGGCAGCCTTAATACATTATTGCATTTAATAGAACAGTGTACTGTTTAGTTTTAATTAAAGATAGCCAATGCACTTTTTCTTAGGGTTAACAGTTGATGTTTTCTGAAAGTATGCATGGTGTTTTTCACATATGAGAGGGGAATAGAGGTAAGAAAAGAACAGGCAGCAGTCAGAGTAAGTGGGAATACAGGCTGTAGCATACACTTAAGCACAGGTAACCTTAATTTAAGATAGTTAATGCCAGTGGATGCAGCTGTTGATTTGGGGCAGTTCATTTCTGGAGAGTCAGACTTCATTTTGCATACGTACATGGTTTTGTGTGTTTGTTCTAAGTTAATAGGGGCTGGGGTGTCCCGAATCGTGTCAAATTTTTGTATGAGGGATTTCATTAAAACAAAAAGTGTTGCAAATGTGACATAGGTTCAAATGGAGATGAGAAGAAATAGCTGTATAAAGGATCATCTTGCCAAACATTAGTGTGCACATGTAACACAAAAATTGAAAATACATATTCAAAAAACTGTCATGTGCAATTGATGGAAAAGTAGCATTTTATTGTAATGGCTGTGCCATCTTGGCAGGTGTAGAAAAACAAGAACGAGTATTGAAATATATTAAGAAATGCAGACTTCAAATACCATTTCTGAGGAAAACACGTGGAAAGAAGTGAGCATCTGAATTTGACAACAAAATGATTTCAGTATGGATACTCAGCATAATATCATGGGCAAAGGAAAAGGGGCATAATAATACTGATTGCTAGAGGGGCTCCAGTAGAGATAGAAGAGGAAAAAAACAAACAGTAGTGGTACCTTTTGGGTAGGAAGGGCCTATTGGCAAGAGAGGAGGCTTACTCAGAGAGGTATTTCATATTCAACCAAAAACTGTTACTGAGCTTAAGAAAAATTTCAGGATAACTCTGGTTTCATCAGGAAATTTTATGTATAGTTAGGGGCTGGAACTTGATTTACAGTTGTGGTTGTATCAGGGGTCTTAGAAAGGAAAATGTAATAAAAGGGGGTAGATCTCTGAAGAAATTTATGAAAATATGTGGTATTGCAGAATAAGGGGAATCTCAAAGAACTAGAATAAGTACATATGCAGAGAGTGAGAAGGGAAAAGAAGGGAGTAACTGGACAATATGTATGAGTTTAGAAAGACTGCTGTTATATTTTTTGATAAATCCAGAGCAAAAAACTGTTAATACAGTGACTTAGGCAACAGAAAAAAGAAAAACTGTCACCAAACTTAAGGGACGTATACCAACAAAAATAACCAGAAATACTGTAGAGGTATTAGCGATATTTCAGAAACGTTATGAAAAATTGCATAAAGAAAAAAAAGAATGTGCAAATCAAGAAAGAACACACTTGGAAATATTTATGGAACACTTAATTTTGGAAGGTTAAAGGTAGATGAGGTTCAAGAACTAACAGCTTGGAAAAGAAGAGATGAGATGAAAATGGTGAGGTACTGTTAGTCTTCAGGAAAGTCTCCAGGGACAGATGGTAATGCCTGTTGAGATTTGGAAGTCAGGAGTGAAGAAAATGATTAAAGTCTGGAAGATTTTAACAGTATTTTAAAGGATGGGCAAGCACCTTCATCTTGGAAGAAAGCTGTGGTAGCTTTATTACTTAAGGCTGCTAATTACCCTTCAGACACAGCTTCATATAGACATATTTCAGTTTTAAACCAAGATTGATTAATTATTTATTTTATATTTGATGACCGGGAAAGTCCGACTGGACACAGGTCCATTTTCAGCAGAGGCCCGGGGAGAAAAGCTCCACATACAACAATTACAACAATTCTAAAAGTACTATTTTTTTTTTCTTTTTACAAAACTGTAGTCATAAGGCATACAATTGTATATATAGGACCATATGTAACATTTCTTCATAGACGTATATATCAATAGCAACGGAGTGAAACATTGTTTGGTAAGAATAATTATTTTAGAAAAATTTGTTTGGTAGGAGTAAACGTATTCAGAGGGTAGTAGTAGGTAATGAGGTGATCTTTGGCAGAGTCCTTGCAACCCTTCAATGTAAGTGGATTAGCCTGGAGAGTCGCATGGGCACAGCCAGTTGGTAATGTAGTGGGTTTTGAGTAGTTTCTTAAATAGTGAAGCAGAGCTGGTAGAAGTTATGTGCTTTGGGAGTGAGTTCCAGATTTTTTGCTATTGTACAGCCAAAGAGTGTTTTACATGCTTCATTCTTGTGTTTGATGACATTTATGAGATTTTGGTCTGTTGATACTGAAAGTTTGAGTGGTAATGTAGGGCTGTATTAGTTCCTAGTGCTGGAGTTTTGTCAGGGAGGTAGTACAGTTTGTGAGCTGTGAAGAGTTGAGTCGTAAGTAGTAGTTGAGGTAACTCAATCCAGTTGAGCTGTTTGAGGGAGAGACAGTGATGGGATCTATTAGAGGCACCTGTAGCAAACCTGGCAATCTTATTATAGCAAGATGCCATTTTTTTGTTCGCTGTGACGAAGATTAGTCAGTATTAGGGAGGGATAAAGTAGGGTGGATAATAGGTGAGTTCTTGCAATGGTGGGTTTGGTATAGCTAGTCATGATTTGCCTGTTCCTATACAAGAGACCAAGCTTTTTGTTTATCTTTTTAATTTTTTGGGCTATGTGTACGTCAGATCTGAGATTGTTGTCGATTACTACTCCTAGGAGTTTAATGTGTGGTGTTGGGTTGATTGTGGTATTATCCTTAGAGTTACTTGTGAAGTCATTATTTAGTATAGGAGATCTGCCAGGACTGAAGAGAATTAGTTTTGTGTTTTGGGGGTTGAGTAGAAGTTTAATGCTAGAAAGCCATGCTTCAGCCAGAGTAAAGTTATTCTGTGTTGTTATTTGAAGTTCCCTTAAGGTAGGGGCGGCACATATGATAGTAGTGTCATCTGCATATTGCACTATAGAAGCAGAGGGAGTTGATGCAGCTATTTGATTTGTAAATAAGGAGAATAATAAAGGACCAAGTATGGAGCCTTGAGGAACTCCTATAGTTACAGGTAGAAGGGAGGATAGTTGGTCTTGCCAGAGCACTGCTTATTGACGGCCAGTTAAATAGCTGTTGAACCATGATATGGTGTGGGAGTTGGTTTAGGGTAGATAGAGTTTTCAGAAGCTTGCTGTCGGTGACCATATCAAAGGCTTTTGATAAGTGTAAGAATACAGATGATACAGAAAGTCCATTGTTTCTATGGGTGATGGTCATCGTGTTTCACTGTTGCAGTCATTACACTTGGGTTATTCTGCTGGCAGGCTACCCGCAGTCGGCCTGAATTCCAAAGTCCTAGTCCGGCGTCGGTTGCTGTTGCCTCTTCCCTGACGTCAGTGCGCCAGGGGTATAAAAGATGCAGCCGACACCATTTTCTTCAGTCTTTCTTGCTGAGCGGTGCCCGAAGCAAAAGCAGTTCGCAAGTGCCGGTCGGCCGACTCCTGAGATTTTCGAAATTGAATTTCAGATCCGAAGTCTTCATTAAAGTGAAGTACCCCATTGGGGAAACTTTTTCTTGCTCCAGACCGATGTCAGTAAAAGTTAACAATTGTATTTCTTGTGGGAAGCAAATACCTCATAAGGATTTTCATTCTTACTGTATTCCTTGCCTAGGCCCGACCACAACGTTGCTGGTTGTCGGTTTTGTGCTAGATTCAACCAACGCACTATTAACCGTCGGTTCAATATTGCTTTACATTACTTTGGCCGAAGGTTTAACTATATAATGCCGTCGGAACAACCGACGACCGGAATTCATAAAAAGCGCAAGGACAAAGAAACGGACAGGCATCCGAGGTCCAAAACCGACAACGAAGCCTCTTCTAGGCCAGTCGCCGGTTCTCAGTGAGGCGCTTTCGCAGCACCTGACACCCGCTACCCCAGAGCCACAGGCCGCCTCTGACTCCCACGTGGAGACAACTAGGCCTCTGGAAACTCAAGGTATTGGGGCTACGGAAACTATTCCCTCAGATGGGTCCGGAGCCGCTGAGCAGGCATCGGCTTCTGAGGGTGTTTTCAGACCTACACAGCTTACTATCAAGACTACTTCAGCAGCCAAGGCAAAGTCTAAAACACCTATAAAGAAAAAGAAACAAGTACAGCATTCACCTGGACAGTCATCCATGCCAAAGAAACAGATGCTTAAAATGGCCGAGGACCTAATTACTCTGATCAGGGGTTCCCATCCCCCTCCTGATAAAAGGCCTAGGCAAGATACTATGATTCCTCTGACCAGATTTCTTTTTCCTCAGATTCCCCTTCAGAACAGGGATATTCTCTTCCTCCCTATGAGGATTCTGATGCTGAAGAATCTATCCCTTAAGCCTCTCCTCCTGAGGATTACTCTTTTGGGGAAACCCTGCACACCATGAGGAAGCATTTCCATTGGGAGAGCCAGGATTATTCAGAATCCAAGAAAAGGCTCAGAGGTTTTCTTTTACTGCCTCAGCACAGGCCCCTTGCTAATTCCCCCTGTACTAGATATTGTTGATGATGTTTTTTCTGAATCCAGTTTGTCTCCTGAGTCTTTACCCCCTGCACCAGTTAAGCCAGATAGGTACTACAGGGTTCCAGATTCACATAAATTTCTTTATAAAAACCCTGCTGCTAACCCAGAAACAATTTCTCAGGGTCCCAAAGGGGTCAAGGCTTCCACTGCAAAAAATCCTGTTCCCTCTGATAGGGATTCTAGAGCACTGGACAGATGGGGGAAAAAAGTTTACACCTCTGCTACTTTAGCTGTAAGGGCTTTAAATTGCCAATTTCACATGCTTAAATATCAACAATATCTAATGTCTTTGCTCAAACAGAAAATGCTTACAAGCTCAGAATGTCCTGAAAATAAGGAAATGCAGGATTTATTGCATGCAGCTGAACAAGTGGAAAAGCATACTTTGCAATGTGGTTTTGATTTATTAGAGGCTTCTTGCAGAGCCGCAGTTACAGGTTCTGTCATTCAAAGGCATGCTTGGTTAAAAGAACAAAGTTTACCTGATCATGTTAAAGCAAAATTGTTGGATGCTCCATTACAGCATGATACTTTGGTGTTAAGGCAGAAGAGGTGTTAAAGAAAATGAAGGATAAAGCAAAATCAATGCAGACAGTAAAGGATTTCTTAAAGGTTCAGCCACCCAGATTTAGCAGGAACTGGCCTTCAAAAAATTGGTCCTTTCCAGTGTCAGACAGGCCACAAAGAGGCAGATACAGATGCCCAAGAGGCAGACCTCAGCCACAAGGCACATACAGACCTAAGCAATGGGCTAACTCAGCCCCCAAAGGCGGAGAAGACAAATCACAACCCTATAGGAAACCGCCACAATTACTTCCCTCTACCAGTGCCAAGCACTTGCCTTTTGGCAGCACCCTTAGTGGGAAAACTAGCACTTGTCTCACAAAATTGGCACATAATTACCCAAGATAAATCGGTACTGAATATTGTTTCCCAGGGTTACAGGTTCCACTTTCACACCCTGCCAAAGCCAAAAGGTATGCCAGACCTGCCACACAATGAATGGGCAGAGGCACAAAAACAAATTTCTGCTCTCATGGACATGAGGGCTATTCAAAAAGTACCACAGCAAGAGCAGGGACAAGGATTTTACTCAAGATTTTTCTTGGTACCCAGAAAGGACAAAGCTTGGAGACCAATAGTGGACCTGTCTACTCTAAATACTTTCCTGGACATTCCAAAATTCAAAATGTTGACACTGCAGCAACTTCTACCCATGCTGGGCAAAAAGACTTGGTTAGTTACTTTGGACCTCAAAGAGGCATACCTGCATGTCCCAATCAGACAGTCTTGCAGAAGATACCTCAGATTCGTAGCTGGCTCAATGCATTACCAATTCTCTGCACTGCCCTTTTGCTTATCTACTGCGCCCAGGGTCTTCACAAAATGCCTGGCACCAGTAATTGCATTTTGCAGACAAAAAGAAATTCAAATATATCCTTACTTGGACGACTGCCTTATTCAAGCAGACAACAAGGACATTCTACCAAAGCATCTGGCATGTGTAAAAAGATTACTAACTTACCTAGGGTACACAGTAAACGAAAATAAATCAAAACTAGTGCCCTCTCAAGAGATAATATTCCTGGGTGCAAGCTTAAATACAACTGCCTAGATGGCTCATCTCACGCCAGACAAAAAAAGGCAACTGACTCTTTACTTTCAGATGATGGCAACAA
Organism: Protopterus annectens; assembly: GCF_019279795.1. NCBI lineage: Eukaryota > Metazoa > Chordata > Ceratodontiformes > Protopteridae > Protopterus > Protopterus annectens. The sequence goes on from NC_056731.1 coordinate 538,888,916, forward strand.
AACCCAGTTACCTGCAAGAAAAATTCTGCAGGCTTTGGGTTTCATGGCATCCTGCATCCTGCTAATTTCATATTCAAGACTGCATATGAGGAAACTACAATGGTATCTAAAAAGTGTTTGGACTCAACATTGCCACAGCCTGGAAACAATAATTACTCTCATTTCCTGCTTGCAACAAGAGTTTTGATGGTGGGCACTGGCCTGTCACCACAACAAGGGACAGCCTTTCACTTTACCCACAGCCAGGCAGACACTAACAATAGATGCATCGGATTATGCTTGGGGGAGCACACATGGCGGGAAAATGTGTACAGGGCATGTGGCCCACAGACCAAATGCATCTTCGTATCAATCAAAAAGAGATGCTAGCTGTACAGAATGCCCTGACAGCCTTCAAGGATCTACTACTTCCAGGACAACTATTACTAAAGGCGGACAATACTACAGTCATGTGGTACATAAGCAAGGGGGCACACATTCCTACCCCCTCTGCAGGCAGGCCATGACTTTGTGGAACACAGCACTGGCCCATCAAGTACATCTGCAGGCACAATTCCTGCCAGGAAAGAAAAATGCTCTGGCAGACGAACTAAACAGAAACCTCATGGACCCTCACGAGTGGAAACTAGATCCACAAGTCTTCAGCATGATAACAAAGAAATGGGGATGCCCAGACATAGACCAGGAAATCTTATGCAGAAAAATGGAAGAGATTCTGTGCTTGGAACCAGGCTCAAGGACTTGAACTGCTTGTTCCTAATATTCCTCAGATTTTGCAATACCTAACTGAGATACTAGACAAAGGCCTATCCTACTCTTCAATAAAGATCCATGCTTCTGCCATTTCAGCTCATTACAATACGGAACCTCATATTTTCTCTCATCCACTACTAAGACAGTACCTCAGAGGGGCAAAAATCATAAGACCCCCAAGGAGAGCACCTATCCCAACATGGGACCTCAACTTTGTCTTGGAAAAGCTCACATTGCCTCCTTTTGAGCCAGCCAATACAGCTGAGATAAAATTCTTATCATGAAAAACTGCTCTGCTCCCAGCAATAACTTCAACAAGAAGAGTCTCAGAGTTACAGGCATTAATGGCAGTGGAACCTTTTATCATTTTTCATCCAGACAGGGTCTCTCACAGGACAAACCCAACATTTATGCCAAAGGTAGTATCCAGCGTAGCTCTTAACCAAACCATTCATTTGCTAACCTTTTATCCAAATCCCCAGAATAAAGGGGAGAGACTTCTGCACTCTTTGGACATGCACAGACAGCTACGCTTCTATTTGGACAAAACAAATGCTTTCAGAAAAACCGAGCAACTTTTTGTGGCATACGCTGCAGGATCACAAGGAAAGGCTATTTCAAAGCAGACTGTTTCAAAATGGACAGGACACTGCATTCGTTTCTGCTATGCACAACATGGCAAATCAGTGCCTAAGAATATTAGGCCTCATTCCACCAGGGCAGCAGCCACATCAGCAGCCTTTCTCAGAGGAGTACCAACCAAAGAAATTTTGGAGGTTGCAACTTGGAGTTCAGTGCACACTTTTACCAAGCACTATCACTTACCTCTTTACTCTTAAATCCAGAGCAGGCTTTGCCACTGCAGTTTTGCAGGTCCTCATAGCCACTCCTAATCCTTTTTAGACCAAGCCGCCCAACCTCAGCTTTGGTATTCAACCCAAGTATAATGACTGCAACAGTGAAACACGATGAACATAGTACAGTTGTGTACCTACCATAAATGTAGATGTTTGAGTGTATTCACTGTTGCAGTCCATGTTACCCTCCCACCATCCCCCTATCATTGCTGGCACTTATCTGTACTTCTGTATTTTATACAATCTATGTGGTGTATTTGCTTGTAGAAGAAGGTAATGTTTATGTTAGCGCATGATTTTTTATTTGCAAATTTATTTAGCCTACCCTTTTGGGGGCTCCTGACATCTGGGGCAAGAAAAACTGAAGAAAATGGCATTGGCTGCATCTTTTATACCCTGCTGCACTGACGTCAGGAAAGAGGCAACAGCAACCGACGCTGGACCAGGACTTTGGAATTCAGGCCGACTGCGGGTAGCCTGCCAGCAGGATAACCCAAGTGTAATGACTGCAACAGTGAAGACACTCTAATATCTACATTTATGGTAGGTACACAGCTGTATTTTGTCTATGTTGGTATATGACAGTAGTGCGGTTGTGGTACTATGGGAGGGCCGAAATCTGTGTTTAGAAGTTGATATAAGGTTATTTTTTAGGAGGTATTGCTTTAGTTGTGTATGTACTACTTTTTCTAATATTTTTGATATAGAAGATAAAGTTGCGATTGGACGGTAGTTGGTCAGCTCAGGAGAGCTTCCGCCTTTGTCGAGTGGAATAATGTGGGATATTTTCCACAGGTTAGGTCCTTTGCATTCAGATATTGATCTATATATGAGGATGGATACTGGGTAGGATATGGTTTCCACTCATAGTTGAAGAAACTCAGCGGGAAGTTGGGTCAGCAGATAACATGGTAGGTTTTAATTTTTTGAGGAGTTTAGTAATACGTTTTGTTGGTGTTGGAGACTAGAAGGTATAGGAAGTTTGCTGTGTAGTAGGGTTTGTAGGGGTTGGAGAAGGTGAGGGGCTGGTGGTGCTGCTTAGAGTGTTGGAAAGAGTTGGGACTGTTTCAGTAAAGAATTTGTTGAATTGGGTGGGAGTGTCTTCACTGCTGGATGGTACTATGGGTGTGGAAGTGCTGGTTTTGCCTGGGTGCAGTAGTTTATTTAGTCAGGCCCAGAATTTCTGAGGGTTGTTGTGTTTTTCTTGTAAGGTTGTGTAGTATTTGGCCTTATCAAGTTTTTATAAGTTGTTTGGCTGTGTTCCGGAGTGCTGAGTAGTTTTGTTTTGAGGTTGTGGTTTTAAGCTTATGATATTGAGCCCAGGCTCTGTCTCTGTCCTTCATTATGGATTTTGTTTCTTTATTTAACCAGGGGGGCATAGTTTGTCTTAACTCTGATGGTTCAGGCTGGTGCATGATGGTTTAGAATTTTGAGAAAGTTTGAGTTGAAGTAATCTACTGCCTCATCTTGGGGTAGGTGTTTTAGGGGAGACCAGTTACAGTATTTTAGGTCATTGTTTAGGTCCTTGGTTTGAGGTTATTTTTGGTTGCAAACTATTCTAAAGGAGGATTGGTTACTGTGGTGAGATTTATTCCTAATAAGGTAGGTTGTATGGTGATCGCTCAAGCTGTCTGGTTGGCAGCCTGATTGGTGTGCTATAGTGGGGTCAGACAGAAGTATCCAATCTAGGATGGAGTGATGCTTAGATTTCTTATCGATTCGTGTGGGGTTGTCTATGATTTGGGTAAAGCCATGGAGGTTGATATGGGTAGAGGGATTGTATTTGGTACAGTTGGACCAGTCTATGTTAAAATCTCCTAAGTGTATGGTCTCTTGTGGATGGGAGATAGACATCCAGTATAAAAGGTTTTCCATAGTGGCAATGTTGTTACCTAGTGGGATGTAGGCACCTGGTATAACTGCATGTTTATTAGAGTTTAGTTTTAATTTAGCAAGAATGAGTTCAATATCATTGACTTCTTGGAGGTTGTAGCTAAGTTGTTCCATTATGAGATTATTTTGATACATTATGTCGACACCTCCACCTTTTTCCCCTGTCCTATCCTTCTTAATAATAATATAGCCAGGCGGTGCAATCTCATTATCATGATCTGCTCTGAGCCAAGTTTTCGGTAGTATGGCTAAATCCGGTTTATATAATGCTAATAGGGCATGGAGGTCTTGAACTTTGTTAATTATGCTTCTTATGTTGATGTTTAAGAGAAGAAGAGAGGAGGTTGGCCTGATGTAAAAAGGGTTTGGTTGGTTTAGGTTTGGATGGGGTGAGGAAGTGGGTCCTGGATTAGGGTGTATGTCTCCACAGCAGGTGAGCTTTTGCGTTAGTTGTAGGTAGAGTTTAAGTAGTTTTTGTAGTATCTTATTTTGTTTCTGGGAAGAATAGGGATTAAGTTTGTTTGCTGGTCTATTTTTTACACAGGAATTTTGTTGGGTTGGGGCAAGGTCGCCTGGATATATGGGAAACTGTTTTAATTTTAGTGCATTGGTTATGGTGTCAGTTTGACCTTGAGTTGGAATGGGGAGATGAAGATGCGTGTGATAGGATGTGAGGATGGAGAACAGGAGAAGGAGAAAAATAATGTTTAGAAAGCTACCTTTTGGTGCGGGGAAGACATTTTGTTAAATTTGTTTCTTCCCTTTTTATGTCACCTTTGAGTTAGGAGAGGAGGGGTGAGTGAGGGTGGGAGCTATAGAGTTAAATGGCTGAGGAGTAGTTAAAGGAGTTAGTGATAAGAGTGTGTCTTATTATAACTATGTGGGGGATTATTGGTGTGACCTGATTGGTTGATTGGATGTGTTGGTTGGGGTGGGAGGGGTTTGGCAGGTATAAGTTTAACAGCATTAGGGGTGGGTGGGAATGGGGTAGGGTAGCGGAGTGAGCCTGAAGGGCGAATGGAGTGGGAAGAGCCGAGCCGAGAAATGGCGGGCAAGGTAAGAAAAAAAAGTCACTGTGAAGGTACAGAGCTAGTGGTAGGCATCAAATAAGGAGCAGAAGAAGGAAAAGTAGCTAGAGAAATATTGGTTAATGTTCTGAGATTGAGTTTGATATATTGTGAGCCATAGAAGGGATAACTGTGGGATACTGTACTTACTGGATGTCCACTACTGAGTAGTTGTATGTTGTATCAATAACCTGAGGCTACACAGGTGTGGAATAAGAGGAGTATTTAGCAGAACCCTACTTATGTAGTGCTTCTTACTTTAGTAGGTTCAAGTGTAAAAAATTCACAGGAGGAGAAAAAGTAGTTAGGCTTGGGCAGGTAAAATGAAAAAGGGATAGCACTGCCACCTAGTGGCCCAACCTTACAATGGCACTATGGTGGACCCAGAGAGTAAGGAGACGAATGACCAGGAATGAGGAGGACAACGGGGAGAAGGGGGTTATAGCTGGAACAAGCTGCTAGAGAACACGTGGCTGAGCCCTGTACTGGGGCAGTACTGCTACTAATTAATTTAAGATAAAACACTTACAAGTCCAGTATGAGTACTCTGGTTCAACAGCTATTTATCAGAACGCCAACAAGCAGTTCTCTGGCAAGAAAAGATGTCCCCCCTCTTACCAGTTTCCATAGGAGTCCCTCAGGGATCAATCCTTGGCCCAC